>NC_044031.1:708058093-708391228 GCF_901765095.1 Microcaecilia unicolor
CTGTGTCACGCAACTGATAAATATATAGCTTGATGCAGTTGTTTTAAAAGCTTTATGCGAGAGCTCTGAAGTTTCATCTTGGTTATATATTTATCAGTTGTCTGACACAGCAGATCCCTGTCGCAGGCGACATCTGCCAAAACACAGCCATGTTGTGTCATTATGAACTTTATTTGACTGCAGTAAACATTGAATACTAATTACTTCTGGTAATGTTCAAAATTTAAAAAAACAAAAACACTTTTATTGATTATTACAACATAAAAGCAGTGCTGTCCATAATCTCCAGTTACCTAATCCTATATAATAATTTGCACCTCCAACGTTCCATCGCTGCCTGGGTTCGTAACATCTCATGATGTCAGCCAGCCTCCAGCGTTCCATTCCTCCTCACTGCCCCCCCCTTGCATCAAAATGTAATGACATCAGAGGGCGGAACAGTGAGAGGGAAGGGAACGCTGGAGGCGAGCTGACGTCAGGATGTTACCAGCGGAAGGGAAGCCAGCCAGGCCAGCCAGAAAACGATGAGGTACAAAAGAAAAGAGAATCGAGGGGAGGGCAGAGCATAGCAAAGCAGAATCGATGGACATGGATGGGAGGAGAGGAGAGAAAAGAATTGCGGGACACGGATGGGAGGGCAGGGAAGAGAAGAATCGCTGAACGGGGAGGGGGAGGGCAGGGGAGAGACAAAAAATCGCTTACAAGAGAGCCTTTCTTTTCTCTGTGCAGGCTTTGGCATGTTCATGCTTCTGCTTTGAAAATTATCCCAGGGAATATATATGCTGCTTACATTTGCACCTACTTTTTAGCACATAATTTTTCAGGTGGCCCAGTTGTAGAAAGTATGCACGTAAAGACAAACCGTTCCCCAAACCTGCCCCTGAAATGCTTCCACCGAGTCTGAGTAATGTTAAATGCATATATTGGGTGAACTGTTTTTATATTACCAAAGGTGAAACCATATCTTATCTACTGAAAGGCTTTTGAAAGTAACTCCCCCATGTAGGGAAAACATTTGAATTTCAGCATGGTATTTGCAGTCTGCGCTTTTTATTCATAGTGATGACAAATAAACTCTATTTTATTTTAGGGGGGAACAGATTTGATCATTAATAGCTATGGCCCTGTGATAACAAAACAAAGAAAGAAAAAATGGCTGTTTTTTAAAGACACTAAGGAGACCAGTGCAGCACAGGTAAATAACACTCAAGGTTTGATTTTTTTGTATATGATTAAAAGTACAACATGACATGAACAATTCACCCCACCCTTTTACAAAGCCACACTAATAGCTGCCAGTGCAGTAATGCCAACACAGCCCTTTCAAAGTGAATGGGCTTTGGAGGCAGCTGCTAGCACAGCTTTGTAAAAGGGGGTCAATCTGCAAAAAAAAAAATAATGAATTTCCACAGGGGCAGAACTGTAACAAAGTATCTGATCAAATTGTCAATCCCATATTCAAAAAAATAAGTCTTTGACTATCACCTGAAACGTAGAAAAGCAGGGGTAGATTTCCATTTGTGGGGCTCAAAAAAAAAGATTCCATAAAGCATTATTTGGAACTATACTCATGGTTTTTCAACTTGAAGAAACCCATAATTTGTAAAAGAAATGAAGAAGTTTTTATTAAAAAAAAAAAAAAAGTCAGCTGATGACATCTATTTATTCTTGAGGTTTAGTTCATGTTTTTGGAATTTTAGATTGACAGTCATTTTAGATGCCCTACTCATGTTTTAGACATTCAGAAACTGTCATTTAGATATGTATGCACATGTCTAAAGCTGAGATACACATGTTCAAACCATGAAATGTACATTTGGCAAGAGGCAATGGTCTGGATGATGTGTTTTGGGCAGGACTAGGGCAGGGCCAAAAGGTACATTAATTGCTCCACTTCTGACTCACCTCATTAATCTTTCTTTAAGTAATGGTACTGTTCCAACTTACCTCAAAGAAGCTATAGTGACCCCAATTCTTAAAAAGGGGAAAAATACAAGAAATATTTATTCAGGTTTTAGACCAATTTCTAATTTGTCAAACCGGTTCTTTTCAATTAAATAATTTTTTTTGGATGCCAGTGGTTTATTGCACCATTGGCAGCCTGGATATTGTTGCAACCATACAGAGTCCTTGATGTTAGAGGATAGTGGATGAGTTACTGGTAAAGGCTGATCAAGGCAATGATGCTTTGAGTGCAATTAAATCTCACCGCAGCCTTTGATACAGCATCTCATCCTAAGTTGATGAAATGTCTAAGTGACATTGGCATCAAATCAATCATACTGCAGTGATTTGCTTCCAATTTTTCTTATCATGCATACTCACTGTTTGAGTCACTAGCTTTCTTCAAAGAAGGCTTCAAAACGTTCCACAAGGATCATTTCTTTCACCTATTCTTTTTCATTTATTTGAAACCATTGGATAATTGAGACATTGATTACCATTTTTTTGCTGCTGATATTCAGCTTATCATTTTTATTAATGATAATCAAGAGGAACCATTTTGGAGTTTGTGGAAAGCTCTAGATTCCAAGAGACTACATGAACAGGCATGACTTAATTTTGAATGTGGATAAATTGTTGGCAGTGGGGCTTTCACATAGATACAACAGTTTGAGAGTTTTGCTAGAGATATGTGGCAAACCTCTTTCACTTTTGCAGATATTGGTTACTCTTTAAATCTAATGTGATAATGCTTTGAATTTTAAACTGCAAATAAATGTGAAATCTTGTTTTTACTATCGGCATATGATGCAACAAATTAAATCCATATTGACCAAAGATAACTTGATAAAACTGGTACATGCTTTTATTACTAGAAGGCTGGACTACTGCAGTTCTCTTTTGATTGGCTCAAGTAAAGCCAGTTTACAATGGCTGTAGCTAGTACAAAACAAAGCCGCCTGTTTAATTGCTGGGACCAAGAAAATGGAGCATAATATTTCTATTTTATATCAGTCACACCTGCTGCCACTTTCTAAACTGTTGTGTCTTGTATATAAAGCATTACAACTAGGTCACCCTGTGTGTCTTTCTAGATTAAATATTCCCCTCGATAGACATTGTATTTATCACAAATAGGATTTCTTCAACTTCCAGGTGTTGACACTATCAAGCTTTCATCTACTAGGAAACAAGCTTTTTCTTATGTAGGACATTTTCTATGAAACTCCTTGTCTGAAGATTTCTATGAAGTCTCCTCTTATTTTGCCTTCCAAAAACTTATCCAGTCATTATTGTTTCAACAATATTATAATTAATGGATGTCAGTTTCTTTGAGATAGACTGGTTATATAGGATTCTTTTATTGCAGAATTGTATGTTTAGTATGTCTGACAGTTATTTAGTAATTGTAAACCACTTTGACACTGTTGTAATTTGAGGTATATTAAATTAATAAATCCAACCCAATCCAATTTCCCATTTCAGAAAAGTAGAGGTGTGGTAGCCGTGTTAGTCCACTCTTAAAGGTTATCAATAGAAATCAAACAAAATGAAAAATGGAAAAGAAAATAAGATGATACCTTTTTTATTGGACATAACTTAATACATTTCTTGATTAGCTTTCGAAGGTTGCCCTTCTTCGTCAGATCGGAAATAAGCAAATGTGGTAGCAGATAGTATATATAAGAGAAACTTTGACAGAGTGGGAGGGTGGGGATATGCATGAGGACATGAAATGTATTAAGTTATGTCCAATAAAAAAGGTATCATTTTATTTTATTTTCCATGTTTTATTTTGTTTGGTTTCTAATGATAACCATTTCAGAAAAGGAATGCAGGTTTATATCTGCTGATACTGGGATTTACACCTACTGCCAAGGGCTTCTAAGTAAAAAAAAAAAAAAAAACAGCTAATTTTTGTACAGTGCTTCATTGAGGAATTAGGGGTAGTCGCTCCTTAATTCCCTCCTCCCCTAGGGTTCCTTGCCCTCCCAAAAGCAATACTGACAAAGGATTTAGGGCACTGTGACAGCTTTGGAAAGCATACCTGACAGAAACGTGCATGTTCTGAACTACCAACATACACACCCATTCCTGTATTTTATGTTTAAATCTTTTTATTAACAAACCATCATGCAACTGAACAATCCACAAACTTGAATTGCAAGACAAGATATGAGCAACAGCAATTCCATGCTCCATTGAATAGAATAACAGTATATAATCATTATATTTTTTCCTCAACCCCAGAATCCCTCCCACCCCCCAAAAAAATCCTCACCACTTCCTTCACTCCCCCTAAAAAGAGAAGAAAATACAGTTCCTGTCATCCTCACCTAGATTGTCTCTGTGAGCCTTCAAAGTCTCTGATTGACCAAACTCTCAAGTATTATCATCATCTGTTGGGGGTAGCATGTATTCTTATAGCTATCCCTCGTTACTGAACACAGAAAGATCACCCTACTTGCAACTACCCCACTACACTTCCATTTCCCTCCCTCGGACTCCCAGCAGTCACAGAAAATGTTTCTCCTCCAGAACAGGCTCTATGTCAATAGATCCTGTTCTAAGATACTAATGGAACTTAACAACTCCCAATCTGGATATCTAAATCCAATTTGTACATCCTCTCTAAAGTCCACTTCTAAGGGTAAAAAAATTCTAATAATCAATCTGAAAACTGCCAGTTGGGTTTTGATAAAAATGACCTTTATGCATTTCATGCCACCTTCTCCTTCAGATTTCCATAGATTCACTAGATTTTTCCTTAGGTTCACTAGATACTCCTGGTCATGGTTTGCATGTCCTCTTAGTATATCAATGAGGTGCTCTTTTCTGAATGAGCGAGGGACTAAAGGACCTGAATGACAAAAGTTAATTCCATTAGTGATGGTGCTAAGAAAGATACCTAGAAAATCAGAGATGTCTTTGCTAGAAGAACCTTTGACAGCTGCTGTGCCCAGTATGGTAACAGAAGTCCTCCTTATATCCAAGTATCAGAATGGTGCTGAAAGAGGGCTGGGCAAACTAAATACTTATGCACAGTTCACTTACAGCAGAATTGGTCAGCTTAGTTCGGGCTGCAAACACATCTGTTTTCCGAGTTAACCAAAATATGGAAATTAACCTAATTTACAGCTGAAGTAGATATTCTAAAAACTGGACCTGTTTGTGGCTCGTGAACACTAGAACGGGCCATCCCTAATGAACAGTGTTTGTTGATGAATCCAGTGGCAACAAGTCCATAGGTTTTAATTAAATATTTAAGTGGGTGTGGGATCATGGCTATAGAACACTATATTATTCTTCAGAAAGTAAGTAAATATGAAAAGTGAATCCCATGACGTGCTTTTTATTTCTCTGAAAGAGTAATTGGTTTAGATATGTTTGTTGACTGACTTGTTCACCTTTTTATCCATTACAGCCCCAGAGAAGAATTGTCAAAACTGTGTGCTTATACCAGCCTGGTACTAAGGTATTGATCAGTGAGGATGAGTCTCCTACATCACCAAGCCAACCAAATGGTTTCAAGGTGGGATTCAATATGATAACCGATACAGAGCACTCGGCAAACAGCGAGGGAAGTCATGAGACTGGGGACTCTGGAAGATACTCTCATGAATCTAGTGATGAGTTGCAAGCTTATTCTGCTGCTACACCAGATCCTCCGAACCTGCAGTTTTCCCCAGAGGGTGATCTAGAATTGAACCCTGCCTCAAGTGATTGTGAAAAACCCTCATCATCCTTGGCTGTTGAACAGACTACTACCCCAGCTCTTCAGACAAAGTCTCTGTTTTTTGACCAGGATGAGCTTCCAGTCTAGTCTGCCACCTCCGAGTTTCATGAAGTTTATGTCTGTTCGAAGGACAAAGAACAGGGAGCCAAAAAGTAATTCTGGGAATCTCAACCACTCATGGGGTTTCCAACTTCTTCTGTTGAATGTTATGCCTTTTCTAAAACTCACTCATGCTTTTGAATGTTCAAGTTTTCAGCAATGTGAAGGGACAGGCAAAGGATTCCGGCTGAAGTTAAAATGCATGTCACTGGAACAAAGGGCAGTTTTCATTCCCTTTGTTGAATATCTACCTCATGTAGCCTGGTGATGAACACCACATGGCTGCTTTTACCTCTTTTATGTTAGAGTTGACCACAGCTACACAACAAATAATACTTCCTATTAGTATTTTTTAATTTTACTGTGTATGTGAAATTGTGTGCTTGTTCAAAGGAGTTGTATAGGTAGAGGAATCTGACCCAGAGCTTTTATTTAAAAAAAATACACAAAAGAAACTCAACAGCACTGCTGCATAAAGACCATTAACTGAGGAAAATACTTGGGGAGGATAGGATGAAAGCATATAGAATATTATTTAAGCAATAATGCCAGCTGTTAAAGGCTATCCTGGATAAGGGACTGATACTTTATCATGACCCGGAAGTGATGGCACATAACAGAGGCCAAGACCAGTAGTCAGCACAGCACAAAGAGAAGGAGACTATTGGTATTATTCTCATATTTGGAAAATAAATCAAAATAGCCTTATTTTGAAAAGCAGAAGTACCAATTTTATAGCAGTTCTTTACTTCCAAAATGCATGCTGATGATTCCACACAAATGGCACATGACATTGGAGGTATAGATGACGGTGCTGTATCAGACAGTGCAGCATCAGGAGTCCTGGAAGGAATAATATGTAATAATCTTTGAACCAAAATCTGGAATTACTCTTCCCTGATTTTTGCATTATACTGTAGACCCCTTGTAATGTGGAAAGATATTTGACTGCATTACAAATGAACCTCTGTTAAACGAGGTCTACAGTGCAATATATGATACCAAAACAAACAAGCAAAAAAAAAAAAAGTCCAATCCTTGACTGTGTTAAAAATGAGCCTCCGTTAAATTAAGCTATCTACAGTATGTTTTCTGATCCGTTTAAAAGTTCTCACTTTTTTGTAGTAATGTCTAGAGCAAATGTTTCACAAATAACAGATGAAAACTGGCCAGTATTGACATTTGGTAAAGATTTACCATGACTGCTTGCTGATTGGTCAGCACACTCATTCATTGATTTGAACTTGGATGGTCTCTAAGCATTTAAAAGTGTGGCGCAGCTTACATAGATGATAATATACAAGTCCCCTTTCAGTGGTATATTCTCGACAACTGGAATAGTTTAAAAAAGAAAGTTTACTTCTGACATATTGCCAAAAGAGAGCCACAAAGCAGCTCTATTAATGTGCCTGAATATTCAGAATTAGTATATATACCATGGGAGCAATTTTCAAATAGCCCACTTAGTTGTAAAGTATACAAGTAGTTTCTCTTTGCATTCAAGTGCACTTTGCACCGGCTCATTTGTGCAAGTGACTGAAAAGGGAAAGATAGCATATGTTCTTGTGAAAATGTCATGTACCTGTGCTATACTGTTCCCTGGACCTAAGCATGCTTCTTGGAACACTTCTTAGCAACCCAGTGAATAACTTTAGCGAATGAGAAGAGGGCTATTCTTAGAGAAACTATTTTTCCTCGGTAAATGACTTTGAAAACTGCCCACATAAACTAGTAAATACTAAAACAGAATATTAAAATATCTCCGTACTTTGTAGCAATGGTGCCTTTCCATATAAAAAAAAGCTATTTTGCCTTATAACTTTTTAATATTTAAGAAGTTGCTCATAAGTATGTAAAAATGCCTTAAGCATGTTAGATTATCAGAGTAAACTAGGTGGAAGTGATTGTTAAGCACATACAGGGTCATATATAGCATATGTACAGGGGTAATTCTATAAGTTACCACCTAGTTTTAAATGGCAACTTATGACTAGCAGAAATTGTACATGCCATGGTTTGATGGTGCACACTTTGGGTGGAGCATGGGCAGAGAACACAAATGTGCATAAAAGATAGCACTCTATAACCGAGGGACCCTTTTACTAAGCTGCATAAATGCCTGTGTGCTCCCACGTGCGCCAATTTGGAACTGCTGCCCGGCTACCACGTGGCCCAGGCGGTAATTTCATTTTTACGCGCACCAGAAAATTTATGGCATGTGGCGCTAACCAGGTGGTATTTGGCATTGTATGCACATTGACAATTACTGCCCGGTTAATGCATGAGACTTTACCGCTAAGTCAATGGGTGGTGGTAAGTTCTCAGCCCCAAAGTGGATGCGCTACAATTTTAATTTTGCCACACATCCATTTTCGGCAAAACAAAAAGAGGCCTTTTTGCAGGTGCACTGAAAATTGGACCTGTGCATGTCCAGTACACACGTTTACACCAGCGCAGGCCACTTTTCGGCACACCTTAGTAAAAGGACCCCTTAGACGTTATAGCTAACAGCTAGGCAAAAGCATTTATACCAGCTGTAGGTTTGGTATAAGTGATCATGCCATAAATGTAGGTGCATTTTCTGCCACATGGACTAGTATTCTATAAAGGAAGCACTTTTCTTTATAGAATAAGCTTGAAATAGGCAGCTCTTTACCCTCTTATTCTAGGTGCTCTGTTATAGAATTACCCTCTCTGTGCATAGAGCTTAAGACATTGAACCCAACCTGATTTGAAGTACAGAGCCCTGTTGCATGCATCAGTCTGCAGTGCTGTTGTTGAAGATTTTTTAATTTTAATTCATTAAGGCAGAAAAAGCAGAGCTGTAATGAAGTGATCTGTGAAATGGTGGCAGCACTTCCTCTTGCCCTTACAACTCCTGTTTTATACTACCTCCTTTTAACGTTATTTTTTGTTGTTAGCTTTTTTTCTTTTTTTTTTTAACCTGGTCTCAGGGAACAGTTTGTTGCTTGTTAATGTGCTCCGTGGAAATGTGGAGCCAGCTCACAGGGTATCGTGGTCATTTTGTGTTTTAATAGGAGATACAGTTGCTGTAGATCCCTCGGTTTTAACAGTGTGCTAGAGTCATGTACCGGTACCACACTCACAGACTACAAGATGGAACAACCTCATACCAAAGAATTTTCTGTAGAAAAAGAAGAGAGCTGCATATTATTTTCCAAAAAAAAAAATATTGTTTGTTAAGAAAGAAAACAACTATATGTTTGAAGAGCTTATTGTATACATAGTTACTAACCAAAAAAAGAAAAAAAAAATGCTAGAGCCTATAATTGATTGTAGTAGTTGATTGGATAGGTCAGTTGTGTCCTCCTGCAATTTTAACTACCTTTTACTGTTACGAGAACCTTTATGAAAAGATATAGTAACTTCTTTACCAGCGAATAGCTCCAAAGAATTCCAAGTGTAATTTATTTTTTTCTTCAGCTTGTAGTCTAACAGTACAATATTAAATTAAATATTTTTTAACAAGTTAATCTGCTTGCTGAAGAAAAAGAAAAACATTTCACCAAAGACTGATTTGTTTTTTTTTAGTTTTTTTTTTGCCACATGATTATGGTACAGTAGCAAGACGTTACATTCCCAGCAGAGCACTGTTTATAGGTACGGTCCCTAATGAGTTCATAGGTACAGCTGTAACATGTGCTTCTGAATTTCTGGATTAGAATTTTCTCATGGTAGCTTTAAGGCTCACTCTTCATCCCTCGGAAGAGAGAGCATGCTTTATTATCCTAGTCTAAAAGGACTAGTATGCAAGGGTAACTGTTTTCTCACCCAAAGACTGACTTGCCATAAGTATGGATATTTTCAGAGCATAACTTCACTGTGTATATGGTGTCATGGACTATGACAACCCTTCATATGTGGAATACCAAAGACTGAGAAGCAATACAGGAGAACCAAGAAAGAAAATACAGCTGGCAGAAGTGATAATGGCTAGTTTGGCCACCTGTCAGTCTTTAACAGCTAGCAGTGTCAAAGGATTAAGTTTACCAAAGATCAATGCTACCCATGATGTTGTATCTTAAGTGAAAATGGCTTTATTCAAGTACTTATTGGCAAAGAAAGAAAACCAAAGATATTTAAGGTTACCTTGGCATAATGTTACAATTAGATGTATTTCTCTTTGTACTGTCCCTTTGCTTGTTTTTGTGTTAAGGCGTATAGCTGGTTTATCTCCAGAACCCAGCTCAAGTGAAGGGCTGTAATCTCTTATCTCTCTTATAATATTTTGGAATTATTTTTTATGTGAATCCAGAATTCTGTGTAACAAAAATAGCATTCTGTGCCCCCCAGGTGCTTGCAACATATGGCTATTTTGGAACGATTGCAGACTTAACATGTCCTCTATATGAGTGCCACTTACGAACAGATATGCGTGGGGAAAGAATCAGAGAGGACCCCGTAGCTCTTTCTGGCTGGATCTATCACTTAGGGTTCTGGAGATAAGCTAGCATTATAGCGTGTATTTACTAAATATGTTTTGGAATATGAACATGAATATTGAATTTCATTTTATGCTTTTAAAACTTGTGTGTATTAAGCCTATTTGGTTTGGAAAATCTAAAGCTGATGTGATGTCCATATACATTTATGTACCCATTACACCTAGCTAGTGAAAAATCTGTTGAGTTTTTAGGAAGAATCTATTTTAAGTTAAGAAACTTAAATTATATGTTTATGTTCAAGAAAGTTCTTCTTAAGCTAACTACTCCAGGATTCCTTCCTTCCTTCCTTTTTTTTTCTTTTCTAACATTTAAAGAATATTTTAAACTTTTGAACAGGAATGACTTCTGTGGAAATTTATCTTGTACACCATTGTTTCTGAATTCATTTTTGATTCTTCATATTAATCATGAATTGACATAAAATTGTGGGACTAAATCAAAGTCAACTTACAGGCATATTTTCAAAGCACTTAGCCTCCCAAAGTTCCATAGGTTTCTATGGAACTTTGGAAGGCTAAGTGCTTTGAAAATGAGCCCATTAATGCTCACCATCTGTACTCTTGGTACTGCAACCCAAAATTGTCTTATTTCTCTGTGTATAAGGGATGGGATAGGAAATTAACAGCTGTGAGGTTCTTTTACTAAATGGTTGACACGTGGCATCAGGCTTACTATGCGCCAATCCAGAATTACCGTCGGGCTATCAAAGGAGCTCAGCGATAGTTCCCACCCTCAGCGCATGCCATTTCCAGCGCTACAAAAATATTTTGTATTTCTGTAGCACCAGTGCTTACCTTAATGGGTGGCAGTAAGTGTTCCCCCCTAAAATAGCCGTGCGGCAAGTGGTTCACTTACTGCATGGTCATTTCTTTTGGTACTAGGGGACTCTATTGCAGAGCTTAAATGAGTATCTAGCTAGGTGCCCTGAATAGAAAATGGATTAAGCTTTTTCCAGTTAAGAGTCTCACTGTTCCTGAAAACAAGGGGAAAGTGTAAAGGGTCTAATTCATGTCTGTTACATTTGCCAGTAAATTTATTTCTGTTGTGTTGAAGATGCACACGTGGCAGATTTATTCCAATTGATAAATATGTTTACTAAACTACACAGTTTAGCAAAAAAAAAACTATGTAAAACACATTTTCTCTATAAAAACAAATTTCAAGATTTTCTTTTTTTAATTTAGATCATATATTTTTTTTAATAACCTGCTTCTTTTTTCTGTAGTTTTATTTTCCAATTAAAAGGGAACCTAGAAGTTTCATACAATAATATGGAGATAGTTTGCCAATTTATGTTTAATAGACTTTTTGGGTCAATATTCAGCTTGCAGCAGTCAGTATTAAAAATGTTTTAAAAACCAACTGTGGCAGTTAAAACATATCCAGATGTTCAGTGCCACTAGCTAGATAGTGGCCAACATTGAATATCTGGTTGGATAACTTATCCAGATCACATAGTACAACCTTTTATCTGTCCTAAATTATTAAGATAAGTTCTCCAGACATCAGACTAAATATAAGTTCCAACTATCCTGATCAACAGCACTTAACTGAATATTGACCCATCTTTCACAATTGACACTGGTTCTGTTGGACTATGGCACCATGAGTCGTCATTCACACCTATCTGGGGGTTTTGCCCCTATTTTATATCCCTTCCCAACTCACTTAGATAAGAGGTTTTGACTAGGAGTCATGTACCAGGGTTTTTCCTGAAACTCTACAACAGTGGACCCTAAGTTCAAACTGTTAACCCTGTGCATGGTAGTATATAAGACTGCCACTGGGCCAGCTCAGTAATCCACTTGTGAAAATGAAGTGTCAAGAAATTTCATGTCACTGGAAGAATACTGGATACAATTTACTAATATTTCTTGTTAGTATTATTCCCAACTTTTAAAATGCTCAGTAACATAATGCCAGCAGAAAAGGACCAGGATGGCCCATTTAGTCTGCTCAGTAAGGTGTTTTGTGGTGTATGTTATCTGAGAAAATAAGAGAAGGCTTAGCTCTTGAGTTGCTGAAATTTTTCAACATAATGACAGAGGTTTTAAAGGACTAATGATCTAGAAAGATTTTTGCCATAGGCACAAAAATTGGAAAAACACTGCAATGAATAAGGCAGTGCTTCTCAACCTAGTCCTCAGGTCACACCCAGCTGGTCAGGTTTTTGGATACCCACAATAAATATGCATGAGATAGATTTGCATACGATGGAGGTAGTGCACGTAAATATCTCTCATGCATATTCATTGTGGATATTCTGAAAACCTGATGAGCTGGATGTGCTCTGAGGACTGGGTTGAGAACCACTGGAATAAGGCATGTATTAGTGCAATGCTGCTCAACCCAGTCTTTTGGGCACATCCAGCCTGTCAGATTTTCAGGATATCCACAATGAATATGCATGAAAGATGTGCATGCACTGCCTCCTTGCTATGCAAATCTATCTTATACATATCCGTTACAGATATACTGAAAAACCAACTGGCTAAGCGTGCCCCCAAGGATTGGGTTGAGAAGTACTATATTAGAGAGTAGGGAAAACACTATCTTTTAATCCAGAATCTAATTTTAAATACTTTTCTAGTTAGTACCGGCAAACTACTAAATATCTTTGGAATAATAATAGGTATAAGTGGAGCCAGTATTTTCTCACAGAATCTGGGCTAAACCATTAATTCATCTCATAAATACTGATTAGCTTGCTTGGCCTCTTGTGATTGGACATGTGACATCAGTTCTTGATTTTCAAATGCACGATTCGCAGTGAGATCAGAGAAATTATATTTAGATAAGGCATTGTCAATGAGGGCCCCAAACAGGCCTGGCATATGAAGAGTCCACAGTCTCAGGAAATGGGAACAGTTCTGGCATTGTATAGAGCAATATCTAGATGGCCAATTTGGGACCCGTAGTTGTCAAGTTCAAAAAGGAGCCAGGCTAGATGTCATCTGGCCCCAGATTTTGCTGCAATGCCTAAGTGAAGTGTTTGTTGTGGGGCAGAATGGAAGGGAGCTAGCAGAAGAAATCCCTAGGTAGTATGAATGGAGATCCATGGTGCCAGAACTCATCCTGGTTCTGATCAAGCTCAAAGAAATAGAAGCAGGAGAGAACTGACCGTTGAAAAAGAAAAATAACAAAAAAATACAAAAATTCCCAAAATAATTATTTCTGTTATCTTGTGATTTTAATGAGGGTACTACACTGATGGACAGTTTATGAAATGCAAAGAACATCTGTCTTGCTGACTGGTCCAATGTGAGAAAGGAAGAGCAGGCCCAGAAGGCCTAGTATTATTTGGATTAAGGAAAGAGGTAGAAGGCCCTTACCACTTTTGGAGAAAGGAAACCTGGAAGGTTTAGTTTGGGGAGGGAAATATTTGGCAGGCTGTGTAATGTTTCCAAGGTGTGATCCTGTGGGGGGGGGGGGGGGGGGGGGGGTCAACTCAGGATACCCAAACTAATTACTTCTCCAGCTCACAGTCATTAACATTGGGAAGTACATCCAGCACTAAATACAGGCCTTTTTCATTTATGCATACATATTGCCATCATGGGCATTAGCTAATGCTCTTTAGTACATAGACCCCAAGGTATAAAAAGGTGCCTAATTTGTATGGTTTGACTTCATCAATCAGATCTGTTTGCAGGCCTCAAGGATCAGAACCAAGAACCCCAGATTTAGAACAGCTTCAAATTTTAAATGTGACTTTTGGGTGAAAGCAACTATAATGAATTTCTATCTGTAAACGCATGGGTTTTTAGAACATTTCTAGTACCATTTCAGACATGCCAGAACTTTGCAACTTGCCCAGTGCATTAAGAAGAACATTTTCCCATAAACAGTTCTGATACTTTGTCATTTCCAGGCTTTTACATTTAAATGTAGTTTTAGACTCCCTTCTGCAGATTATGGAGTGTGATTGTAATGGCGATGCTATAAGACCTTCACTATTAGTGTTTCTTTCATCTGTTTTCATGAGGTATAAACTTATGTGTTCTCTCTGAATCTCATGTGTGTCTTCCAACTGAACAGTTTAATGCTAGATTATAAGTCAATTCTGTATCACTACTGCATATACTGCACACACATCACATCAGCTTTATATTTAAGGGGGCTTGTACATTATACTTTTTTTTTTTTTTTTTTTTTACAAAATTGATTTGCTTTAAAAATGTGAAAAAACTGAAAGCAAAAATGTGAAGGATCCAGTCTGTTATCTCATATTGTGGGTGTTCTGGGTCTTCTCACTGCATATGTCATGTTTTCCTTGTAAAGGCTGCAGTGGCAGTCTTGCTAATGGAGAACAGAGCTGAATTATATTAATTTTCTATTTGACTCAGGGGATCAGCTCTGTTAATTCCATTGCAGGATAAAAGCCAGTGTTTTGTCTTGATTTTGAATGTATCTTTTTTACTGTCTTTTTAAATGCTTTTGTTTAATATTGTTTCTTTTTATAGCATTTTTGTAACTGTTGAGTAGTATTTTTCAGGGTTGTTTATATACTACCCCAAAAGGTCATGCCAAAAATGAATAGAAGTTTAAATGCCAAAAATGTTTATGAAACTGCTGTCAACATAGTTTAAATCTTGATTGATTGCACAGTTTAAATAAAAAATTTCCTTAGTAAAAATAAATGGGTGTTATTGGTTGTAGTTCCAGTCAGAGGTGATCCTCCTTTTTCTGTCCTCCCCCCATGTAGCTCAGCTCAGGGTGTAGACTTTCTGAACCTGAATTTCTGGGGTACAAATGAACAGACACACACAAGAATAAACAAGCCAGTGCTAAAAAGGTAGTAAATACTGGGCAACAAAGAAGAGATAGGAATAGATATTTTGAAGAAATAACATATGTTGAGTTTGGTAAATGGCACACATAGTAAGGACTACATACAGCATAAACGTATCCAAGAAGGTGGCAACCATAGAAGACAAATTGAGAAGAAAAAAAAGCAGATGATTCAAACATACAGTAGACAGCCCAATGAATACATTAGGAATATATGATCAGAAGACCATGAGGCTCATTTTCAAAGCACTTAGCCTCCCAAAGTTCCATAGAAACCTATGGAACTTAGCCTCCCAAAGTGCTTTGAAAATATGCCTCCAAGTATCCCATAGATGCAAGGTGAATAATTTTATAACAGGATGCCTATCTGAGAAATCTGAAAAGACATCTATTTTATAAAGGCAACAGACACCCTCTGCGCCTTTATAAACTAGTCTTGCAAGATAGCCAGAAAAGCACATACATGCCAAAGCACAAATTTACACTAGCTCTAAAAAAAAAATGTGGGAATATGTTGAATGTTTTTGACTGAAACTTACTTTGAGCTAAGTTGGTGACGCATTTCGTCAAATGATGCAACTAAAGTATTTGTACTCCCAATAATGCACAAGGACGTTTTCACTCCTTAGAACAGGGATGTGAAACATTTCTGGTTAAAAGCAGATTTTTCCATCACAGGGTATGGGTCTGTTTTTTCACCTACTTACCTGCCCTTACTAGTGGCTTATGCTTGCTAAAGACTCCTTTAAAGGAAACAGGATGAAAGGCAGCCTCGGGAACAGCTTGCACTTTCAATGTATGGCTCTAAGCATGGCAGTGGAGAAAATAGTAGTGATGAAATCGAGGCTCAGGTGGCATGTCAGAGATCAGAGCTAGAGTAGCGGCAGCAGCCCTTCCTCCTTCCAACCTCATGCCATCCTATCTTGGCTTGTTAGGAGAAGAACAGCAGCAGTGCAGCATCTCATTCTATGTCCTCCTCAGCTGTCCAAGCCCTTTGTGTTGTGCTATGACCAGCATAGTACTATAGTGTCCCATACAGTTCAGAAGACAACACAATGGATCTGGACAACAGAAGGGGGGACACGGGTAGAATTTATAAAGAGTGCCCAAATGTAAGTGTCCAGAAACTGAACACTAAATATGAATTCTATAATGGCATGTGTGCCCATTTGGCACACAAGCCATTATAACACGACAATTCTAAGGCTGGTGTAAATGCAGGCACCTACATGTGGTAGATGCATGTATAAATGCATGTATTCGATAAACTGCAGTAATCCTGGGCACATCCCTGACCTGCTATGCCCCTCCCACATCAACATTCCCTTTAAAGCTTGCATGCCATAAAATTACATAACAGTGCCTAACAGAAGTTGCACATGCAACTGCAAATTGGTACCAAATAACACTGATTGCAGACAATAATTGACTAAGTCCAATTAACATTCAATTATTTAATTAAATTGTGCACACAACTGGCCCTATTGTGTAATAGCAGGTACAAAGTTGGGTGCTAAGTGTTAATTTGCATGCCCTATTTTATGAATTTAGGGGATTGAGGCTCATTTTCTAAAGACGAAAATGTCTAAAAAGTGGCATAAATCTGCATTTGGAGGTTTTTCTCACAAAAAGTCCAAATTGGTATTTTCAAAACCAATTTTTAGACATTTTACTACAAAGTCCATCAGAAGTGCATTCAAATCACAAGGGGGTGTGCCAAGGGTGGGATCTGGGTGTTCCTAACACTTGGGATGTTTTTCTGCCATAATGGAACCAAACAAAAACATCCAGGGTTATGAGTTGAATGTTTTGGTCTAGACCTGTTTTATTAATGAATAAGCCACAAAAAAGTGCCCTAAATTATCAGATGACAACTGCAGGAAAAAAAGAATAACACCTCTTACTCCTTAGTGGTTACTGACCCCCTCCCACCCTGCAAAGATGTAAATTAAACATACCAGCCTCTATGACAGCTTCAGATGTTATTGACAGTCTTATTAGTGCAGCAAGCAGGTTCCTGGAATAGCCTAGTGGTCAGTGTAGTGCACTGTAGAGAAGGTGACTCAGGCCCATGATCCACTGTAACTATTGCACTTGTGGTAGAAAGTGTCAGCCCCCCCCCCCCCAAAAAAAAAAAAAACCTACTGTACACACATATAGGTGACACCTGCAGCCATAAGGGCTATTGTAGTGGTGCAGAGTTGGGTACAGTAGGTTTTTCATGGGTTTTGAAGGGCTCACCATACAATAGGAGTTACGGACCAAGAAAGGGATCTGGGTGTCGTCGTCAGTAATACATTGAACCCTTCTGCTCAGTGTGCTGCTGCGGCTCGGAAAGCGAATAGAATGTTGGGTATTATTAGGAAAGGTATGGAAAACAGGTGTGAGGATGTTATAATGCCGTTATATCGCTCCATGGTGCGACCGCACCTTGAGTATTGTGTTAAATTCTGGCTGCCACATCGCAAGAAAGATATAGTGGAACTGGAAAAGGTGCAGCGAAGGGCGACTAAAATGATAGCAGGGATGGGATGAGTTCCCTATGAAGAAAGACTAAGGAGGCTAGGGCTTTTCAGCTTGGAGAAGAAACAGCTGAGGGGAGACATGATAGAGGTATATAAAATAATGAGTGGAGTGGAACAGGTGGATGTGAAGTGTCTGTTCACGCTTTCCAAAAATACTAGGACTAGGGGGCATGCGATTAAACTACAGTGTAGTAAATTTAAAACAAATCGGAGAAAATGTTTCTTCACCCAACGCGTAATTAAACTCTGGAATTCGTTGTCGGAGAACGTGGTGAAGGCGGTTAGCTTGGCAGAGTTTAAAAAGGGGTTAGATGGATTATATCAAATGGGTAGGGCAGAATCATCAGCTTGTGGTAGGTGTGGAGATCCCAATCATAACTATTATCATGCTATGTGGGCTTGTGCAGCGATATCCGCTTACTGGGAACAAATAGCGAAGTTCTTAGGCGAAATCCTGGGGCGGAGGGTGACATTGACACCGGAAACGGCCCTTTTGGGGGTCGATTTACTGAAGGGGAAAGGTACCGTTAGTCATAACCTGCTAATCTTTAAAGCATGTCTCGTGGGAAAAAAGTGCATTTTAGTTAACTGGATACATTTAGAGGCACCATCGTTTTGGCAATGGCGCAACAGGTGGCATGCGTTGCTACTAATGGAGCTGCGAGATTCATATTATAAACCCAAAACACAGCGTAAATTCTACTTAATATGGGAATCATATATCAATGCTTTAGCCCCTAGGGCCCGAAGTTCCATCCTTAATCGACTGAGCTTGGACCCAGCGAAATTAGCTACAGGTTTTAGATAGTGAATAGGTCAATTTCCCTGGGCTATTGGAGATATGTAGCTGCCTGGAAGGGGGGTGGACAAAGGGGGGAGGGAGGTTACAGGGGGGAGGAATATTAGAGGGGTAAGGAAGGGCAGAAGGGGGGTTGCGGGGAGGGATATAGAGGTATGGATAAAAGAGAAATAGCTGGGAGTAGAGAGGGAGGAAGCTAAAGAGAAAAGTGATGGCTACCTCTATGTTGTGATTACAAGTTGTTCATTTGTTTCCTGATGTATCTTGAACATAGCGTATGAATATTGTATTGTCTGTGATAGGTCATCAATAAAATTGTTTAAAACTAAAAAGGGGTTAGATGGTTTCCTAAAGGACAAGTCCATAAACCGCTACTAAATGGACTTGGGAAAAATCCACAATTCCAGGAATAACATGTATAGAATGTTTGTACGTTTGGGGAGCTTGCCAGGTGCCCTTGGCCTGGATTGGCCGCTGTCGTGGATAGGATACTGGGCTCGATGGACCCTTGGTCTTTTCCCAGTGTGGCATTACTTACAGTGGGGGAAATAAGTATTTGATCCCTTGCTGATTTTGTAAGTTTGCCCACTGACAAAGACATGAGCAGCCCATAATTGAAGGGTAGGTTATTGGTAACAGTGAGAGATAGCACATCACAAATTAAATCCGGAAAATCACATTGTGGAAAGTATATGAATTTATTTGCATTCTGCAGAGGGTAATAAGTATTTAATCCCTCTGGCAAACAAGACCTAATACTTGGTGGCAAAACCCTTGTTGGCAAGCACAGCGGTCAGACGTCTTCTGTAGTTGATGATGAGGTTTGCACACATGTCAGGAGGAATTTTGGTCCACTCCTCTTTGCAGATCATCTCTAAATCATTAAGAGTTCTGGGCTGTCGCTTGGCAACTCGCAGCTTCAGCTCCCTCCATAAGTTTTCAATGGGATTAAGGTCTGGTGACTGGCTAGGCCACTCCATGACCCTAATGTGCTTCTTCCTGAGCCACTCCTTTGTTGCCTTGGCTGTATGTTTTGGGTCATTGTCGTGCTGGAAGATCCAGCCACGACCCATTTTTAAGGCCCTGGCGGAGGGAAGGAGGTTGTCACTCAGAATTGTACGGTACATGGCCCCATCCATTCTCCCATTGATGCGGTGAAGTAGTCCTGTGCCCTTAGCAGAGAAACACCCCCAAAACATAACATTTCCACCTCCATGCTTGACAGTGGGGACGGTGTTCTTTGGGTCATAGGCAGCATTTCTCTTCCTCCAAACACGGCGAGTTGAGTTCATGCCAAAGAGCTCAATTTTTGTCTCATCTGACCACAGCACCTTCTCCCAATCACTCTCGGCATCATCCAGGTGTTCACTGGCAAACTTCAGACGGGCCGTCACATGTGCCTTCCGGAGCAGGGGGACCTTGCGGGCACTGCAGGATTGCAATCCGTTATGTCGTAATGTGTTACCAATGGTTTTCGTGGTGATAGTGGTCCCAGCTGCCTTGAGATCATTGACAAGTTCCCCCCTTGTAGTTGTAGGCTGATTTCTAACCTTCCTCATGATCAAGGATACCCCACGAGGTGAGATTTTGCGTGGAGCCCCAGATCTTTGTCGATTGACAGTCATTTTGTACTTCTTCCATTTTCTTACTATGGCACCAACAGTTGTCTCCTTCTCGCCCAGCGTCTTACTGATGGTTTTGTAGCCCATTCCAGCCTTGTGCAGGTGTATGATCTTGTCCCTGACATCCTTAGACAGCTCCTTGCTCTTGGCCATTTTGTAGAGGTTAGAGTCTGACTGATTCACTGAGTCTGTGGACAGGTGTCTTTCATACAGGTGACCATTGCCGACAGCTGTCTGTCATGCAGGTAACGAGTTGATTTGGAGCATCTACCTGGTCTGTAGGGGCCAGATCTCTTACTGGTTGGTGGGGGATCAAATACTTATTTCCCTCTGCAGAATGCAAATAAATTCATATACTTTCCACAATGTGATTTTCCGGATTTAATTTGTGATGTGCTATCTCTCACTGTTACCAATAACCTACCCTTCAATTATGGGCTGCTCATGTCTTTGTCAGTGGGCAAACTTACAAAATCAGCAAGGGATCAAATACTTATTTCCCCCACTGTATGTACTTATGTAATATAAGGAGGTAATGGTTAGATGTGTACCTAGACCTTTTATGTGAAGTCCACTGCAGTGCCTCACTGCTCTGCTGGGATGCCTGTGTGGCCAGTCTACTATGAAAGCTGACTCCTCCTATGTCCCAATTCCTTGATTTTGTGCATTTTTCACTTGGATATTTTGTTTTGTTTTGTTTTCATGGTCCAAAAAGATAGACATACTGAGCACAACAACATCTAGGAAATGGTCATTTTCAAATTAAAAAAAAATGTTTTTCTGATTTGAAAATAGTCATTTTCATTACTTGATTTTTGGACATTTTCAGCAAAACGTCCAAAGTCAGATTTAGACGTCATATCGAAAATGCCCCTCAAAATAACATAGTAGATGATGGCAGATAAAGACTTAAATGGTCCGTCTAGTCTGCCCAACAAGATAAATTCA
Organism: Microcaecilia unicolor; assembly: GCF_901765095.1. NCBI lineage: Eukaryota > Metazoa > Chordata > Amphibia > Gymnophiona > Siphonopidae > Microcaecilia > Microcaecilia unicolor. The sequence goes on from NC_044031.1 coordinate 708,079,024, forward strand.
TAGCACACATTGCCTCTGCCCCCCCTCCTCCCACCCTGCAAATGGAATAATAAGTGAGGGGACAGGATGAAGGAGGGAACGAACATAAATATGGAGGAGGAAGGCAAGAAAGTGATAGAATTAGAAGGGCTGTGGATTGTGTGGAGGAAGGGGGCAAGAGTAAGATTTTCAAAAGGAAAACCAAACCACATCCTGTCTCATGACACTCAGGGCTGGGTTGGAATTTTTAGTAAAGACCCAAGGATCAGGTGGAGTAGAAAAATGGAGACTAAATTGACCAGGGATTAGGAGGACAATTGGGAGTAGTTGATTGGGTAAGTATGATGATGAGCAGAGCTGTGAGACTGAGTGCAGAAATAGGGGGAGGGAAGATAGTTTGAAGGGCTTGGAAGGGGTTGGGAGGCAGTTGAAAAGGACAGAGGACTATGGAATGGGTGAGAGACATGCAGTGAACAGGTCTTTGAAGGAGGTGAGGGGAGTGAAAAGAGGACATAGAAACCTTGATGGGGGGGGGGGGGGGTAAAACATAAAGGGACTGGAAATGGAAAGGTGATAAGTGATGGGGAGGGAGCTGGGATTGATTAGGGGATTATGATAAAAATAAACTAAAGTGAATGAAAGATAAAGCAATAGGATGTTGGGGAAGGATCAAAGAGGTAGGGAAAGGGAGGACTAGTGAGGTAAGCATAAAAAGGGGAACAGAGAAGGCGGAATGAAACCTAGGTATAGGTAGATAAAGAGGCAGAACAAAATAGAGAAAAAAACATTCAAAAATAGGTATGCGTGTTGTCAGCACACCACCACTTTCAGGCCTTCCTGCAGGTATGACCTTGGCTGACCCTGGAAGGGCTTCTATATCTGTATATATTACGAGCTATTAGAGTATTTATTGATACACACGCTATCAGCATACATATACTCTATATATACTCTACTGCTATTGTTGATAAAGGGAGGAAAAAGCCTCAAAACCAGACAGGAACTCCTTTGTTGGAATCCAACTTAATGGGAGTCCTGTCTACTCATCACGGGCTGAAAAAAAACTCCTTAATTTTATTAAACATGAGACCTGACACTCTAATCGTAAATATGTCGGAATCACTTATCTTCCAGCTGTTCTATCGATCCATACTCGCCCACGGCCCAACTCCGACCAAGTTTCGAATCCTGCTTCAGGGCACCGCAGATTCTTGCGATCGATATTTCACCGGCTGGTTTTGAGGCTTTTTCCTCCCTTTATCAACAATAGCAGTAGAGTATCTATAGAGTATATGTATGCTGACCCTGGAAGGGCCCATACAAAAGGGAAAGGAACCTGAGGAATATGCTGGTGCCCTTTGAACTTCCACCTGTCAACAACACAAAGACGAAAATACCCTTTAGACATTTTAAATGTGGATCATGTACAGTATATGCTGTTAATATGGAAGTAAGAACCTTCACTCATCTGAAGAAGAATTTGAAATCAGACATTTCTCAATTGTAAAACAGTATACAGTTCTATGCCCCTGCAACCTGATCTACATAGGCAAGACTAAAAGAAGATTTAATCTGAGGATTATTGAACATAAGAGTGCCATTATACACCAGATTACAGAAAAACCTAGTGGTAGAACACACCATCCAAACTGCACACAAATTTGAAAATTACAGATTTTTTTGCTTTGGCTGCCCAATGTACCACATGGAGAAGAGGTGATCTGGATAAACTTCTGCTTAGCACAGAACAGAAGCTCATGTTTAAATTCAAGCCAGTAGCCCCCTTAGGTTGCTTTTCGTTGATTTTCTTTGTGTTTTTTATGCATTTATTCTGCAGCAATGTTATATCTGATGGTTTATCAATTAATATGTTTTCATAACTTTTGGAGTCAAGCTTGATTAAAGGATTACAAATCAATAGTTGAAATAAAGCAGAAGAGAGATCAATCCCCAGGTCACCAGACCAAGCAGCTGCCCCTTTCTGGAAGTTCATAGAAGGGAGGGCTGCATGAAGGTCCTTATAAAAAAATAAAAAAGACTCTCCATGTGATAGCACTTCCCAAAAGAAAGGTCTCCTCTACTTTCTCAGTCTCATCCTCTGTCAATGCAGTCACAGAGAATGAAGCAATATAATGTTCACTTATAAATATAAAAACAACCAGCTGGAGAAAAATGGTACTGAGAATACAAATGAATAAAAGAATCTTTCCATTATCAGTAATACAGTGTTTAAGCAAATAAACCCCTCTCTTTTCTCAAGTTACAAAAGATTTATTAGTTATACCAGCTGGAAAATCTGTTACCTTAAAGAGGCAACCATGCAGTAATCCTGAAGTTTTTTTCTTTTTCTCTCATAACCAAACTTACACCTTCTTCAAGGGAGCTATAAGACAACTACATTTGATATAAGCAGGTAGATGGTGTGCCTTGGCATGGAGAACATAGCTAGGAGATAAGGGTGACTTTTTTTTTTGGTTACATTTGTACCCCGCGCTTTCCCACTCATGGCAGGCTCAATGTGGCTTACATGGGGCAATGGAGGGTTAAGTGACTTGCCCAGAGCCACAAGGAGCTGTCTGTGCCTGAAGTGGGAATCAAACTCAGTTCCTCAGTTCCCCAGGACCAAAGTCCACCACCCTAACCACTAGGCCACTCCTCCATGCCTAAGATTGCATGCTCTATTATATAAATCAAAATCTGGGAGCCCCAAACACCCTGTTGAGGTGTATAAGTCAGTTGATTGTAAGTAAAGCGCGCTCTATTTCCCCTCCAAAGAAAACGTTGCACCAACCGCTGCAGCTGGTCCCATCTGCACAGAGCCAATGGAATGTTATACAGCCATTTTGGAAAAATAACCATTCAAAAAAGTGCCAAACAGCCCATCATAGTCAAAGGCAAATGAAACCAATTAATCAGCAGAGAATTTGTAAAGGTTAATAAAGGCTTAATATTGACGTCATATAGTTTATCTAAAGAAAGAGGTAGCTGAACCTCCACATATCTTGTAGCCTTGCCTCCCCACTAAAAAGGGAATTGCGACCCTGCCAGGGCCTACTGTTTTCTGCCAATTAACATGAAACCAGCCTTTGCCCCCAAAAGAAGCAATAAGCTGGAGGGCAGGAACCGATTCCAAGGGCCTAGTCAAAACAAGAAAAGCATTATTGGCAAAAGCCACAGTTTTAACCACGGGTCCCTCAAGGCGCACTCTTGGAAAATATGGATGAAATTGTAAATTCAACCATCATGTTCCTGATCTCCCTGAAATTGAACACATCTAGTTTCTAGCAGGAAAAAAAGGAGAGGCCCAGGACAGAACATCCTGGAAGCAGTTAAGGTGCTATTTCCCTGGGTATTTCATATATAGTAATATAAAATACAAACAAACAGAGATCACGAGACAAAAAAAAAAAAAACAAACCAACTAAACAGAGTTCCAGAAGATGTGATTTTCCATAGGTTGTCTAGGTAGGGAAAGGGACTATAAGGGCATGGAAAACCAATGTGAGTTCTGGCATGTACAGCAGGCACCTATTTTAAGAAGAGACATTTTGTAAAAAGTGTTATCACTCAGGGCACTGCACATGTAAAATCTAATGCTCATGTATTACAGAAGTTACATATTAATTAGGTGTTTTGTATGCATTTGCATGCTTTGCATCTCATTACTATATACCCCACAGTGACCTAAATAACACTGTCACTGCAATGAAGCTTGCAGAGCCCTTTAGATTATGTTAAAGGGTAAATAACTCTCATTGTTGCTGTAACACGGCTTAATCATTATTCCCCTCAATACCTCTACAGAAGTGTGACTTTGCATATTAAGGGAAATAAGGTTCTGGATCTAGAGGCTGACTTGGATTTTGTGAGAGTCATAGAGAACCATATCTGGGATATACCGTATTGTTTCTAATAATCATTCAGGCTATAATTAAAAACACTGGGTTTTCTAGAGTCTAGTCTGGGCTACTATTGGAAACACATTTTTAGGAAGGCTGAAATTGGTGACACAAGATAAAGCAGCAAAAGGGGAACTCCAAACACTCCACAATAAAGCACCAGCAGACAAAAGTATATTCATCTGAACACAGATACGTTTGGGCTGCTTTTGAATTAAAGAATATTAGTGTTTACTTGTGTTTGGACCACCATTTTGTGATTTACTGAACATGCTGAGTTGTGCTCCCATCACCATATCAGCCATCACATTGTGGACTCTTGATGCAGGCTATCTTGCTGAAACACGGTGGCCATATTGGGTAATTTCATTAAAGTCTGGTTTGTTGGGTTCCACATCGCCTGATGTGTGTTTTTTCTCCACCTTTTTGTCTACTGACACAAGACAAAGACAGCCAACAGACTGATGAAGTATTCAACAATTTGTAATTAATGAAATAAATTAGTAAAACAATACCTTGTTGTTATTTATTCTATTCCTGAACCTCTCAGATAATCTCCTCTTCACCTCTCCACTGCCTGCAGCAATTCCAAGCCTGAACTTACCATCTAAGCCATTGCATAAAGTTAAGCAAAACAGCTGCCCTAACTTGTGCTGAGTTAATTGGGCACCAGTCTGAATTGCCCCCCACAGGGGACTGCACGAGGCAGCAGACGGCGCTCGGGGAGCCCGTGCGGGTTTGGTGAACGGCACTGCTGTCGCCCTCGGAGCAGGGAGAGGTATCCGAACCTCTCCCCTCGGAGGACCGCATGAGGTTCGCGGGACAGCGACCGAGCGCCCGACTCTGCCTCCTCACCCACCCGCCCACCCACCCAGAGCAGTGAGAGACGATCAAGCCTCTCCCACGGGGGACCGCACGGGCTGCGTGGAAGCGGTCATGCACCTCGCTCTGCCTCCTCGCCCGCCTGTCGGTTCCTCAGACGGCAGCAGGAAAGGGGAGCACTGTCCGGTGGAGCTGCCCCAGGAGCATGGGAGTTATGGAGGCATGAGGACACTCTCGGAGGGAACCGCCGAGGCCTCCGAGGGCTCAGTCGACAGCACCGAGACCACAGTGCAGCAGCAGCGACAACAGAAGAAGGGACAACACGGCAGAGGCCCCGGAGACAGGCTCCAAGGGTCTCAGAGCAAAGCAGTAGCGCCAGCCTGAGGCTGCTGCCCCCCCCCTGGTGTCTACCTTCAACATAGACACAGCTCCCAGGGTTGCAGAGTCTCTGTGCCCTGGGCAACGCATCCGATCACCAGACCATGAGTAAAGTGCCTATTATATTTCAAGATATTGAGACTTTACAACTGACAAGGCTTGAAAGGCCCGACAGTAAAAACCAAAGTAAAAACTGAATAATTGCTAGTGAACTGAAGATACCTTCAGCAGGACGGGCGTGCCTGAGAAGGAGCCTTTTGCACTGCATTTGATCAACCGGAGAAGGCAGGCTTGTGAGGAGAGCAGATTGGGGCAACACGGTCTTAATAGTAACCACAGGAAATATATACCATAATGAATACCCTCAAACTACTCCTAATAATCTACTCCCTAACACTGATCCACTTAACACTAACCACCTCACTTGCAGAAAACAACAGCATACCCATACTACACAATCATCATAGATTGATCAAATACACCACACCTCACCAAACTGTTAACAGCCTAAACAAAGGAAGAACACTTACATGTGAACAACCACAACAGAAGAGAAAGAAGGGCCCAAACAAACTCACCTCAACAAAGAAACGACAACTAACAAAAGTCCACTTAACACCAAACAATCCAAGTGGGCTACGTCAATGCCAGATCCGCTGTAAATAAAACAGCAATACTAACAGATTGGATCATGTCAGAAAACCTCAACCTACTCTTCCTCACTGAAACTTGGATCCATGACCAAAAGGACCCCATAATCCTAGACCTGTGCCCTCCAGGATACAAAATCACACACTGGACCAGAAAAGAAAAGAGAGGCGGAGGCATAGCACTAATCTATCAGTCCCACTTTACCACCGAAACCACTGCCGAGTCCATAACACCTCAACTTGAAATTGCTTCAATCAGAATCCACAACAAAACCCTACGCGATCATGTGAATTGTGTCTTGTTTTACAGACATCCAGGTAATTGGAATGAAGACCAGACCAACTTCATGGACTTTATTTCAAACACATGTGTAACCAACTCCAATACACTAGTACTAGGAGACATCAACCTTCACTTAGAAGACCCAAACTCTATCACTGCATGAGAATGTAAGGAATTTCTCCATTTATGCGATCTCAAATGGCCACAAATGCAAGTGATTTGTTTTTCCTGTCCCTTGTCCCTTGGGAGGGGGAGCACTTCAGAGAGACAATCAGACTTAGGTATAGGCGCAACTAGTAAAAATCTTTATTGGTATGATCACTAAGCCGAAATACAAAATAATTGTTCTCTCTAGAGCAAGTTGTCATATAGCAAAGCAAGATGCAAATCCTGAATAACAAAGACTGCTCAGCTAACACTGTGCTTAGCTATCACATATATACCCTTTGTAAGTTTCATTTTCTCCCATATCATGTGATTTCCCCTAAACCAAAAGCAGCAAAACAGAAAGTAGCCTATGCCATATATGGATTGTTCCTGTATTCTATCAGTCTCTCCTGATGTGTGTGCACGTGCACAGTCTGTGGCCATTGGCTAATTAGCTATCAGTTCTGCGTGCAAACTAAAACAATTGCCTTGTGTCCTATCCCCCCCAAGACTGAAACATTCTAGACATGTTAGGCTCACTGTATCCTCAGTCTCTCACAATGTCCCAAGGTTATATCCAGCTTATATGAAAGGCCTGCTCAGCTGCAGCCAAATTTGCATCCTTGAAGTGTCATTCCTCAGTCCTGAGAAAGCACTGTATAAGATGGCAACTTATTAGGCTAACTTATGAGAGCCAAACAGAGCAATGTAAAGGCTTTTGTAACAGGCCTAGCTCTTGTAAGAGGCCTAGCATAGGAAGGAATATACACAAGCAACCTACGTCAAAGGACACACACTTGATCTCATCTCACACAAAATCTCAACAGACCAGAACGTAACAATAACAAATACAAAATGGACAGAGACATCCTGGACCGACCACTACAAACTAAACTTATCCCTACATTGGCGGAAGAAGGGTATACAATGAATACTAGAACACACATCCTACAGCACAACAGGTCAAGTAGACACGAAAACATTCTGGCAACTAATATACAATAACGAATGGGCAACACAAACAGACTCCATATACTACCTCATAGAATGGGACAAAAGATGCAAAAGCATACTAGATGAAATTGCGCCCTTACGAACAAGAACCCCACGCAAGTATAACTGGACACCATGGTTCAACAATGAACTGAATAAGTTAAAAACACAAACCAGGAAACTCAAAAGAGCATGGAATAAAACAAAAGATGAAAATACACTCAACACATGGAAACAAATACAAAGAAAATACAAATACACAATAAGACAGGCCAAAAGATCATACTATAAAACCATAATAGGGACAGATTACAAAGACATGAAGAAATTATACCAACATGTGGGAAGGAGGAACCCGAATTACAGCTATGTTATGCAAGGTTCCGCGTTAGGAGTTACGGACCAAGAAAGGGATCTGGGAGTCATCATGGATAGGACGTTGAAATCTTCAGCTCAATGTGCTGCGGCAGCTAAGAAGGCGAACAGAATGTTGAGTATTATTAGAAAAGGGATGGAAACCAAGCATGAGGATGTTATAATGCCGTTATATTGCTCCATGGTGCAACCGCACCTGGAGTATTGTGTTCAGTTCTGGTTGCCTCATCTCAAAAAAGATATAAAGGAATTGGAGAAGGTGCAGAGAAGGGTGACAAAAATTATAAAAGGGATGAGACGACTACCCTATGAGGAGAGGTTAAGACGGCTAGGACTCTTTAGCCTGGAGAGAAGGCGGCTGAGAGGTGATATGATAGAGGTTTACAAAATAATGAGCGGGATAGAGCGGACAGATGTGAAGCGTTTGTTTTCGCTTTCTAACAATAATAGAACCAGGGGACACAAGATGAAATTAGAATGTGGTAGGTTTAAAACTAATCGGAAAAACGGTTTATTTACTCAGCGCGTAGTTAGACTCTGGAACTAATTGCCGGAGAAAGCAGTGACGGCAGCTGGCCTTGCTGAGTTTAAAGGGGGTCTGGACAGATTTCTGAAGGAAAAGTCCATTGATCATTATTAAATTTTGTTTTTTTTGCCAGGTTCTTGGGGCCTGGATTGGCCGCTGTCGGAGACAGAGTGCTCGGCTTGGTGGACCTTTGGTCTTTTCCCAGCGTGGGAGTGCTTATGTGCTTATAACTCGTGAACAAACTCCTAGACACCAACTTGGTCACTACCACAAATACAGACATCCCATCTGCAGATAAACTTGCGAAGTACTTCAATTAAAAAATTGTAAACCTACGCAACACGCTACCTCAGAACAACACCGAGATTGAAAACTTCCTTAATGAATTGGACCCAACCATTGGAGAATACCCGGCAGATCAGACCTGGTTAAACTTCGCCCTCCTTACTATCGAAACAGTTACCCAGGCGATTAGTAGGTTTTCCAACACTCACGATCTGACGAAGAAGGGCAACCTTCGAAAGCTAATCAAGAAATGTATTAAGTTATGTCCAATAACAAAGGTATCATCTTATTTTCTTTTCCATTTTTCATTTTGTTTGATTTCTATTGACAACACTCACTGTAAACTAGATACCTGTCCCAGCTACCTAATGAAATCCACACCTGACCGCTTCATACTACTACTACTATAAATCAATTCTATAGCGCTACCAGTTGTATGCAGCGCTTTACAATTGAACATGAAGAAGACAGTCCCTGCTCAAAAGAGCTTACAATCTAAATCAGGACAAACAGACAGGACCAAAAAGGAGAAGGGAAGGACAGACAGACAGAAGGACACATAAGGATAAGATAAAAGTTACAAGTCAGGAGTTGAAAGCAGCATCAAACAGGTAGGCCTTTAGCCCGGATTTGAAGGCAATCAGGGATGGAGCTAGACGTAATGGCTCATAGCAGACCTCACATCCCACCTAAATTACATGCTTCAGCAAGGTCTCTTCCCTAAGGAAAATGGCAATATCCTACTCACCCCAATACCAAAAGATAGTGCAGATTTAGATATGATCGTGTTGATTCGGATGTATTTCTAATTGGTAAGTCGATCAAGTCTGTCATGTAACTCAGGGCTTCTCAGTAGATGATTTTGTGAACCAGGGTGCAGGAAGGCGATGCGTTCTTTGATTGGGAGCCAGTGTAGTTTTTCGCGGAGGGATTTTGCGCTTTCAAATCGCGTTTTACCAAATGTAAGCCTAGCTGCCGTGTTTTGAGTGGTCTGAAGTTTCTTTAAGGTTTGTTCTTTACATCTCGCATAAATTCCATTGCAGTAATCTAAGTGGCTTAGTACCATTTATTGTATCAGGTTGCGAAATGTTTCCCTCGGGAAGAATTGCTTCACGCGTTTGAGTTTCCACATTGAGTGGAACATTTTCTTTGTTGTGGATGCCACTTGGCTCTCTAGCAGTGGCGTAGCCAGACTGCCAATTTTGGGTGGGCCTGAACCCAAAGTGGGTGGCCACAAAATTTTCTCTCTACCCCCCCCCCCCCCCCCCCCAGCAAAATGTAGTCACACTCAGATGCATTTGTCACACAGGGTAAAGTGCTGCTTTTCAGTGCATCAGATTTCAGACAATTTATTTAATAGCCTAATCCTTTTCAGTGAGCTTTCAGAGGCCAAAACCTCCTGCCTCAGGTCAGTATAATGCTGTTACGGTATCCTCTCCTGACCTAAGGAAGGAAGTATTGGTCTCTGAAACTTTATTAACACCATATTACTTTACCCTAAATTAAAAATAAAATTATTTTCTTTACCTTTGTTGTATGGCCATTTACTTTTTCTCATTGTGTTGCTCCCTGTCTCTAGATTCTGCTTTCCTTCGTTTTCGCTTAACTCTTCTGCCAGGGTTTCCTGGCCATTTGTCATTTTTCTCTCCTTTTTCTTTGCTTTCTTCAATATTTTTCTGCCTCTCTCTGTGTCCAGATTTAATTCATTCTTACTATCCATTCTTTAATTTCCTTCATCTACTTATGACTTTTCATCTTTTTCTCACCCTTGTTCTCCCCATGCCCCTTCCTCTTATTCTCCAATCTTTCACTACTCCCCCTTTCCATGCAGCCTCTCCTCTTTCTCTCCCCATCCTTCCAGTGTCTCCCCTCTCTCTCCCCATCCTTCCAATAGTCTCCCCTCTTTCTTTCTGCATCCTTCCATCCAGTGTCTCCCTACCCTTCCATCCAGCATCTTCCCTCTTTCTCTCCCCATCCTTCCATTTTCCCTCTTTCTCTGCCATCCTCCCATCTGTTTTCCCTCTTTCTCTCCACATCCTTCCATTTTCCCTCTTTCTCTGCCATCCTCCCATGTGTTTTCCCTCTTTCTCTCCCCATCCTGCCATCTGTTTTCCCTCTTTCTCTCACCATCCTTCCGTTTCCCCTCTTTCTCTGCCATCCTTCCGTCTGTTTTCCCTCTTTCTCTGCCATCCTCCCGTCTGTTTTCCCTCTTTCTCTCCCTATCCTTCCGTTTTCCCTCTTTCTCTGCCATCCTTCCATCTGTTTTCCCTCTTTCTCTCCCTATCCTTCCATTTTCCCTCTTTCTCTCCCCATCCTTCCATCTGTTTTCCCTCTTTCTCTCCCCATCATTCCATCTGTTTTCCCTCTTTCTCTGCCATCCTTCCATCTGTTTTCCCTCTTTCTCTCCCCATCCTTCCATCTGTTTTCCCTCTTTCTCTCCCCATCCTTCCATCTGTTTTCCCTCTTTCTCTGCCATCCTCCCATCTGTTTTCCCTCTTTCTCTCCCCATCCTTCCGTTTTCCCTCTTTCTTTGTCATCCTCCCATCTGTTTTCCCTCTTTCTCTCCCCATCCTTCCGTTTTCCCTCTTTCTCTGCCATCCTCCCATCTGTTTTCCCTCTTTCTCTCGCCATCCTTCCATTTTCCCTCTTTCTCCCCATCCTGCCATCTGTTTTCCCTCTTTCTCTCCCCATCCTTCCAATAGTCTCCCCTCTTTCTTTCTGCATCCTTCCATCCAGTGTCACCTCTTTCTCCCTACCCTTCCATCCAGCATCTTCCCTCTTTCTCTCCCCATCCTTCCATTTTCCCTCTTTCTCTGCCATCCTCCCATCTGTTTTCCCTCTTTCTCGCCCCATCCTTCTGTTTTCCCTCTTTCTCTGCCATCCTCCCATCTGTTTTCCCTCTTTCTTTCCCCATCCTTCCGTTTTCCCTCTTTCTCCCCATCCTGCCATCTGTTTTCCCTCTTTCTCTCCCCATCCTTCCATTTTCCCTCTTTCTCCCCATCCTGCCATCCATTTTCCCTCTCCCATTCAGGCCCACCAGCCCCAGCTCCCATTGCCGGCCACTGCTGCTTTTCCTGATGAGCAGCAGTGGCCGGCGCTACAAAAAGAAGAAACGCTCAGCTGACTGAGCTGAGCGCCAACGCTAACCCGACGAGAAAAAATGTTTTTTAAAAAACGCGGCACTGCAGGCAGCCTCGAAGCATTGGCTGCTGGCTCTGCAGGCTCCTTCTGTCTCTTACGTCACTGCCCCTGCTTCGCTACAGGGGCAGTGATGTAAGAGACGGGAGGAGCCTGCAGAGCCAGCAGCCAATGCTTCGAGGCTGCCTGCGGTGCCGCATTTTTTTTAAAACATTTTTTTCTCGTCCTTAGCAACGCGTTGGCGCTCAGCTCAGTCAGCTGAGTGCTTCTTCTTTTTGTAGCGCCGGCCACTGCTGCTCATCAGGAAAAGCAGCAGTGGCCGGCAATGGGAGCTGGCGCTGGCGCTGGGCGGGCCTGAACTGAAATTGGGTGGGCCTGGGCCCACCCAGGCCCACCCGTAGCTACGCCCCTGCTCTCTAGTGTGAGGTTACGGTCCATTGTAACGCCAAGGATTTTCAAGCTGTCTGAGATAGGAAGGGTGTGATCTGGGGTGTTGATACCTGTGGGGATGTCCGCACTGTGTTGGGATGAGAGGATGAGACAATGAGTTTTTTCTTATTGAGTTTTAGTTGAAATGCATTTGCCCATGAATCCATGATGTTCAGGCCGAGCTTGATTTCGTTGGTGATTTCTGTCAGTTTGGTTTTGTAAGGAATGTATATTGTGACATTGTCTGCATATATGAAAGGGTTAAGGCCATGGTTGGATAAGGACTTGGCAAGTGGGGTCATCATTAAGTTTAATAGGATCGGTGATAGCTGTGAACCTTGCGGTACTCCACAGTCTGCTTTCCACGGTGATGATATGTTTGAATTTGAGTTTAATTGATATGCTCTTGTGGTTAGGAAGCTCTTGATCCAGTTAAGTATGTTTCCACCAATCCCGAACTTATCTAGTAATCTTATTAATATATTATGGTTTACCATGTCAAATGCACTAGACATGTCGAATTGGAGAAGGATGTTTTTGCCTGTTGCTATTTCCTGCTTGAATTTGGCTAGAAGAGTGAGTATTACTGTGTAATACTTATGTGTTAGGCAGTGAGAGTCTGATATGTATAGACGGGGAGAAGGATCTTGGGGTGATAGTATCTGAGGATCTGAAGGCGACGAAACAGTGTGACAAGGTGGTAGCCGTAGCCAGAAGGTTGCTAGGCTGTATATGAAGGGATTAATCGCACCTTCGGTATTGGAATAGAAGCCACCAACATGGATCCTGTTGGTCGCTTTCATGTGATGGTCACTTCCCCTCAAATATCCAATACTGGTTCACTTAATCCCTTACTACCTCAAATTTCAGAAGCAAAGATTCCCATTAAGCTCCTCAATGTAAACAGCCTTAGGGAAACTTTTGTTCTTGAGACTGGTTTCGGTGAAGCTAATGTGTGGCTAGATTGGATTCGGTATACTATCCGGAGTTTAAACGTATCTGATTGTTATGTTTGTTTTGCTTCTCGCCCTGAGCCTCAGGCAGTCTCTTTTGCCTTAAATTTTGTAAATGATTATAATGGAACCATGTGCATATTAAAACTGCTTCAGGGTTCCAGTAAAACTATCGAACCACACTGCCTTTCCCTCAGTCTACTGTTCCCCGATTTACCCAAGAGAGCGAAAACACCCCCGGTATTCAGACCACCAGTCCCTAGGATAATTTTGGGGATCTGTCTAACCCGAGAAAAAGTCCTGAATCCTTACTCAGTTGGTAATCTTTCACTATGTAACTCTAACTTAACCTCTACCATTGACCTTGACTTTTCTCGCCCTCGGGGGGACATATGGTGGTATTGTGGAACCAAAACCTTATACTCAATGCTGCTCACCAACTGGCAGGGCAAATGTGGTCTAGTCCAATTAGTGATTCCACTTACCATAGCATCCCAATCAGTTGATAATCCAGTTCTTTCTAGAAAGAAGCAAGAAATCCCTGGTTCCTTTGATGATAGAATTTATATTGACTCTATAGGTGTACCAAGAGGGATGCCAGATTAATTCAAGGCCTGCAACCAAATTGCTGCAGGTTTTGAATCCCCTTTGTTTTGGTGGTCCACTATTAACAAGAATGTTAATTGGATTAATTACATTTATAATAATCAACAGCACTTATTAATTATACTCAAGATGCAGTTAAAGGTATTGCTGCCCAACTGGATGCCAAAAGCTGGATGGCTTGGGAGAACCGCATGGTCCTTGATATGATGTTGGCAAAAGAAGGCGGAGTTTATATTATATTAGGAGGACAATGTTGTACATTTATTCCTAATAACACTGCACCTGATGGGACTATAAATAAGGCCTTGCAAGGACTTGCTACCTTAGCTGATGAGCTTGCTGAGAATTCTGGTGTGGACACCACCTGGACTGGGTGGATGGACAATATTTTTGGGAAATGGAAAACTTTTATAGTATCTAGTTTAACCACAATGATAATTGTTATTGCTGTAGTTGTACTTCTTGGCTGTTGTGTAATACCTTGCATTAGGAGTTTAGTGCAACAATTAATTGAAACTGCTTTAAGTAAGAAAGAACCTATAGGACTTGAATATGTTCTATATGAAAGACTACATATTAACACAGAGATTTAAAGTGTTGAAGACAATGCTTACATTTTTTTGTGGTTTCTTTTTCTGAATTATGGTCCTCCTCTAGGATTATTTAGATGGAAAGGCATTGTAAGTAACATAAGGCCCGGGGAAGGTTAAAGAGGGGCAATATATATATATACCGTATTTTTCGGACTATAAGACGCACTTTTTTCCCCCCAAATTTGGGAGGAAAATGGGGGGTGCGTCTTATAGTCCGAAGGTAGAGATTTGGCTGGCTGGCTGGCAGGCCGCCCACCCACCCTCCCCCCCGGCCCTGTCACTACTTCTCCCTACTCACGCGATCTTCCCTGGTGGTCTAGTGACTTCGGGGCAGGAAAGAGCCCCCTCTTTCCTGCCCAGCATGTTGCTCTCCATCCTCCTGTATGCAGCCTGACGGTCTCGGCGAGATTCAAAATGGCCACCGAGACTTCAATTCTCGGCGGCCATTTTGAATCTCGCCGAGACCGTCAGGCAGCAATGCATACAGGAGGATGGAGAGCAGCGCGCTGGGCAGGAAAGAGGGGGCTCTTTCCTGCCCCGACGTCACTAGACCACCAGGGAAGATCGCGTGAGTAAGGGGAGAGGTGGTGACAGGGCCGGGGAGGAGGTAACCCTGAGGGCGATCCCGAAGTTGGAGGGAGGGATTCGGACAAGACACACCGGAGCACCTAGGTTTTAGAGGAGGGAAAAAGCAAAATTTTTTTTCCTATTTCCCTTCTCTAAAACCTAGGTGCGTCTTATGGTCCAGTGCGTCTTATAGTCTGAAAAATACGGTAGTTCACTATAACCACCTTGTCCTGTTACCCATAGCCCAATACCTGCGAAAAAAAAAAATATTGTTTTGACATTGTGACTCACATCTACAATCTCTCTAACCTTAATATGCACCTGAGAAAGCACTTATGGTTCCCTTCCTGAGCAGATGGGATTATAACTGAAGTTCTAAATAAGTGAAGCCCTTGCTTTCAAGGCCTTCAAGGGGGAAGATGTAGAATTATGAGCACAGTCATGCACTATGGAATGGGTCAAAAGGCCAGAGATTGATAAGTCTGTGTGACTCTGGAATCTGTCAGAGATTGATGAGCCTGAATGACTGGAATGTATGATATCTGGAATTTATGGTCTATTATGATACCCTTACGGGCAAGGAGGCTTGGGAAAGAAACTAGTGTAAACAAAAAGGGAGAATGTGGTTTAACATGTTAAGGAAAGCAGATGGTGAGAACCAGATAATAATCTATGAGAAGGATGATTTGCAGAAAAAGTCATGTAAATCATTGTCTGAAACAAATTATAGAAGCTGCAAAATCAGAACAGTATTTTAGAGACTCGGTCACAGAGAACATCTCTTTTTATGAAACTATACTGATCTCTCATGAGAAACTATCAATTGTATCTGTACTTGGTAAATAAATAAACAATTGACTTTCTCATGTGCACGTTGCCCTGGTTTCTTTTATCCCCCCCCCCCCCCAAGTTGTTAATGGCTGGTATATGCTAATTTGGGAGGGGTACAAGGGGCCTAAAAACAAGAGGTGTGACCAGCAGAAGAAGAGGTGTTGATGCCCCTGTACAAGTCGTTGGTGAGGCCCCACCTGGAGCATTGTGTTCTGTTTTGGAGTTTGTATCTTGCTAAGGATGTAAAAAGAATTGAAGCGGTGCAAATAAAAGCTACAAAAATGGTATGGGATTTGCGTTACAAGACGTATGAGGAGAGACTTGCTGACCTGAACATGTATACCCTGGAGGAAAGGAGAAACAGGTGTGATATGATATAGATGTTCAAATATTTGAAAGGTATTAATCCACAAACGAACCTTTTCTGGATACACAAAGGCGGTAGGACATGAAATTAAGTTGAAGGGGGGCAGACTCAAGAAAAATGTCAGGAAGTATTTTTTCACAGAGAGAGTGGTGGATACTTGGAATGCCCTCTCGAGGGAGATGGTGGAAATGAAAACGGTAATGGAATTCAAATAAGCGTGGGATAAACATAAAGGAATCCTGTTAAAAAGAAATGGATCCTCAGAAGCTTAGTGGAAATTGGGTGGCAGCACCGGTGGTTGGGAGGCGGGGCTAGTGCTGGGCAGACTTCTACGGTCTGTGCCCTGAAAATGGCAGATACAAACCAAGGTGTGGTATACATATAAAGTAGTACATATGAGTATATCTTGTTGGGCAGACTGGATGGACCGTGCAGGTCTTTTTCTGCCGTCACTTACTATGTTACTATGAGTCTAAAAATCTCCTGCTTTATTTCATTTTTATTATTATTTTTTTCTATATCAAAAATACTTTTTAGAAAAAAGTTAGTATGATCGGGACAATGATGGATTTTTAAACTAGGTTCCTTAAGTCTGGGAGGCTAAATATCAATACTGATTGGAGAGCATGTTTGTAAGACATCGTTCAAGTGAGATATTGAATAAATTTTTGATTATTCTTCAACAAATCAGAACAATAGGATTCTAGAGACTGTGATTTGATTGGTTTCTTTCTTGACAGGGTCCCACTAATATAGTGGGCTCCATTTTGAAATGATTTTCAAACAGCGGTCAACTTGCAAGTAAAAGTTTGAGGTAAAGTTGTCATCTACAGTGGGGGAAATAAGTATTTGATCCCTTGCTGATTTTGTAAGTTTGCCCACTGACAAAGACATGAGCAGCCCATAATTGAAGGGTAGGTTATTGGTAACAGTGAGAGATAGCACATCACAAATTAAATCCGGAAAATCACATTGTGGAAAGTATATGAATTTATTTGCATTCTGCAGAGGGAAATAAGTATTTGATCCCTCTGGCAAACAAGACCTAATACTTGGTGGCAAAACCCTTGTTGGCAAGCACAGCGGTCAGACGTCTTCTGTAGTTGATGATGAGGTTTGCACACATGTCAGGAGGAATTTTGGTCCACTCCTCTTTGCAGATCATCTCTAAATCATTAAGAGTTCTGGGCTGTCGCTTGGCAACTCGCAGCTTCAGCTCCCTCCATAAGTTTTCAATGGGATTAAGGTCTGGTGACTGGCTAGGCCACTCCATGACCCTAATGTGCTTCTTCCTGAGCCACTCCTTTGTTGCCTTGGCTGTATGTTTTGGGTCATTGTCGTGCTGGAAGACCCAGCCACGACCCATTTTTAAGGCCCTGGCGGAGGGAAGGAGGTTGTCACTCAGAATTGTACGGTACATGGCCCCATCCATTCTCCCATTGATGCGGTGAAGTAGTCCTGTGCCCTTAGCAGAGAAACACCCCCAAAACATAACATTTCCACCTCCATGCTTGACAGTGGGGACGGTGTTCTTTGGGTCATAGGCAGCATTTCTCTTCCTCCAAACACGGCGAGTTGAGTTCATGCCAAAGAGCTCAATTTTTGTCTCATCTGACCACAGCACCTTCTCCCAATCACTCTCGGCATCATCCAGGTGTTCACTGGCAAACTTCAGACGGGCCGTCACATGTGCCTTCCGGAGCAGGGGGACCTTGCGGGCACTGCAGGATTGCAATCCGTTATGTCGTAATGTGTTACCAATGGTTTTCGTGGTGACAGTGGTCCCAGCTGCCTTGAGATCATTGACAAGTTCCCCCCTTGTAGTTGTAGGCTGATTTCTAACCTTCCTCATGATCAAGGATACCCCACGAGGTGAGATTTTGCGTGGAGCCCCAGATCTTTGTCGATTGACAGTCATTTTGTACTTCTTCCATTTTCTTACTATGGCACCAACAGTTGTCTCCTTCTCGCCCAGCGTCTTACTGATGGTTTTGTAGCCCATTCCAGCCTTGTGCAGGTGTATGATCTTGTCCCTGACATCCTTAGACAGCTCCTTGCTCTTGGCCATTTTGTAGAGGTTAGAGTCTGACTGATTCACTGAGTCTGTGGACAGGTGTCTTTCATACAGGTGACCATTGCCGACAGCTGTCTGTCATGCAGGTAACGAGTTGATTTGGAGCATCTACCTGGTCTGTAGGGGCCAGATCTCTTACTGGTTGGTGGGGGATCAAATACTTATTTCCCTCTGCAGAATGCAAATAAATTCATATACTTTCCACAATGTGATTTTCCGGATTTAATTTGTGATGTGCTATCTCTCACTGTTACCAATAACCTACCCTTCAATTATGGGCTGCTCATGTCTTTGTCAGTGGGCAAACTTACAAAATCAGCAAGGGATCAAATACTTATTTCCCCCACTGTACTTCTGGGACTCTAATGCTATAAATTGCCAAAGTAAGGAACTAATTTGAATTCACTTCAAATGTATTGAGTTTGTAACAATTTCATTTTAGGGCACGATGAAAATATATAGGGCCCCTTTTACTAAGCCACGTAGGCACCTACGTGTGCTCAATACGCGCCAAAATGGACTTACCACCTGACTACCACATGGCTCTTGCAGTAATTTCATTTTTGGTGTGTGTCTGATATACGCATCTAAAAATATTATTTATTTTCTGGCTCACATAGCGGATGCACGCCAAGTGGCAGGTCATCACAACCCAAATTCTTTGCTGCACATCCATTTTCGGGGAAAAAAAAGGCCTTTTTTACAGGCATGCTAAAAAATGATTCTGTGTGCTCCCAAAACCTGCACCTACACTACTGCAAGCCATTTTTCAGCGCACCTTAGTAAAAGGACCCCATAATTGGTGCTGCTCCTGATGAAGCTATTTTGTGAAATGGCAGCGCTCTGTTGAGTACACCAATTACTAGATAAGTTGCCTTTTTTAACATATAAAACATTTTTTCATAAATAATTTTTCTAATTTTTTTTTTAATATAGAAAAAAATAAGAAAAATGAAATAAAGTGGGAAGGTTCTTAGAGTCGTGAGAACATTGCTCAGTAATCGAGTTGCATACAAAACAGTACTCTAATGAGCTTCTGAAGTCTTGTCCTCCATATTTAAGAAGAGACTTTGTTGAGCTATTTTAAATAACTTGCTGTGTTTTGTGATTTGGATACATCGTATATAAGCAAGTATATAGTCTTTATTCTTGTCTTTACTATAATTTTGGAAAGCAATAGAGGAAGTCTCTGTATATTGAGAGTTAGCCTTTTACTACATATATAATTACCCCAAAATGTAAAAGATACTTCTCTCCTTTGATGAAAGAATGTTTTAAAGTTATATGGAAATATTTGTGATATTTACTTGGAAGTGTTTTTTTAAGAATATTGTTTATAGTATTGCTTAATTTTGGATGTTTTGTGTGTATTTTATAAAGGCAACATAAGCTCGTATGAATTAACTCCTTGCATAGAGGCACCTGTGTTATAAAGTATACACATACATTTCAACTACACCCCTGTCCTGTCCTAATTACACATACGGGAATGGGAGTCTCTACATGTGTATTGTGTAAAAGTAAGTGTTGTCTACTGTGTGCATAATATTTACACATATATACTTCCACTCAATATCTTAATAGTGATTTGTTGAAAATGCTCTATAAAATTACCCCTGTAGTCTTTGTATTAAAACATCTAGGAGGTCTTTTACTAAAGGTTAGCTCGAGTTAACTGCAGCAGGACCCAGAGTTAATCTTTAGTAAAAGACCCCTTTACTTCACTCCAGGAATGAAGATTCAATGCTAAGACTGAAGTAGAAAGCAGCAAACATTTCGAACACTTTACTGTATTTTATATGCAGCTCATTAGCATGTATTTCCATACTCATAATAAGATTGGCACAGTGCTTTGCTTTCTGTGTAGCGCAGATTTGTGTTTGCTGAAACCTTCACTACATATAAAGTTACATCAATTTTAAAGGTAGCACAGTTTATTATATCAGCCCCCTTGTTTCATGGTCTCCTTAAGGCATGTAGCACTGTGTAAGGTTTTCAGACCACACCAACCCAACAAACACAAAGGGCCCTCTTACTAAACTATGTTAAGCATTTAACATGTGGTTTACCACACAGTAACTGTGAATGCACAACGGCGTTAAGGACTTTGGGGTATTTTTGCGGCAAACCATACGTTAAATTCATTTTCTGTTAGGGGGCATGTCATAGGCAGAGAATGGGTGTTGAAGGTATTTTGGAGTTAATGCGCTACGAATACCATCTGCTAATCGACACTTGAACCACAGAAAGGAGGTATATCAAATCCATGGCTCTCTACCTCTCTACTTTTGCAGTTAGCATAGGACCACTTACTGCCTTTTAAACAGGAGGTGCTAAGTGCTTCCACTCTAACTCCAAGCAAAGTGCCATGTGGTAGCTGCAAATTTAACATGCCACCTATAATGGCAAATGCTGGAAATGCTCCCAGTAGTTGCCACATCAAAGGGTCCTTTTACTAAACGGCAGTAAGCACTACCGTGTGCTTCCTGCATGCCAAAATGCACTACTGCAGAGTGTGCTCAGATGCCCTGTGGTAGTTCAAGCATCAGTGCATGCTTCCCTGGCACTAAAAAAAATCTTTGTAAACTTTGAAGAGCAGACCAATGTAGTGGAGTAAATTTTATTCAACACTGACAATTTAAAAACATAACAACAGTCTCTAAATGCCCAACATGGCCACATTTTCATCCTCTCAAGGTCTGCATCAGGGGCTGAACACAAGCCAGCAGGTACAGTTCAGGACAATCACCTGTCTGGTAGATACAAAGCAGCATATAAGCCTAAATACTTCTGCATTTTTTAGCACCGGGGGCATGTTTGGGGGCGGAGAGTAGGTGTACACAGCGCTAATCAGTTAGCGCAGCTATATTGCCACATGCCAACCGATTAGCGCATGATTAGCACGTGAACCCTTTCTGCTTACTAAATGGGTGTTGGTAAGGGCTCATGCACTAATGGCCACTTTCTAATTTTATTTATTTGTTTCATTTGTATCTCACATTTTCCCACCTATTTGCAGGCTCAATGTGGCTTACATAGTACCGCAACGGCATTCACCAGTTGCAGTATGAACAAATACAGGTGTTATTGTGGTAAAAGAAGGTTCATGTTTGGTAGATACATTGGGGAAGTTAGGTAGGGGGGGATGAGGGTTAAGGTATGTCCATTACAGTCTTTGGTTTTGCAGTGTCGCAGGAACTTAGGTTTTTATGTTGGGTCGGTGGGGTATGCCTTTTTGAACAGGTTTGTTTTTAGTTCTTTCCAGAAACTTAGGTGGTCGTTCGTTGTTTTTATTATCTTTGGCAGAGCGTTCCATAGTTGTGCGCTTAAGTAAGAAAAGCTGGATGCATAAGTTGATTTGTATTTGAGTCCTTTAGCACTTGGGTAGTGGAGATTTAGGTAAGTTCGTGCTGATCTTGTTGTGTTTCTGGTTGGTAGGTCTATGAGGTCTGTCATGTATCCCAGGGCTTTGCCGTATATAATTTTATAAACCATGGTGCATACCTTAAAAGCAATGCGTTCTTTGATTGGGAGCCAGTGCAGTTTTTCTCGGAGGGGTTTGGCGCTATCATAACGTGTTTTTCCAAATATAAACCTGGCTGCTGTGTTCTGGGTGGTCTGAAGTTTCTTTACAATTTGTTCTTTGCATCCCACATAAATTCCATTGCAGTAATCTGCATGGCTTAGTACCATTGATTGCATCAGGTTGCAAAGTATAGCCCTCAGGAAGAATGGTTTCACGCGTTTGAGTTTCCACATTGAGTGAAACATTTTCTTTATGGTAGATTTCGCTTGGTTCTCTAGAGTGAGGTTTCGGTCGATTGTTATTCCGAGAATTTTTAGGTTGTCTGAGATGGGGAGGGTGTGACCTGGGATGCTTAGGTTTTTGGGTTTGTATGCATTGTGTTGGGAGGAGATGATGAGACAGAGTGTTTTTTTCTGTGTTGAGTTTTAATTGAAATGCATTTGGAAATTAGTACTACTACTACTACTGGAAAAAATGGAAACACAACCATTTTACAGCTGTGCTAAAAGTTGCCTCAGCGTGTGGGGAAACCCACACGCTAATCATAATGCATGGCCCCTTTTAGCACAGGTTAGTAAAAGGGCCCCTGAATATGCAGCTACTGTGAGGTAAAATATCGCATTAAGCAAATGTAATTGTAAATTTTGCCATAGTTTAGTAAAAGGGCCTCAAAGAGGGTATTTTTTGTAAGGTGCTTTTTCTATGTGGTGTTGGTGTGCAGTTATTAAAATTACACTCATCAACTTTGTGGTTTTCTAGGTTGCTGTTGTACTGCAAATCAATTAAAAATTTAAATAAAAATATTACACTCATCAGTACTTCCCATACAGTCTATAAATGTGAGTACTTAAGAATCTGTTTCTATGGTTACATAATCCTGACAGTTAAAAGCAAACCAATATCTGTCCAAGTACAGTACTCTGCAATATAAGTTTGTATTGTGTGTGGTATGAGGTGGAGAATGGGAAGAGGGTTTTGTTCTGTTGGAGTGTTTTATATTTCATTGTTATGGTCTGATTTATATAAAGTTATAAACCACATTAAATGAATGGTAGTTCTTATTGTAGTATATAAAAATTTTATAAATATAGGGATCAACCACCAATGTAGAGAAACTGGATCCGCTACGAAAGGCGCAATACAACAACAGGGAAGTAGCGTGATTAACAAGACTCTTCCTAAAAGCCAAGGAGATAGGATGGAGAGATATGCTCTTTATTTGATAATAAAGATGGACCCAACACAGCACCGTGTTTCGGCAACAGTGCCTGCCTCAGGAATCTAAAAATTAACAATAAAAACACAGTCACATGGAAATATGGTACAAAGCCATATATACAAGTACATATAATGTGAAGAGACTTACAACAACAAGGCATCATGTTAAAAGCCATCATCAGTTACAAAAATGGGCTATAGAATGGGTTATAAAATATATAGGTGCACTTAAGTAAAAATGATGGATACAAACAAACATATTGGTGACAATATAACAATCTATCACATGAAGCTGACCTGTATACAGTTGTAGCTCGAGGATAAAATTGCAAGGATGTACAAAGAAGAAATAAACCTGATGAAGTCTACAACAAAGTAGAATACCAGCATTGGTACATAAAAACAAATATATGTCAAAGAAAAAAGAATGCATTTGAGTATGTGGGTGTGATAAGAGTGGGCAAAATAGAAGTATTGAAGAAAAAAAAGTGTGAGGTGGAAAAATAAAGAGAAAAAGAAATTTACAAAGGACCAAAACAAAATCATATATATATAATTTTTAAGGTAAATGGTTTACAAAGTGACGTGGCTAATCAATGACTGAGGGAAAAGAATCACTGTGGAACATGGTTTGGGTGAGGGAGGAGCAGAAAAACAGTAGTATCTGAAGAAATGTGTCTTGCAAAGGACTGCATACCTTTAAAAAGACTGATGATAGGTTAGGCGGGTGGATGCAACAGCAGTAATGCGGTACGAAACTGAACAAAAAGGAGAGACAAAGGGCTAATGTAAAAGGGATAATGATGAATGAAAACAGCAACTGTTATTTATGAAACAAATATGTGACTGTCTTGTGGAAGAAAACACCATACAAAACAGTGAAAGCTATGGTTTTGCAGAAGTGCGTGCACTGATAAGTTATGTTTGACAACAGTGAGTTAGTGTTCTATGAAGTGAAAGAAACCGACTATTGTGTGAGAAGAAGGTGTATAAAGTCTTTAGGGAGAAGAGACACCACAGTTATACAGAGTACCATGCACAAGTGGTTATCCTATGGAGAGACAGTAAAATAGTGCTCAGTAGCAGCCGGTAGTGTAGGTGAAGATGGAAATAGAGACAAAGTTCCATGTAGAGACTTAACAGATACAGCGTGTGTTTAAAAATGTTGGACAAAAGTGGGAGTGATGTGCTGGAAGACAAAAATCTACAGTGGGAACTAAAAAACATGCTGTTAAATAATGGCAGGCTAGAAAAGGACTTTGAAAGATGCAGTGCATGTTAAAATGTGCTGGACAATAATGGAGTGATGTGCTAGACAACAGAAAGCTATTGTCTAGCTGATGATGGCTTTAACATGTCTAGCTATTAATGAGAGCAAAGAAATATACTGGTGAACAGTAGCGGGCTAAAAGGAGATATGTGGGAAAGTGAATTACAACAATTCTAAACAGTGTGAGATCACAACACCTCTGGGTCAAAACATAATCCTTAGACGCCAAACTGAGCTCTGCTCTAGCAGCAATGGGTGATATACATGATGTAAAGGGTATTTAAAAATAAAAAAGGGGCCAAAAAAAGAGGGAGGGGTAGAATAATTACATCAGGATGAGTTGAACGATGTTGTATGCATTGACCATACACATGTTTTTAAAGGACCATGCCATGTTAAAAATAATATATATGAAGAAGGAATGAGTGATCCTGTTTATGGATAGTGAAGTGAGGAGACAAACAAGCGAATAGGAATGCTTGGGCAATGCATTGCTGATAAAAGGAGGTACACTAGATAAAAAAGCATGGGTTATAAACAAATGTCAACACACACAGAAGGTGTTCTCTCCACGAAAGAGCAACGAAGCAAAGCAAACAGTGGATACAAAAAAGTCCTCTCTCAAGTGGTGTCTTCTGAAACAAGTTCTTTATTGCAAAACAATTAAATCTAAATGTTTGTTTAATGATTTGTATTTATGTTCATTTATTTATAGACCCCTGACGCAGGCCTATACGGCCGAAACACGATTCGTGTCTGGTCGTTGTTTTAATTGTTTTGCAATAAAGAACTTGTTTCAGAAGACACCACTTGAGAGAGGACTTTTTTGTATCCACTGTTTGCTTTGCTTTATAAACAAATGTAACAGAAAGTAGGCAAAACAACATAAACGAGGGGATGCAAAACGTGTGTCTTACAGATTGTACTAGCAAATATTAGTAAGGTATAGAAAAGAAGTGTGCATATGTAAAAGGTCCTTGTTCATGACTAAGGAGGAACTTGTAGTTGTTAAGTGAAAGAACATAAAAGCATGCATTCAAGAGGAGATAATATATGTTAAAAAACGAAAAGCCTGTTTAACAAATGTGCATATCTCTGGCTGTGCCAGTACATATTTAAAAAAATATATATGTCAGTTTAAAACCATTATTTAAAAACCCCACACACATACTAGTGAAGACAACATATGTAAACAAACCAGAATCTAGCTGAAAATGGTGTGTAAGTGTAGGCAAATGGAATTCACAAATACACACACACACACACACACACACACACACACACACACACACACACACATACACATACACACATACTTTGGGGCCTTTCAGTGGTCTGTCTCTACTGTAGTGATGATTTATAATAAAGTGAGACTCTCCATCAGCTACTAATCTATGTTATAGGGGCCAGAGAGATGTAATATATACTATTAAATATTGTGATAAACACAGGACTGCCCTAGCCTAAGGAGGCTGCCAGAGGGTGCTTTCCCAGGGAAAAGTCTGGAAAATGTCCTGATCTGGTCCCTAGAGGGAGCCAAAAGGAGTACATCTATGTAATGACCTGAAGGGACAGCTATGGGGTGCTCATGGTATAGGACCTGCCCTTCCCTGAAGAGGCCACCAGGGGGAGCTCTCAGAGTAAGTGAGGGAAAGGTGGAGAGAGTTCTGGGCCTGCACCTTTCTGGAACCAGGGGGAGGGGCCTAAAGAGGTGAGGAGAATTATTAGCCACCCTATAAAGAGCACCCTCCAAGAAGAGAAAGAGGAGAGGAGATGGGGACCTGGGAAGCCTGCTGGAGGAGATCCCCTGGAAGTTGAAAGAGAAGGATCCTTCTAAAAACCAAGAAGGTACTTACCTGCTATGCCTTTTGGTAGTAATGGAACTGTGTATTATTGGAAGTTGAATATGCTGGAAAGAAGTTGTTCCCCACAAGACTAGAGCAGGGTGCTAATAAAGGGGATTTGCATCTGGTATACAGTGAATTTGCATATGGATAAAAGCTGAGAAACCAGGGTTTTATTCCCAAGAAGGGTGACACAGTAATACCATAGAGAGTCTTGATTAAGATATCTTTAAAAAAATCGTAAGAAAAGTGTGTAATCAATGTCCAAATGTATTTATTTATTTATTTGCAGCATTTGTATCCCACATTTTCCCCACACACAAGCAGGCTCAATGTGGCTTACAAGTCAATAAGAAATAGGGTCAGGTAAGGGAGGGGTACATGTATAAAATAAGGTACAAAATAATAAGGAATAAAATGGTCCTTTGAGGCAATATCATGTAGAGTCTAGTGAGTAGCAGCAGCAGGGTAGGCCTTACAAAACAGATAGGTCTTTAAAGAGCGCCTAAAGTCTTGATGATCATGCAGCATTTTCACACAGTTTGGTAATGCATTCCACATCTGCGTTCCTAAGTAGGAGAAATTAGATGCGTAAGTGGTTTTGTATTTAAGACCAATGCAACTGGGATAATGAAGATTCATATAATTACGAGATGATCTATTTCTGTTTCTCGCCAGAAGATCAAGTAAATCAATCATATAATCCGGGGCTTCACCATAGATTATTTTGTGGACCAGAGTACAAAGCTTGACGGTAATACGGTCCATAATTGGGAGCCAGTGTAGTATCCGACGAAGAGATGTAACGCTATCATATCTTGTTTTATTTAATATCAATCTGGCAGCAGTGAAGTGGTGATAATATGAAAAAGGAAAATCAATCTTTGTTCTTATTGAAAGAGTATCTTGTAAAGATTTTTCCTCCTCCAATTAGAATGAAATGCTTTGTAGATGAAGAATTTCAAATCCTCTATGGTGTGCTCTGTGTCTTGCCAATGCTGGACCAGTGGTGCTCAAAGGTTGTTGTGCTTGGTATTGTTGTGATGTTCGATTATTCTGGTACTATGTAATGCATGGCAAAAGCATCAGCATAGATTAGTACATAACGATACTAAAAACAAAGACAGCTTAATGGAGAATTAGTCATGGTTGACCTCCACAAAATATAGCAATCTCAGAGTCAGTGGTGGTGGACCTTGTTGAATGATGTGGTATAAATGGACAATGTCTCACACCAAGAAGACAGCAAACAGGAACACGATGGTCCACAAGATAGTGATGATGGAGAGTCTTAAAACATAAGGAGTGGACACAGTTTATCGTTTATCGTTCAGGAATAAAGTCAATAAGATGTCCATGAAACACATCCAGAACTTCAAATTCAGGAACAACTGGATTGGTGTCAGGATAAAATAGAAAAACTCCCCCAACATGAAGAAAAACAGTGCAAGGTAAAGAAATCCAGTAGTCAGGACTAGACCATGGAAAACATGAGAGAACAAAGGAAAGAAATGTTCAGAACCACAAGTGGATTAGGAAGCAGAAAATCAGGAACATCTTGAAGAATGACACCAGGTATGGGAACAGGATCAATCAATTTGGCAACAGCTCCAATCAGCATGAAAACCAGGAACAGAATCTTCAAACTTATTTCTGTAGCTGAAAAACAAAAGAAGCTATTCTGCTTCATAGTTAGTTTGGGTCATGTCAACAAGCCAGATATCCGGGATAAAGTGACTGGGGTGATACGGTCTCAAGGTTGATGTGGACCCATGTAGGAAATCTTCACCTTAAGAATTTTTCTTAAGATGAAATTGGTAAGCCACAGGTGAAGCCTTTTCCACTATAGGGAATGGACCATGCCAACTGGGCAAAATTTTCATTTCTTAAGCCTAGGTCAAAATTTGAAGGTGAACACGTAGTAGATCAGGTGTCCTTAAATAAAAATAAGACTAGCGGGAGGGGAGGTTAGGGACTAGACCAATCATTCATCCACTAGCTTGTACTGAAAGGACGTTAGATGGCGAACTTAAAACTTTTGACTTATAACATAAAGGGGCTGAATTCTCCCTATAAGAGGCATGCATTGGGGCGAGAACTCCGTTTGATGCACCCCCAGGTGGTCTTTTTGCAGGAAACTCATCTTCGTAGGAAGAATGAGGGGCTGCTCCCTTCTAAGTTGTATCCCTTGGTGTGTTGTGCATCAGACGTGAAAGGGGCCCGGAAAAGAGGGGTGGCCATCATGTTTCATAAAGATCTTCAGATCCAAATCCTGCATGAGATGCGTGAAGTGGAGGGACGTTATCTTTTTGTACATGTTATGTTGGAGCAGGAGGAATGCACGCTGGCCTGTGTGTATGCCCCTAACGAGAGGCAGGAACATTTCTTCCTGCGTCTCCAGAAGGATCTGCAGTCATTTGCCAGGGGTAGAGTGCTGGTGGCAGGAGATTTTAATGCGACCATGCAGCCTGGCCTTGACAGGTCAGCGCCTCCGACTCCAAGTGATAACAGAGTCTCTCAGGCTCTGAAGAACTTGGTGGATGGACTGGGACTTTGTGATGGGTGGAGACAAGGGAACCCGAGAGGGAGAGATTACACTTTCTATTCCCAGGTGCACTTGTCCTATTCTAGACTGGACTATATATTTGTTGAAAAGACTATGCTAAGCGGGGGAGGGGATTATTCTATTGGGAACATTTCAATTTCAGATCATGCACCTGTCTGGGCGGTTATCCCCTCCCTTCGGGAAGAGGTACGAGATAAAAGATGGTCTCTCAATAATTGCATGTTACAAGATCCAGACACGGTGGAAGGCTTTGTCCCAATTATGAAGGAATATTTTGATATCAACATAGACTCAGGCCCCACTTTGGGGGTAGTGTGGGACACCTTCAAAGCAGTGGCCAGGGGATATTTTATTAAGTGTGCAAGTGGCAGAACCAAGCAGGGCCGCCGAGAGGGGGGGACAGGGGGGACAAAATTCCCCGGGCCCGGGCCTCCGGGGGGGCCTGGCACCACTGCCGCAGTCCAGCCCGCCCGCCCTCCGTCGCTCCCTGGCACTGACCTTAAGCGTTTCCCTCACCTTTCCTTCGAAAGCGCAGCGCAGCAAGCAGCAGCAGACCACTCCTTCCTTCCGTGTCCCCCCCTCGCCTGACGTAACTTCTGCGAGGGTGGGGCAAGGAAGGAAGGAGTGGTCTGCCACTGCTTGCTGCGCTCAGTGCGCTGCGCTTTCGAAGGTGAGGGAGACGCTTAAGGTCAGTGTAGAGGGCTTGGGGGTGCAGAGAGGGCCTGGCCCGGTGGTGGGTGGAGGGGGGGGCCCGGCAACCTCAGGTGGGGGGGGCCCAGGGGTGGCCTTGTCCCGGGCCTGGCCCAGTCTCTCGGCAGCCCTGGAACCAAGGCACGCAAGGCACGTCTGGTTCAATGTATGGAGAGACTGGGGGTGCTGGAGAGTAAATACAGGGTTACAGGCTCTGTTTCGGACTATCGTAGACTTCAGGAGGTAAGACTGGAACTGACTGAGTTGCATGAAGACAGTTTGTAGTTTGTACATGCCCGTTTAAAACAGATTTATTATGAAAGTACAAACAAGCCGGGCAGATTATTGGCAAACAAACTGCGAAAGATGAGGGCTGACCGGCAAATTTTGAAAGTGAAAGATGACAAAGGGTCCCTATTGCACTCCTCGGCCCAGATTAGGGACAGATTTGCCCAGTATTATGAATCACTATACAGGGAGGATGCTGCTGTACAGACCGGGGACATAGATAAATATCTAAGTGACAGAGGCCTGCCGGTGCTCTCAGAGCAGAAAAGGAAGGAATTGGAAGCCCCGGTGCAAATAGATTAAGTACTTCAAGTAATCAAATCTCTGCCAAATGGCAAGGCTCCGGGTTTAGATGGGTACACGAACGAATTTTTTAAGACCTTTGGGGGGGTACTGGCACCGTACTTAACAATGGTTATCAACTCAGTGCGGGAAGGTGACAGGTTGCCCCAATCGATGATGGAAGCTTGGGTGGCGGTAATCCCAAAACCAGGCAAGGACAAGACAGAATGTGCTTCCTATCGACCCATTTCGATACTTAACGCCGATGTAAAGATACTGGCAAAGGTGCTCGCCAACTGTCTGGGGGAGGTGCTTCCCACTCTAATACATCCGGACCAAGTTGGTTTTGTAGCTAAGAAGCAGGCGATGGATAATATACGTAGAACGTTGAATTTAATACACCGTGCAAAAGTAAAGGCCATTCCGATAGTGCTACTAGGATTAGATGCAGAGAAGGCATTCGACAGTGTCCACTGGGGGTACCTAGACAAAGCGTTACAGCGAGTGGGGATTGGGAATTTCTATAGGTCCTGGATCCGGGCTCTTTATTCGGCTCCACAAGCCTGTGTGAGAATTAATGGGGGAAACTCAGGGGCCTTTAGGCTGGGAAGAGGAACTAGACAGGGGTGTCCTCTGTCTCCCTTGTTGTTTGCTCTGGCAATGGAGCCATTGGCGGCGGCAATACGCGAGAACGAGGATATCTCTGGAGTAGGGGTAGGGGCCCAGGAACATAAGATTGCATTATTTGCTGATGACGTTCTCCTGTACATGACAAAGCCAGTGGTATCACTTCCCAATTTGATGAGGGAAATCGAGGGGTATTCTAGGATTTTCAGGTTACAAGCTCAATGCTAGTAAATCGATTGGTATGACTGTCGCCCTTCAACCAAGGGTGTTGGATGCTTTGAAGACATCCTTTGCTTTTAAGTGGGCAGAAAGGGAAATAAGGTATCTAGGGGTGCAAATCCCAAAACATTTGCCTGAACTGTTTGAAGTTAATTACCCGGGACTTAAAAAAGAAATATTAAGAGACGCTGGATGTCTATGGGACTGTCCTGGTTGGGGCGTATCGCCACAATAAAAATGAACGTGTTGCCACGTTTACTGTACCTATTTAAAGTAATTCCTATGCGTATGTCCAGGGCTTTTTTGTCCGGTCTTCAAGATAGCATAAATAGGTTCATTTGGAACCAGAAAAGACCGAGGCTCCCCAGAGCACTTCTCTATAAGAGTAGAAAGAAGGGAGGCCTGGGAGTCCCTAACCTCTTTTGGTATTATTGTGCCACGCAGGCACGCGCGGCGGTGGAGTGGTTTAGAGCAGATGAGCATAAACTCTGGGTCCATCTGGAGCAATCCCTGGTTGGTTCCCGTAAGTTAGGGCATTTAATGTGGATGCCGGTGAGGCATAGAGGTCAGGTAGACAAATTCCCACCTACAGTACAGGCTACATTTTATTACTGGAACCATATGTTTGGCGATCATCAGCTCTGTACCTCTGGCCTGGCGCCGATAGTGGACAACCCTGGGTTCCCCCCAGGGGTGGGGGACACGATTTTTCATAGATGGGCTAAAAATGGACTAGATATGTGGGGGCAGCTGCATCTAGGAAGCAAAGTGACACCCTTTGAGAACCTGGTGGAAGACTATAGACTCAAGTCAGAGGATCATTATGCATATTTACAGGCCCTACACTACTTACAGGGACCCACTTACGTAGGATGTACGAAGAGGGAAGCACACCCCCTGGAGGTTATATGTGTGGACTTTAAGACCACACGTGGATTGATATCTTCTCTTTATACCCACTTGTCAGATTGCCACAAACCCTCCCTTATACATAGGAGGAGGTGGGAACAGGAGTTGAATTTCACCTTGCCAGACGAGGCCTGGGCGCAGCTGGAGGGTAGCTTAATGAAATCTGTAAGATCGGTGGCTTTACAGGAGAACACATTAAAGGTTTTCTACAGGTGGTATCTCACGCCAGTAAGGCTGCACCACATGTACCCATCAGTGACGAAATCATGTTGGAGGCAGTGTGGGGAAGTGGGAAATATGGGTCATATATGGTGGAACTGCCGTAAGGCACAAGCGTACTGGAGGGGGGTTCAGGCTAGGCTCCAAAAATGGATAGGAAGGCCTGTGCAGTGGCATCCCCTGGTCTTTGTGCTAGGAAAGCGGCCTACGGGACTAAGGTTGAGTCAATGGTTGCTGGTGCGGGGAGCTCTGCAGGCCGCTCGGACTAACCTGGCAAGGCATTGGAAGGTCCCGAAGGTTCCCTCGCTGTCAGATTGGATCACGAAAGTCAGATATATATGTGAGATGGAGAGACTGACGGCTGTGAAAAGAAGAATGTTGCCCAAATGGGAGAAAGTGTGGCTGCCTTTTCTGAATGCAAGTTCGGGACAGTTGATGTTTCTGAGATGGGGGGGAGGGGAGGGGAGGTGGGGTCTTGTTGGGGGGAGTTTAGGAGGGAAGGGAAGGATGGGTAATAAAAAATTGTATAAAAACATGAAGTATATACTGTGGTTATGGTGGGACCAATGACACTTTAGGGGTTTGGCCCATTTGGAGTATGATGTTATGAGCTGTGTTAACAATGTTCTGTATTATGTTCTTAAAGCTCAATAAAGACTTCTATAAATTAAAAAAAAAAAAATTAGACTAAAGGTTGCACATTAACAGTGTCAACTACTGAGGGGGAAAACCTTGATACAGAAAATGAAGGATGAGAGGGGAGGTTGGGTATATGCAGATTCGGACATTGAAGGGTGCTTCTTAAAATATTATCAAGAATTATATGCAGGTACAGAGGGGGAGTCGGAGGAGAGTTTGGAAATATATATGGATCAGATTCCTTTGCAAAAATTGAGTAAGGAAGATAGTCAAAGGATGGGGGAACCAATTAGATTGGGAGAGATACAAGGGGTTATTAAACAGCTGCGGGGTTGGACGGCTTTACAGCTCGGTTTTATAAACACTTTGAGAGTCTATTAAGCCCCTTATTGCTAAGGGTGGGAAATGGAGTACTGGAGGGGCGGGAGCTCCCGAGATCAATGTTAGAGCCAGGGGTGATAGTATTGCCTAAACCAGGTAAAGACCCAACTATGTGTGGGTTGTATAGACCCATTTCCCTGTTGAATGTGCATGCAAAAATAATAGCTAAGATATTGGCGAATAGACTGGGTAGGATGTTGCCCAAGCTGATACACACGAATCAATTGGGATTTATTCCAGGGAGACAAGTGGGTGATAATATTAGAAGAACGCTTCACCTAATATGGGAGGCTCAAAGCTCCAGACCGGGAATAGCCCTACTGGCCATGGACACGGAAAAGGTCTTTGATAGGGTAAATTGGGGGTTCATGAGGGTAGTGTGTCGTGGTGGGGGCTGATAGCAGTAATTAAGATGAATGTGTTGCCCCGTTTGCTATTTTTATTTCAATCATTGCCTATAGCGGTTCCGGGCCCACTGATTCGAAAGTTGCAAAGGTCTATAATGAAATTCATATGGGGGAACAGAAAGCCGCGATTGGCTAAAAGTCTTTTATGGGGAGACTTGTTAAGGGGGGGAAGAGCTGTACCAAACTTGGAGTGGTACTATCTAGTGGCGCAACTTCGCTTGATTTTGGATTGGGGGAGGGGAGGGGAGAAGCCTGCGGTACAGGTGGAACAATCATACTCACCGCAGAGGCCACTGAGTTTTTTTTTTTGGACCTCTGAGGCCAGAGGGAGGGGGTTATTAGGGGAAGGTAGCCCCTATCTTAGACATTTGTTAGGAATATGGGGTATAGTGCGGAGAAAGTGGGGGAGGAGGGAAGGGGTGTCCTCTTTAGCCTCCCTTTGTTGGGAGTCAAGGTTTGGAGCTGGCAGAGAAAATGCTATATTTACAAGATGGGAAAGGGAGGGATTGGTGTGCTTTAGGGATGTGCTGCATGGTGGGATATCAGAGGGAGACAGTTTTGTTTATATGCAACTAAAACATTTTGTGGACACATCTGGGTGGAGGAGGGAGAACATACAAGGTAGAGAATGTTTAGAAAATTTGTGGTTACTGTTGGGGAAAGTCCCGAAGCCTATATCAGTGATATATAAATTTTTTTGAGGAGATGATCCCAAGTCTTATTCATTTCAGGGGGCGTGGGAGCAGGATTTATATTGCCAATTTAGTGAGCAAGAATGGGAGAGGATATGTGGGGAAGTTCAAAAAGCTTTGGTCTGTGTGTTGATACAAGAGAATGCATACAAGGTGCTCATGAGATGGTACTACATGCCAGAGAGATTGAAAAGGATGTACCCGGGGGCCAAAGATGTTTGCTGGAGGTGTAAAACACAGAGGGACACTTTTTTGCACATCTGGTGGATTTGCTCAGGAGTGGTGCCGTTCTGGCAGGAGGTGATGAAAGCACTGGCTCAAATAATGAGAGTTTCTCTGGTGTGTCTACTAGGCATGTACAATGAAAGGGAGTCATGGGAGGAGATTAAAATGATGAGATGGGGATTGGCGGCAGCTAAATGCCTTATAGCGAAATGTTGGAAAATAGTAGATTCCCCGAATTTGGGAGATTGGAAAGCTAAAGTGAAGCAATTATGGTGTATGGAACGTTTAACAGTCTATAGGAGAGAGGGAGGGAGAACTTTGACATAAAAGGGGATGGACAAGACTTCATCAAATGGTGTAGGAGTTGTAGGGGAGGGTTTGGGTATACCTGTAAGGGGGGTGGGGGAGATGGGGAGGGGGGAGAAGGTTAGTATAAAGGGTTGGACTAGTTTTGGGGGGGGCATGATTAAGAGGAAGGGTGGTGGGGGATAGGGAAATTAGAGGGTTTGCTGGGGAGATATATTTTGAGGATCAGGGTCAGTGGATACCGGTTGGATTTGACTAGTTTATGTTATAACAAAGAAACTATCAAACACATCACTCCAATATAGTGTCACACTGCGGATTCAGATCTGAAGGATAAAATATATTAAATTAAAAAAAATAGCCTCAGTGTAACAGGGAGCCTGACTTTTATGCTCCACTGTAAATATTACCATCACAGGCTTCCACCACCTTCGGGAAAAAAAACACAGAGAAAAACTCCCAGAATATTTCAAAAATTCTAAAGAAGTGAGAGAAAAGTCTGTGTTTAAAAAACAGAAGGGAGGGTAACACAATTTAACACAATACAGATCCAAATACCCACAACACTAAATCTCACGATGAATATAAATCACCCAAATAGACACTAATTAGCAATCCCTCACTAGACTAAAATCCTCATTCAAACAGAGAAGCCTTCCTGCAAGTAAAGAAAACTCAAAATAGAGCAAAAACTCTTATAACATTGCTAGAATTGCTTAAACTTCCATCCTTACTAATGAATGGATTCTAATTCTAACAAAAAGTAAACTTTACTTAGCTCAGAACATCCAAATTGTCCTGACAGAAGTGCAGCCTCATAGGATTTTCACAGTCTGTGGGGTTTCTCCAAAATTAAAATGTCCAATTTATATTATCCTTCTGGCAAAAAATGTCCAATTTCCTGAGGCTATTTTTTAAAATTTAATATATTTTTATGCTTCAGATCTGAATCCCCAGTGTGACACTACATTGGAGTGATGTGTTTGATAGTTTCTTTGTTATAACTACACACTCGTTGCAGATTGTTTATTTGTGAGAACTACGGTAGTTTATGTTATAAAGTGGGATTTGGACATGGAGTGGGTCATATGGGATGTATGGGGGGGAGGGAGAGGGTAAAAGGGCAAATGTAAAGTTAAAGTTAATAAAGGTAATACTAATTCTTTACTTGTGCAATTGGTTGTTATGGCTCAAGATAATAAAAATTTAAAGTAAAAAAAGAAAACAAAAACAGTGTAAACTACTGAGCAAGATGTAAACAGGAACAACAAACATAGTTCGAAATGTACAATTTTTCATTCATAATAGATTTTCTAAATGTTAAATATCCATAGCTATCCCAGTATGTTTATGATATTGTATTGCAAAATTGGATTCTTACAACAAATTACTTTCTTATGTATTCTTCTTTGTTATGTATCCTATACTGTTTATTGTAATCCACACTGAACTCAAACTTGTTTGGGATAATGTGGGATATAAATGCCACAAATAAATAAATATGCAAATGGTAGAAGCCTAACAAATAAGATGGGAGAGTTAGAATATATTGCACTAAATGAAAAATTAGATATAATAGGCCAGTGGCGTAGCCAGACAGCCAATTTTGGGTGGGCCTGAGCCTAAAGTGGGTGGGCACAAAATTATCTCTGCTCCGCCATACCTCCACCTCAAAATATAAATACTTTAGCTAATGAGGATCCTCAAGCTCTGTTAGCTGAAGACTTTCTCCAAAGGCAATTAATACCAATCAGTCCAGCACTTTTCTCCCTTCCCCGCCTCCAGTCTACGGTCTGGCACCTCTCCCTAGCTCCACCCCATTGACAATTAATACCTTTAATTAAATTTAGATATTAGATATGTATCATATGTCAAAGAATTTTAGATATTAGATATGTATCATATGTCAAAGAATAAAGTGGTTGTTCAAAGCATCAATCAAAGCGACAATCGCTCAACTGCAAAACAGTATGCACAAATTTGTGCAAAAACACACTCAGAACCTTACTGTACCATAAATATTACACTGAGCAGACCCTAATACACCAATATACCGATACGGAAAATGCAGACCATCAACAATATGAAACAAGGGATCATATCACAATTCTCATGTAGAGCCACAAAACACCTTTTTAGGGTGGATAGTGTTCACAATGAGCTCCTTTTATTAACGACCATATATAGATCCTTCAAGAGGTACTGTGTCATGATTTAGGCTCTACACCCTTTCTGATGTTTTGGTGCCACCTCAGTAAGGCCAATATACAAATTCTCCACTGCAAAACACTATACACAAACTTGTGCAAAAACACACTTATAACCTTACCAAACCATAACAGCACTAATTCCAAGGACAGGACGAGCTACAACCTTATGCGTGGAAAGGCAGCACTATAATTACACCGGGCTCTAAAACACCAGTACACAACCTAGTGAAACAAAAAAAACAAAACAAAAAAGGCTGCAAATACTACACGCTAGCAGAATACTGCACCTTGATCACACATGAAAAACACATGACACAACAGATATGAAGGCAAATTTATGAACTGGAAAATTACCTCAAGAAGTCAGACTCAGCATGCAGCAATACTAGAAAAACTGAAACTTACATGCAAAATATCACAGATGCACATTTCCAAAAGTTGACATATTCCAATTAATAAATTCTGAATTAAAAAATGTTTTCTACCTTTGTTGTCTGATCATTTAGTTTTTCTATTCGCGTTGGTCCCAGTGTCTTCTGTTTTATGCAGTGTCTTCTTTCTATTTGATATTTTTTCACTCACCATGTCCACCGTCCTCC
Organism: Microcaecilia unicolor; assembly: GCF_901765095.1. Taxonomy (NCBI): domain Eukaryota; kingdom Metazoa; phylum Chordata; class Amphibia; order Gymnophiona; family Siphonopidae; genus Microcaecilia; species Microcaecilia unicolor. The sequence goes on from NC_044031.1 coordinate 708,116,036, forward strand.
TGTGTCCTTATGTTTTCTCCCCCTGCCCTCCCCTCTCCTCTCCTCATCCATGTCCAGCAATTTCCTCTCTCCCCTCCATCCATCCATCCATCCATCCATGTCCTGATGTCCAGCAATTTCCTCTGTCCCCTTCCCTCCAGCGATCTGTTCTCTCCCCCCCGCCCTCCTCTCCATGTCCAGCGAGTCTCCCTGCCCTCCCTCAGCTCCCCAAAAGCCCTCCGAGTCCTCTCCGTTCCCTCCTCCCCTCCCACCCATGGCCAGCGAGTCTCCCTGCCCTCCCTCAGCTCCCCAAAAGCCCTCCGAGTCCTCTCCGTCCCCCCGCCTCCCGCGCACACGAATGTGTTTAACCTGTCCTTTTTGTTTCAGTAGCAGCGAGCGATGTGAAGGCACTGCAACGCTCGCCAGCTTCAAGTTCTCCATTTCCTGTTCACACAGTGTTCGTCCCGCCTTCGCGGAAACAGGAAATACGTCATCGTAAAGGCGGGACGGACACTGCATGAAGAGGAAAGAGAGAACTTGAAGCTGGCGAGCGTTGCAGTGCTTTCATGTCGCTCGCTGCTACTGAAACAAAAAGGACAGGTTAAACATTTGCGGGGGAGGGGGCGGACAGAATGGAGGCGGAGCGGAGGAGGACTGTGTGATGGTCGGGCTAGGGAGGGAAGGAGGAATGCCACGCGGAGCGACTCGGGGTGCACCATTCCTGGGTGGGCCTTGGGCTTAAGTGGGTGGGCCTGGGCCCACCCAGGCCCACCCGTGCCTACGCCCCTGTAATAGGCATCTCTGAGACCTGGTGGAAGGAGGATAACTACTGGGACACTGTCATACCAGGGTACAAATTATATTGTAGCGATAGGGTGGATCAAATTGGTGGAGGGGTAGCTTTGTATGTTAAGGAAGGCCTTGAATCAAATAGATTGAAAATTCTGCAGGAAAGAAAACACATCTTGGAATCCCTTATGTACTTATGAAATTCCATGTGTAAAGGGGAAAAGGATAGTGATAGGAGTGTACTACCATCCACCTGGCCAGGATGAATAGACGGATGTAGAAATGTTATCAGAAATTAGGGAGGCTAACAAACTGGGCAACACAATAATGGGTGATTTCAATTACCCCAATATTGACTGGGTAAATATAATATCACAGAATGCTAGGGAGGTAAAATTCCTTGACAAAATCGAGGACTGCTTTATACAGGAGCCACAAGAGAAGGAAAAATTCTAGACATAGCCTTTAGTGGAGTGCGTGATCTGGTGCAGGAGGTAATGGTGCTAGGGCCGCTTGATAACAGTGATCATAATATGATCAGATTTGATATTGGCTTTGGAGTAAGTACACACAGGAAATCCAATACGTTAGCATTTAACTTTCAAAAAGGATACTATGATAAAATGAGAAGAACCATGAATAAAAAAAAATTAGAGGAGCAGCTGTGAAGGTAAAAAATTTACATCAGGCGTGGATGCTGTCCAAACATATCATCCTGGAAGCCCAGCCCAAATATATTAAAAAAAGGAGGAAAGAAGACCAAATGACAGCCGGTATGGTTAAAAAGTGAGGTGAAGGAAGCTATTAGAGCTAAAAGAAAATCCTTCACAAAATGGAAGAAGGAACTGACTGAAAATAATAAGAAACAGCATAAATAATGGCAAGTCAAATGTGATAAGGAAGTCAAAGAAGGACTTTGAAATAAAGATTGCATTGGAGGCAAAAACACATAGAGGGGCGTTTTCAAATGGCGTGCAAGTGGGCGGAGCCAACCTTATTTTCGAAAAAGATGGCCGGCCATCTTTTTTTTCGATAATACGGTTGGGGCCACCCAAATGTCAGAGATGGCCGGCCTTGGTTTTTGCCCATAATGGAAAAAAAAGCCGGCCATCTCAAACCCGGCCAAATCCAAGGCATTTGGTCGTCGGAGGGGCCAGGATTCGTAGTGCACTGGTCCCCCTCACATGCCAGGACACCAACCGGGCACTCTAGGGGGCACTTCTAAAAAGTAAAAAAAAAATTAAAATAACTCCCAGGTGCATAGCTCCCTTACCTTGGGTGCTGAGCCCCCAAAACCTCCCCAAACTCCACTCCCCACAACTATACACCACTACAATAGCCCTAAGGGGTGAAGGGGGGCACCTGCATGTGGGTACAGTGGATTTCGGGTGGGTTTGTAAGGGCTCCCATTTCCCACCACAAGTGTAACAGGTAGGGGGGGGTGGGCCTGGGTCCGCCTGCCTGAAGTCTACTGCACCCACTAAAACTGCTCCAGGGACCTGTATACTGCTGCGATGGACCTGATTATGACATTTGAGGCTGGCATAGAAGCTGGCAAAAAAAGTTTTTAAAGTTGTTTTTTGAGGGTAGGAGGGGGGTTGGTGACCACTGGGGGAGTCAGGGGAGGTGATCCCCGATCCCCTCCGGTGGTCATCTGGTCAGTTCGGGCACTTTTTTGGGACTTGGACCTGAAAGAAAAGGGACCAAGTGAAGCCGGCGAAACGCTCGTCAAGGCCGGCTTTCTTTTTTCCATTATCGGGCGAAGCTGGCCATCTCAACGCACACCCACGTCCCGCCCTGTCCTGCCTTCGCTACTGTGCCGACACGTCCCCTTGAAGTTTTGCCGGCCCCGCGACGGAACGCAGTTGAAGCTGGCCAAAATCGGCTTTCGATTATACCAATTTGGCCGGCTTCAGGAGATGGCTGGCCATCTCCCGATTTGTGTCGGAAGATGGCCAGCGATCTCCTTCGAAAATAAGCTGGATAGTAAAACATTTTTTAGAACATAAGAGTACCCATACTGGGTCAGACCAATGGTCCATCTAGCCCAGTATCCTGTTTTCCAAACAGTGGCCAAACCAGGTCATAAGTACCTGGCAGAAACCCAAATCGTGGCAACACTCCAAATCCCAGGGCAAGCAGTTGCTTCCCATGTCTGTCTCAATAGCAGACTATAGACTTTTCCTCCAGGAATTTGTCCAAACCTTTTTTAAGCCTAGATACACTAACTGCTGTTACCACCTCCTCCTGCAAAGAGTTCCAGAGCTTAACTATTCGTTCAGTGAAAAAATATTTCCTCCTGTTTGTTTTAAATGTATTTCCATGTAACTTCCTCGAGTGTCATTTTCAAAAGAAATGTCTAAATCAGAATTTGGACGCTTTACAAAGACGTCCAAATTCCGAATAGGAAAGGTCATTTTCAAAAAAGATAGACGTCTATCTTTTATGTTTGAAAATACTATGAACGTCCTGTGATTTGGCCAGCCTTTTTTTTTTGGGTCCATTTTCAAACAAAAGACGTCCAAATGCAAGCTGTCCAAAACAGAGGAGGAGTGGCTTAATGGTTAGTTTAGTGGGCTTTGATCCTGGCAACATGGGTTCAATTCCCACTGCTGCTCCTTGTGACTTTGGGCAAGTCAAATGCATAAGGGGCATTTTTGGATATGACATCCTAGTCTGAATTTGGATGTTTTTTTTGTAAAACGTCCAAAATCAGAACAGGAAAGGTCATTTTCTACAAAAAAAAGTCTATCTTTTCCTTTTGAAAATGCTATTTGGAAAAATGTTTTGTGATTTGGATGTTTTATTTTTTTGGTCCATTTTCAAACAAATACATTCAAATGCAAAACGTACAAAATTCACAATAAAGTGAAATCATTCACCTGTTCTAAGTCTGGTAAAAACTTTGGTCAGAAAGTAAATCTCACAATGCACCAGAGAATAAATGCAGGAGTGAAACCATTTACATGTCCTGAAAGTGGTAAAAGTTTTGGTTGAAAAGGAAGCCTCACACGGCATCAGAGAATCCACATAGGGATGAAACCATTTACATGCACTGAGGAGGCAAAAGCTTCAGTTGCATTGGGACAGGTAATTAGGGAATGTACACTCTTGCTATGACGTATGGAAAATAGCACTCTGGTATTTAGATATATGTAATGAGACCTCCTTTTTATCTATAGATCTGAATTCAAAGCCCAAATCTAATGATAAACAATAGACACAAGGCTCAGATGTTATAAAAAAAATAGAAAGCTTGGCATCAGGTAGAACATTGGAAAAGTGACATCCCAGGAAAGCAACAGGGCATCCTTGGGGGCACTGCAGTGGACTTTATAAAATGCTCCCAGGTACACATCTCACCATGGCTCCCTTACCTTGTGTTCTGAGCCCCCCAAAACCCACTACCCACAACTGTACACCACTACCATAGCCCTTACAAGTGAAGGGAGCACCAACATGTGGGTACAGTGCTTTTCTGGTGGGTTTTGGAGGGCTCATAGTTTCCTCCACAAGTGTAACAAGTAGGGGGAGATAGAAGCCTGGGTCCACCTGTCTGCAGTGCACTGCACCACTACTAGACTACTCCAGGGACCTGCATGCTATTCTAGTTGACCTGAGTATAACATCTGAGACTGGCAAAAAGGCTGGCAAGTAATATTTTTAATCACATTTTTTGGGGTGGGAAGGGGATAGTGACCACTGGGGGAGTAAGGGGAGGTGATCCCTGAGTCCCTCCAGTGGTCATTTGGTGCACTTCTTGTCTGGCATAGAGAAGTAGCCTAGTGGTTAATACAGCAGACTTTGATCCTGGGGAAGTGGGTTCAATTCCCACTGCAGCTATTTGCTCTAAAAAAAAACAGGTCTAGCTCAAAACATCAAGTTTTAGTCTTGGACATCTTTGTTTTGTTCCATTATTGCTGAAAGACGTCCATGTCTTAGGAAAGCCCAAGTCCCACCTTGAACACGCCCCCTTGAGATTTGGACGTCCTTCTGATGGACTTCAGAGAAATACGTCCAAAAAGAGGTTTCAATAATATTCATTTGGACATTTCTGTGAGATAAACGTCCAAATGCTAACTTATGTCACTTTTTGGACATTTTTGAAAATGAGTCTGCTAGTTTTTGTACTTTCGGAACAAGTAAATCGATTTACTTCTACTCGTTGTACACCACTCAGGATTTTGTAGACCTCAGTCATATCTCCCCTAATCTGTCTCTTTTCCAAGCTGAAGAGCCCTAACCTCTTTAGCCTTTCCTCATACGAGAGGAGTTCCATCCCCTTTATCATTTTAGTCGCTCTTCTTTGAACCTTTTCTAATTCCGCTATATCTTTTTTGAGATATCGTGACCAGAACTGAACGCAATACTCAAGGTGCGGACGAACCATGGAGTGATACAAGGGTGTTATAGTATTTTTGGTCTCATTCACTATCCCTTTCCTAATAATTCCTAGCATCCTGTTTGCTTTTGTGGCCACCACCGCACACAGAGCAGAAGATTTCAGCTTATTGTCTACTACGATCTTTTTCTTCAGTCCCAAGGTGGACCCTAGCATCAGGTAACTGTGATTCGGATCTTTCTTTCCAATGTGCATCACCTTTCATGTGTCCACATTAAATTTCATCTGCCATTTGGACGCCCAGTCTTCCAATTTCCTAAGGTCTTCCTGCAATATTTCACAGTCCGCACGTGTTTTAACAAACGTGAATAGTTTTGTATCACCTGTAAATCTGATCACCTCACTCGTTCCGATTTCCATATCATTTATAAATATGTTAAATAGTACCGGTCCAAGTACAGATCCCTGCTGCACTCCACTCTCCTTCATTGAGACAAATGACCATTTAACTCTACCTTCTGTTTTCTGTCCAATAACCAATTCCTAATCCCAGTGGCGTACCAAGGGGGGGGGGGGCGGTGGGGGCGGTCTGCCTCGGGTGCACGCCACTGGGGGGTGCCGTGGCGCGTGCCTGCTCCTTCAAGTTCGCTAAACTTCGCTCGTTCGCTGCAGCTCCCTCTGCCCCAGAACAGGTTACTTCCTGTTCCGGGGCAGAGGGAGCTGCAGCAAACAAAGTTTAGCGAGCTCGGAGGAGCAGGCACGCACCGCGGCACCCCCCCCAGTGGCGTGCACCCGGTAGGGGTGTCATTTCGCTGGAGGGGGGGAGGTGTCATTTAGCGGGGGGGGGGGCGCTGCTTCCGGGGGGGGGGGCGCATCGGCGCTCCGCCCCAGGTGCCATCCAGGCCAGGAACGCCACTGCCTAATCCACACCCGAACCTTGCCTCCTATCCCATGACTCTTTATTTTTCTCAGGAGTCTCTCATGAGAAACTTTATCAAAAGCTTTCTGAAAATCTAGATATACTGCATCAACCGGCTCACATTTATCCACGTTTATTCACGCCCATGCTGTCTCTGTCCCATTAAACCATGTTTGTCTACATGTTCTATAATTTTATTCTTTATAATAGTTTCCACTATTTTGTTACTGTGAGTTTTAGCCTCTTCGACAAGTTTCTCTTCATATTCTCTTTTAGCCTTCTTTATTAATGCTTTGCATCTGACTTGCTAATGCTTATTTTGCTTCTTAATTTCTTTGTTTGGGTTCTTTTTCCATTCTTTGAAGGACAATCTTTTGGCTGTAATGGCCTCTTTTACTTCACCTTTTAACCATGCTGGCTGACATTTTCTCTTCTTTCCACCTTTGCAAATACGTGGAATGCATCTGCACTGGGCTTCCAAGATGGTATTTTTGAATAACGTCCATGCCTGATTGAGTGTCCTAACCTTTGCTACTGATCCCTTTAGTTTCTTTTTAACCATTTCCCCCATTTTATTATAGTTGCCCTTTTGAAAACTAAATGTAGCTACAGTAGATTTCTTTTGCGGGTTCATCCCAAAAAGTAGCTCAAAGTTAATCATGCTATGATCACTGTTTCCCAGGGGACACAACAACGCCACCTCTCGCACTATACCCTACACGCCACCAAGGACCAGATCCAAAATGGCTCCCCCTCTCGTCGGTTCCTGGACCAGCTACTCCAAGACCAGAGGGCATGCAATGAAGCTACAAAATAGCTTATGGACTTTTCTTTTAGGAAGCTATCCAAACCTTTTTTAAACCCCACTACTGCTTTTACCACATTCACTGGCAACAAATTCTAGGGCCGTGTTTACTAAGCCTTGTTATAGGCACGTAAGCATCTTTAACATACGTAACCATGTATGCGAGTACAATATTCCAATAGGTGTCTACACAGTTAGTGCGCATGCTAGTTGTAGGCACGTTAAAAATGCTAATACAGCTTTGTAAACAGGGCCCCTAGAGTTTAATTACATGTTGAGTGAAGAAATATTTTCTCCGATTTGTTTTAAATTTACTACTTTGTAGCTTCATTACGTGCCCCCTAGTCCTAGTATTTTTGGAAAGAGTAAACAACTGATTCACGTCTACCCGTTGCACTCCACTCATTATTTTATAGACCTCTTTCATATCTCCCCTCAGCTCTCTTTTCTCCAAGCTGAAGAGCCCTAGCCGCTTTAGCCTTTCCTCATAAGGAAGTTGTCCCATCCTCTCTATCATTTTAATCACCCTTCTCTGTACCTTTTCTAATTCCACTATATCTTTTAAAATTTGTAACCTTGTATCATGTAGCTATAGTTTGGGTTACTCTTTCCCCATGCATCACTTTGCACTTGCTCACATTAAATGTCAGTTGCCATTTGGATGCCCAGTCTTGTAAGGTCCTCTTGCAATTTTTCACAATCCTCTTGTGATTTAACAACTTTGAATAACTTTGTGCCGTCAGCAAATTTAATTATCTCACTAGTTACTCCCATCTCTAGATCATTTATAAATATGTTTAAAAGCAGCAGTCCCAGCACAGACCCCTGCAGAACCCCACTATCTACCATTCTCCATTGAGAATACTCACCATTTACCCCAGCTCTCTGTTTTCTACCTTTTAACCAGTTTTTAGTCCGCAATAGAACATTGCCAAAAATGAGCTTCTGAAGTCTTTTCATCCCTATTTAAGAAGAGACTCTGTAGAACTATTTTAAAAAATTTGCTGTGTTCTGTGATTTTGTTTCAAAAATTGTAATCATCTACCCAGAAACTCCTCATGTACATCAATAACTATATCACAAGTACAACAATCAGTGCAAAAATACTTTCATATCAGCACTTATGCTGCTTATATTATATTTCAGCTAGGTAGATTTGGTGATTGAAAAGAAACACATCAAAAAGCGGCGGTAAAATTCTAGTGTGTGTGTGTGATGGGACCTGCTGCAGATAACTCGAGCTAACCTTCAGTAAAAGACCCCCTTCGTATTAGTAGAGTTGTATGTTAAGTTTCGTAAACTTCTAAAAACATACCTATTCCAAAATATGTTTGAAAGTAATCTGGGATGAAAAAAGGGAAACAGGGGCACAATGTATATGCAGAAAAAAAACATATGTTTGTTCATATAAATCTGTTATGAGTGGATTGTTTTGTTGTTGTTTTTATTCTTAGAATGGATGCTTTTGGTTTGCCGTGCTTTCCTGTCAAAGAAATGGAGATCCTGTAGGTTATTTTAAAGTTTTGTGTATTTTTAAAGAATGTAAACCGTTCTGGTTTGTGTATGCAATTAAGTAACGGTATAGAAAAATAAATAAACGATAAATGACAGCAGACTTTTTAAATGAAATCATACAAACAAATTGCATTTCAGTAGAAACAAATTGTTATAGTTTTTGTGGTACGTGAATTTGTTGATAAATTATAGTGTGACAGTTAAGCTACCAAAATTATAATACTTTTACGTATAGATGATAAGGAGGCCGTGCCTACGACAACACAACGTGTGCGACTTCACTTACAACTATTTCCATGGCTGTATGAACATTGTAGAAAAATACAATCAGTAGTAGACTGAGAAGGGGTCATGGGAGCCTCCCCTTGCCATTAGGTTGCAGCGAACATTTCAAAATGTACCAGCAGCCAGACTCGCGTTCACACAGAACAAGAAAGCGCGGGCACTGCTGCCGAAGTAGTTTCAGCTGTAGTAGTACCTGTACCGGCAGTGCGCGCGCTGGTGAGGTAACTTGCCGACGTTTTTTGCCCGTCACGTATATCCACGCGCGCGCGTCACGCATGCCGGGGCTCCGCGGCGCATTCATTGCCCCACACGTTGCGCCAGTGGGGCCCCTTGAACCTGGTCCCTCCGCTCGGTGCCCCCCCCCCTCTGCCGTCGACTCTCCATCCAGGCGCAGCAGCTGGTAGAAGAAGGCAGGGCTGAGACTGCGGCGTGAAGCTGGCGCCGCCTGGGTATTGCAGGGCTGCGGTCGCTTCCTGTTCTTCCTGCCGTGGCCGAGACATGCTGGTGGTTTTGTAATGTCCTCGGAACAAGATAAGGACCCAATCGGCCTGAAGAGAGCTCGAGGTGAGGTGCCGCCTTTGTGCGTGCTGGCTTCGGCCCGGGGAAAGCATCGTAGGTTCCTATTTTAGCACACAGCTCGGGTCGCCCTTGGCGGGGAAGGCGACCAAGGAAGCTCCCTTCGCCGTGGCTGGTTGTCTGCATTCCAGCGGCGGCTCTCAGGTCTGTCAGCGATGTGGGGCGGGAAAAGGGAAGAATTCGCTGTATTTCGGTCTGTGCAAGAAGTAAACCGCCTCTTGCCTTACTGTCTTCAAAGCAGCTTGGTGATGTGTTTTCAGCTTATTATAACAGCTCTCATCGAGAACATAACGACGATCAAAATGTATAAATGAATGAAACGGATTTTTGGAATATTAAAAACCATAAGAAATGTAAGTGTTGGAGTTAAGTACCTTTCCATCCCCTATTTTAAGGACCTGGGCCTGAATGTGATCCTTGTAGAAATCAGTAAGGACAAGCAACGATTAATGAGCCACGTTCACTCTGCTGGGAAAAAAAAAAAAAGACAACCAAAAAACCTACACGTTCTCAACTCTGAAGCCTTGTATTTCATATCCGGTAGTCCAGAAATACTGGCACCTAGTTCATTTTAATGGTAGGCGTCTAGGTACTAGTTAGAGTTAAAAAAAAAAATCTAAAGCGTGAAGTTCACGAATCTGTGTAATAATTTTTTCAGTACCTTTGTTTTGATTAACTATCCTCCCTGACGTGGAAATGGGCCTGTGCCCCCCCACCCCTAAACTAGACAGAGGTTCCCATCACCCCACTGCATTCTGCTAGACCATGCTTAATTGGAAATATTAATGCTACTGTACATTTTTATAATCATCATATGAAATAAATGACAGCGCACTTTGCATTGTATATTTGATATATAAGTATTATAGTCTCACCACTTTTGCAAAGTTCTTACTCTCGTTACTGGAAAATAATCTCATGAATTATTATTGAAGGGTGTTACATGCTTGGGGGGGGGGGGCTTTCTACTTAGTTGAGTTAGGTACTAATGTGTTCTTAATGTAGCTTAAAATGGCATATTGTGGGATGCGCTCTGGTGGCTTGCAGTAACTGAAAAATTAATGTGTTTTTTGTCCTGAAATTTGGGGGGGAGGGGCATGCTGGGGTGCGGTAAGTACTCATCTGGTAATTTTTTTTAATGGCTGTGCACTCAGCTATTTCATCTTACTACTTAACTATTGTTGAAGTACAAATTATATTTTTTATCAAAACTGTAAGCCACATTGAACTTGAGCTTGTTTTCGGGATAATGTGGGATATAACTGTCATAAATAAATAATGACAACAGCAGCAATTCTTGTATACTGCTATCATCCCCTTTTCAGGGTTCAGTGTGGTTTACTTTCTAGGTGAGACAAAAGCAGATAGTGTTAGTGTGAGGTATGAGAAACATTAGAGACCATTGGTGTAATGCATGAGACTAAAAACGTTAACACATCTTAGTTGCATATAGTAAATCCTTCCTTGTAGAAGGCATTTTTAAAATACTCCCCCTGAATAACAAATTATTTTCTTTGCAGTTAAGGCCTACTTTTAAATAGACTACTACAAATTAATTTTTCAATATATAGCAGCTCTTTATTGCTACTCACACTCCCTCTCTAAATCATATATACCCACTGACACACGCACATATTCATCCAATTCCCCCAAAAACTTTCTTTGCAAACTGCAGGACTGAGAATTACATCAATTATTCCACTTATCTTAAAGTTCACATCATACGACATACATAGTCGTGTAACCTCCTCATAGTCCACTCAATGTGTCCCAAAAGATCATGTTCCAAAAAAGTTTTTCTTTTTCTTTTCAATTTAATCTCAGTCCAACGGTGACAAAACGTCCCTTCTGTTTTTCACATCGGGTTTTAATTAACCCCAACTCTCTTTGCAAACAAAGATCCGGTCTCTCCACATCGGGTTTTGGATGACCCAAACTCTCTTTCCAAACAAAGATCCGGTCTCACACTGGCCGTGTTTCATTTTTCTTCTTCAGGAGACCTGCTTTGAAACAACAAACATACTCTCATACAATCTAGCAAATTAAATTATTTAAACTCACAATATATTTTAAATACCTTAAACAGCCTCATCATAGTCTGGTACTCCAAGAGAACTCTCTGTGGTCGATGTAACCACTCACACTGAATATTCATTATGCCACTGATCAAACCGCTCTTTTTTAGCGTCATCAATAGTGGCTAATCCACTTCCTTATTCAAACCATGCGGTTCCACTGTGCCCCAATTATATATATCATCTTTTGTTCTCTTCTAATTAGCTCTCGCTCACAGTTCCTTCCTGTCCCCTTCAACACAACTAACACCACAAATCTTAAATCATCCACCATATGCCCTGCATGTAACCAATGGGAAACTAATGGAGTATCTATTTTCTGCAACCTAATGTTGCTAAGATGTTGCGCAATACACGCTTTAATTTTCCGTATAGTTTTCCCGATATACCATCGCTGGCACGGGCAAACCACCCCATAAACATTTTTACTGTTACAATCTGATTTTGTCTTTAAATAAAACTCTTTTCCACTAACTTGAACCCACACCCGATCGGTACAGATAGCATACTTACAGTACACACACGAACCACATTGCGTGTGACCCCCCCGGCTCCTCCTGTCCTCCTACCACCATAAACCTCTTCCTTGACAGTATCTCTCCAATATTTCTATCTCGGGTACAGGAGAACCGAGGTCTCACATTCAATGCTGGATGCAAAGATAAAGTCGACCAATGCTTCAGCAAAATCTGCTGGATCATATTGGTCTGCTTATAAAATGGAAGCACACAGTTAATAAGTTCATTTTGTTGTTGCCTAGCTCTCTGATCATTATTAAACCAACATTGATGTACATGTTTAGCTCGCTTATACGCTGACTTAATGGCATATCGAGGATATCCCCGCTCACGAAACCTCTCAGTTAATGATCTAGCATGTTGGATGTATTTCTGCTGGTGCAAACTCAACTTCTTAATTCTCAGAAATTGGCCGATCGGTATGCTTTCTTTCAATTTGCGGGGATGATGGCTCCCAAAATGTAGCACCGCATTCCTATCACTGGGTTTACGATAAACCCCAGTCTCAGTTGATAAGGAGGAAAATTAGAAAAATGAAAGGAAAGCTTTATTGTGCAATATGATCTGTCAAAAAGAAATGAGAATTAATGAGCATAAATTTATATTTTTAGTGCACTGGATACCATTTGTATTCCTGAAAATATAAGGTTGCACAGCAGAGTGTTAAACATCAACAGTGAAGGTTAAGTGTTTTTCATAATTCAATTTATTTCAAATATGTAAAAAATATTTGATTCAAAATTGCAGATTCGAGTTTCAAAACACAAGTTTTTTTTTTTTTTTTATTTGTAAGAAGTCTTTTATTGAAAATTTGCAATAAACAATGTACAATAATCATCGCTCTACATTGGAGTGTTTACAATATAGTCTCAGCAAGGTGAAGTCCAAGTAGAACAATGAACTGCTACCATACAACAGTAAAATATAACTGTAGAAACTTCAACTTTGTATTATTATGTTTTAATAAGGAAACATTCCCCTCCCCCTAACCCTCCTCTCAACAGTCGCCCTTTCCAAAATTAAGACCTACCTAATCCCTCCCACCCCCTGTTTTCTTCCCTGCCCTTCATGGCTGTCTCACTTTGCATCATACAGATTTTTCCCGTGCATCTATGCTAGTAATTACCTACTGCAGTAGCAAAAAACTGCCATATATCATGCCACTTGTGCAGTTGATGTCTCCTGACTGCCAAGAGTCTTTCCATCTCACACACATGTTTCAGTTTATTGTGCCATCTCTTAACCGACGGGACCTCGTGGTGCTTCCAGTGCTGAGCAATGGTTACTCGTGCAACACACACCGCCTGCCTCAGCAGCTTATGCTGCGCTGCCGGCATGCCCTCTACTTTTACAGCAAAAAGAAACACCGTCGGGGCCCACGGAATGGGCGTTTGTAACCAGCTCTGCAACCTGTTTTGAACTGCTTTCCAGAAAGCTCTCACTTTATGGCAGTTCCACCAGAGGTGCCCCATCGTCCCCCTCATGCCGCATCCCCTCCAGCAGAGACCTGATGTGTTTGGGTATATGCGCTGGAGGCGATCAGGGGTAAGGTACCATCTGTATAGCACCTTCACAGCATTTTCCTTTAGCGGGACATGTGTGGAAACCTTTGTCGCTTCACGTTCTATTCTCTCCCACCCCGGCACATCCAGTGTCACCCCCAGCTCCCTCTCCCATCCTCTCCTATGACATTCATACACAGGGTGCTGCATAGTGATGTGCTTGTAAAGTGTACCTATCAGGCCTCTAGAAGTGGTTAACTTATCACATATCTCCTCTAAGTAGCCCTTGGTCCGCTGGATTACCGTGGCCACGGCCTTGGTGCGCAGGAAGTGAGTTAATTGGTAGTATGCAAAATCATCTCTCAACACCCCAGGGTTTCGTGACTGCAGCTCTCCAAATTCAAGAAGAGTGTCCCCATCATACAGCTGGTCCCATGTTCGTAGCCCTTCCCTGTACCACCGCATGACCGAACCCTCCGTCGTCCCCGGCAGGAATAATGGGTTGTGTGCTATAGGGGCCAAACGAGTCAAGGTACATTTACCCCCCGGAAACAACTTGTCCCAGTAGTGAAGGGTAACCTCCACCGAGGGACAAACGCTCTCGTCGAGCTTGCGAAATGTCTTTGGTAACCACATAAGCGCTCCCAGCGGTGTCGTACCTGCGGAATGTTGTTCCAAGTGCACCCACTGTCTGTCTGGATATGCCTGATACCACTCCAATGCTACCTTTCCCTGGGCCGCCCGATAGTACCAGAAGACATTCGGGACCGCCAGTCCCCCGCGGCGTCTTCCTTGGTACAACAGGGCACGGGACAACCTAGGATGCTTTCCTGCCCAGACGAAACGCACAATTTTATCTTGCAATGAGGCTAGAAATCGCCTGGGCATCATTACAGGCAGCACCTGGAATAAGTATAAGATTCGAGGTAAAACGTTCATCTTAAGAATTGCTATACGGCCAAACCAGGAGACCTCTAAATCACCCCATCGTTCCATATCTGCTGCAAGGGCTCGGACCAGGCCTCTATAATTGGCAGAGAATAGATCAGACAGGTTGGAAGTGAGATTCACCCCCAAATATCTAATGTGTCTACCCGCCCACCGAAAAGCATGAGCAACTTTAAGTTCTGCAACTCTAGCTTCCGGTAGGGAGATATTTAGGGCCTCGGATTTTGTCATATTGACTTTAAAACCCGATACTACAGAATACTCCTCAATAAGCTGAGCAAGTCTAGGGAACGCGTCACGGGGACGGGTTATATACAGCAAAACATCATCCGCAAAGAGTGCCATTTTATGCATTCTCCCTGCCACAGTAGGCCCTGCCATCAGCGGGTCCTTCCGAACCCTAGAGGCAAATGGTTCCATAACAAGTGCAAACAAAAGGGGGGAGAGAGGGCAGCCCTGTCGTGTGCCCCTATGCAAGGAGAAAGAGTCTGAGTGACTGCCATTGATCTTAATGCAGGCTCTAGGGGAGGAGTAAAATGCTTGTATCCAGCCCTTAAACCGCGTACCGAACCCCAAGATCTCCAAGGTCCTATACATAAAAGGCCAGTGGACCCTGTCAAAGGCCTTTTCTGCATCTAGGCTTAAGAGGCATAATGGTCTCTGATTTCGCTTGGCCAGATATATAAGATCTAAGGTGCGTCTGATGTTGTCCATCGCCCTTCGGTAGGAAACAAAGCCCACTTGGTCAGGGTGCACTAGGGTTGGCATCAACGGTGCAAGCCTATTGGCAAGGACCTTAGCCAGAATCTTGACGTCGGCATTTAGGACAGATATGGGCCTATAAGAGCCACAGTCAGTGGTATCTTTGCCGGGTTTTGGGATCACCGCTATCCAGGCCTCCAGCATTGTCCGCGGCAGATTTCCCCCCACCCCCACCTGGTTGAACATATCAGCAAGCAGGGGGGCCAATTCAACGGCGAATGTCCGATAAAACTCGTTGGGAAAGCCGTCAAGCCCCGGAGACTTATTTGAGGGCATACCTCCAATCGCCTCCTGGACCTCTTTAGGTGTAACAGGCTTCTCCAACAATTCCTGGTGTTGCCTAGCTAAAGGGATGAGATCACTATCTTGCAGATAGTTGTCTATTTGTTCCCCAGGAGGATCGATCTCCTGCTCATAGAGCTTCTTATAATATTCTCTAAAGCGCTCACGGATGAAAGCCGAATGTCGCAACAAATCACCCCCTCTGTCTTTCACCTGCTTAATCATTCTATCAACTTTCTGTCTTCGCAGTCGCATTGCCAGTAGGCGCCCAGCTTTATTAGTTAATTCGTACGATTGTACCCCTTGTCTCGCCCTTATTAACTCGAGTTGTTCCGAGTACATCAGATTCAGTGCCATTCTCTCCCTGCACAGGGCATCCCAGATTTGCAGCGTGGGACCAGCTTTGTGCTGTTGTTCCAATGCCTGTATCCGCCCCATGCATGTGTTTAAGCGGGATCTACGGGCTCTTGCTCGCGTACTAGCCAATTGCAAAAAATGTCCTCTGGACACCGCTTTTAAAGCGTCCCACACCACATGCATCGGTGGGCCAGAAGCTAGGTTGTGCTCAAGGTATTCTTTAAACACCTGTTTATAACCCTCCACCACCTGCTCATCCTGCAACAGGCTTGTGTTCAGAGACCAGCGTCTATCTTTCACTTCAGTTTGAATATTTGGGAGAGTGACCCATATTGGGGCGTGATCAGATATCGTCATACTACCAATTCCAGCATTTGGGCCTAATTCCACTAGCGTGGTGTCTAAGAAGATGTAGTCAATACGGGAGTATGTTTCGTGCACTGGAGAGTAATATGTATAGTCCCTTTCTGTATGGTGTGTCAACCTCCAAAGATCTAAGAGCCCCAGGGAATAGGCCAACGAGACCAGCGATCGTGCTTCTTTGTGCCCCTCCGTCCTGACAGGCCCAGAGCGATCTTGTCCTGGGCTCATAACAGCATTGAAATCACCCCCAAGTATAAGCGCCCCTGTAGTGAAGGTCCCCAATAAGGCTTGTATTTTGTTAAAAAATTCCCCTTGTCCAGAATTTGGGGCATATATTGATGCCACTGTGAGGATTACTTGGTCTATCTTAAGTTGTAGAAATAAAAAACGCCCCCCAGGGTCCCTTTTAGTCTGCATCACCTGGGCCCCCAGTGAAGATTGCAGCAGTATCGCCACTCCTCCCCTCCTGGAGTCCGCCCCGGATGCGCAGTAGACTCCTGAGTAACCAGGGCAGGAGAGAAATTTCTCGTGTTTGCGACGCAGGTGTGTTTCTTGCAATAAAACTATGTGTGGTTTTAACTGGTGGAGTTCTCCATAAAGCTTCTGTCTTTTTTGAGGCATATTAAGTCCCTTGACATTATAGGAGACTATCTTCAGCTCAGGACACATGTCTTATCGTATAAAAGACAGCTAATATCTGCAAAGTGTAAAAGCAATGCACCTCCCCCTTGTGAGCAGCACAGGTCAGTAGAGCAATAATTATTACCTATGTCTTCCCTCCTCCCACAACCCACCCTTATCCCTCTATCCCAGTCCCTCCCCCCACATCTCCCCCCTGTTACACCAGCCAGGAGTATAAAACCCCTAGATGGGATCCGAGTAAGTGAGTCACAACACTCCCGACACCTCAGCCAGACATCCCCTCCCCCCGCCCAAGTGCTTTCCAGCATTCAACCGCTATTGTATGCCCTCCTGCCCATCCCCCTTCAACATAGTGTTATTTCCTGTAAAGTGTATCTATACACTTCCAGCTTCAGCCAGCCGCGTCGTGTCATTCATGCAATCCGATCAGTCCTACAGTCCCACAGGCCTCACCTCACATCAAGAATTAGCTGGTCTTACAGCAAACTTGGTCGCCAGTTAGAACAGTTCCTGGCGGACCAACGGTAATCTGACATAGTGGCACATGTCTTTGTCCAGTTACTCAGTCCAAATGTCTCTTGTCTCTCCTGGAGTCTGTCCAGTCATCTCTTGTTGCTGCCTCGTCGCACTGGCCCCGATGCTCTTTGCCAGCCCTGAAGCTTGGCCATGGTGGATGAGGCCAGCTCACCTGGTGGGATAGCCGTGTTCACCAGCTCTGCTGCGTGTAGGGCCTCCCATGCTTCTTGTAGGGATCTCACACGGTACTTGCTACCCTTCAGGGCAAAGTTCAGAGAGAACGGGAAGCCCCATCTGTATTGCACTTGATGTTTTGTTAGTATGTCTAGGGCTGGCTTCATTTGTCGTCGTTGCTGCAAGGTATATTGCGACAAATCTTGATACACCAGTACTTTAGCGCCTCCAAACTCCAGGTTCTGCGCCTTCCGCGCCTTAGTCATGATCAATTCCTTGGTTTCGTATTTGTGGAAGCGGACAATAATATCTCGCTGCTGCTGTTCTTTGCGAGCTCCAAGCGCTCTATGTGCTCTGTCCAGCTCCACAGTACTCTCTCCCGCTTCTGGGCCAAGTAAAGAGGCACAGATTGTCTGCACGATCTGTGTAACATTCTCTGTTTCTCCTCCTTCTGGCACCCCTCGAAACCTAAGGTTGTTCCGCCTCCCTCGATTTTCCAAGTCATCTATCTTGTATTCTAAGTCCAATCGGTGTTTGTCCAGTGCAAGCAGCTTCTCATTATGCTTAAGCAGTGTCTCTGCCTGTTCCTCTAGCTTAAGTTCTGCGTCTTCCACCCGCCCCCCCCAACTCACGGAGGTCTGTGCTCAAGGAATCCATGCGTTCCAAGATTTCATCCTTCGACTGCTTTATCTCCGCCTGAATGTTCGCTAAAAACCTCCGCAGTTCAGTTGGGATACTTTTTTTGGAGGGTGGATGTCGCTGCTCGGCCTGCGACTGGGCCGATTCGGAGTCGGAGCGCGAGGCCCGCTCTGGTGACTCGTGGCGTTTGGCGCTTTTTCCCGCCATGATTCGCTCAGACCGCTCGCTCTCTTTTTTTCGCGTAGCGGGAGTTTTGCTCATCGCCGATTTTGTTGAAGGGAGCGTTTAATAAGCTGGTTTCGCTAGGTTCTCACGCTCGCTGCCGTTTTTTTTATAGCTGTTTAAAGCGTAAATCAAGCGCGAGGAGACGGAGCTCTCAGGCTAGGCTGCCATCTCTCCCGATGACGTCACTTCCTCTCCAAAACACAAGTTTTAAAACCATTTGTGTACTGTGGAAAAATCAGTAAAGATGCAAGACATTCTTCTTATGTAGATCAAGTTAAGTTGGCTACTCTAATATTGAGGCATTTGTATATTATAGACACACAGTAATGTGATTATTAAAAATCAGTTCAAAACTAAAATAATTACATGAGAGAATTCTGTTGTAGCTCAAGTGTTTTGCTTTTTCTTATGTGAAACCCTCATAAGCACATTATTCCACTTTTTCCTTCTTTAGATGTAATTAATATAATGTTCCTTTATTTTTTATTTGGATTTAGCTCATGCGTTATCAATAGTAGCTCAAAGCTAGAGAGGTACAATTCCTTGCTGAAATCAAGGACAGCTTTATGGAACAGCTGTTGCAGGAGCCAACGAGAGAAGGAAAAATTCTAGACTTGGTCCTTAGTGGAGCGCATGATCTGGGGCGTGACGTTATGGTACTGGGGCCGCTTGATAACAGTGATCATAATATGATCAGTTTTGATATCAACCTTGACGTAACTATACACAGGAAGTCACAGGATCTTAACCGAGATTGGATAGCAGAGCCGGTAGTGGGAGGCGGGGCTGGAGGTTGGGAGGCGGGGATAGTGCGGGGCAGACTTATACGGTCTGTGCCAGAGCCAGTGGTGGGAGGCGAGACTGGAGGTTGGGAGGCAGGGATAGCACTGGGCAGACTTATACGGTCTGTGCCATTGCCGGTGGTGGGAGGCGGGGCTAGTGCTGGGCAGACTTATATGGTCTGTACCTTGAAGAGCACAGGTACAAATCAAAGTAGGGTATACACAAAAGTAGCACACATGAGTTGTCTTGTTGGGCAGACTGGATGGACCGTGCAGGTCTTTTTCTGCCGTCATCTACTATGTTACTATGTAAATACGTTAGCATTTAACTTGAAAAAAGGAGACTATGATAAAATGAGAAGAACGGTTAAAAAAAAAACTTAAGGGGGCAACTGAGAGGGTAAAAACTGTACAACAGGCATGGACGCTGTTCAAAAATACCATCCTGGAGGCCCAGGCCAAACATATTCCGTGAATTAGAAAAGAAAGACGGAAGTTCAAAAGACAGCGGGTGTGGTTGAAAAGTGAGGTGAAGGGAGCTATTAGGGCTAAAAGAAACGCCTTCAAAAAATGGAAGAAGGAACCATCTGAAAATAACAAGAAGCAGCATAAGGAGTGTCAAAGCAAATGCAAGGTGCAGATAAAGAAGGCCAAGAGGGATTACGGAAAAGATAGCATTAGAGGCAAAAAAAAAACATAGCAAAATTTTTTTTCGGTATATTAAAAGCAGGAAGCCGGCAAAAGAATCGGTTGGGCTGCTGGATGACCGAGGTGTAAAAGGGGCGATCAAGGAAGATAAAGATGTAGTGGAGAGATTAAATGAATTCTTTGCTTCGGTCTTCACCGAGGAAGATTTGGGTGGGATACCGGTGTCAGAAATGGTATTTCAAGCGGACGAGTCGGAGAAACTTACTGACTTCATGGTCAACGTGGAGGATGTAATGGGGCAGTTCAGCAAACTGAAGAGTAGCAAATCTCCTGGACCGGATGGTATTCATCCTAGAGTACTGATAGAACTGAAAAAATGAGCTTGCGGAGCTACTGCTAATGATATGCAATTTATCCTTAAAATCGAGCATGGTACCGGAAGATTGGAGGGTGGCCAATGTAATGCCGATTTTTAAAAAAGGTTCCAGTGGAGATCCGGGAAATTATAGACCGGTGAGTCTGACGTCGGTGCCGGGGAAAATGGTAGAGGCTATTATCAAAAACAAAATTACAGAGCACATGGATTACTGAGACCAAGTCAGCACCGCTTTTGTGGGGAAATCTTGCCTGACCAATTTACTTCAATTCTTTGAAGGAGTAAACAAACATGTGGACAAAGGGGAGCCGGTTGATGTTGTGTATCTGGATTTTCAAAAGGCGTTTGACAAGGTACCTCATGAAAGGCTACAGAGGAAATTGAAGGGTCATGGGATAGGAGGAAAAGTCCTATTGTGGATTAAAAACTGGTTGAAGGATGGGAAACAGAGAGTGGGGTTAAATGGGCAGTATTCACAATGGAGAAGGGTAGTTAGTGGGGTTCCTCAGGGGTCTGTGCTAGGACTGCTGCTTTTTATTTTTTATTTTTTTTATTTATTTTTTTTTAATCATTTATTTATAATATTTCATTTTACAAGAATCACTTGCAAAACAGTAAAACAGAGATGATTGTACATTAAAACAATATTAGAAGAAAACAATCTCAACAAGATAAATGGATTTTATACAATCTTTCTCTTTCTTAGACCACAAAATAAATAGGGAGAGTGAAACAAGACAAGGAGATCAGTTTAAGCAACAGCAAACAAAGAAAACGTGGTATTAACCCGATTATCCCCAGTTATTATTTATCTAAATCATTATTCCACATTGATCATCTGGTTGGTTTCTTCAAGACCATAACGGTGCATAGTCCATCAATTTCATTGGAAACATACTTATTGTCCAATATTAGTGAAAGTAATACACCTGATTTCATTTTTTTTCCCTTTTAAAACCAGAAATTGTTTAACAATACAAACCCTTGAATCTCCAATCCAATTCCCGCTGATTAAAGTAATCCCAGTTTCACAGGCTTCACTCCTTTTGAATTAATATATTAAGAGGAATCATTTCAGAGGAAAAAAAACATTAGGAGTCATACCCGGAACTCTGGGAAAACAACAATCTCGATATTAATCATCTACAACAATATTCATTTTGTTCAAATTTTTTCTGGTCTTTTATCATTTTCAAATCTTAACCGTTTCCTACTTCAGTAGAACTTCATTTGCTGTATATTCTCAAAGGATTCGATTAGATTATCCATGTGGCTCATTAACAAGACTATATCTGAAGCAAAGTCATTCTCTACTACCGTCAGGTCCTGGAGCACCCTCCAGATGACATTCAATGCAACCTCCACGGGAACCAAAAACTCCAAGCTGATAACTCTTAAGGGTTTAGGAGTAGCACCGCCGACACGGGTTCAGCTGTAAACGACTTCCGTTTCAGCATACACTCCTGACTCACTCCTCCACTCCATTGGGCATGGTGGTTAAATGATTTTTGAGCGATGAAGTTGTTTCCAGGTCCAAGAGCATCGACGCTCCTTCGTCGGCGCTAATCAAAGGACTCATCAACCCAGTCATCTATGGGCAGCTCGTCATACAGCGGTCCCACACTTGCTGCACAAGGGACAAAACGCTGGTCATCGGCGGCTGACCCCCCATTGTCCCCTTCCTCTGTTAAGGCAACTGCAATGCAGAGAGGAAATTTCAAGTGAACAAAAACTGAACTTCAGAGGACAGCTGGGCCGTTGAGTGTACGAGCTTCAGGTCACCATCTTTCCCCTCTCCCTAATTTGGGACACTCTTTGTCTGGTTTCTCCTCAGAGGCCTGTCTGATATGGGTAACCCTTCAGCATAGCCCTCTGAGTCATTGAAACACGGAAGCCCCTCCACCACTTACAAGGTGGTGTCCCTTCGGAGGGGGACTGCTGCTTTTTAATATATTTATAAATGATTTAGAGATGGGAGTAACTAGCAAGGTAATTAAATTTGCTGATGACACAAAGTTATTCAAAGTCGTTAACTCGCGACAGGATTGTGAAAAATTACAGAAGGACTTTACGAAACTGGGAGACTGGGCGGCTAAATGGCAGATGACGTTTAATGTGAGCAAGTGCAAGGTGATGCATGTGGGAAAAAAGAACCCGAATTATAGGTACGTCATGCAAGGTTCCACGTTAGGAGTTAAGGACCAAGAAAGGGATCTGGGTGTCGTCGTCGATTATACACTGAAACCTTCTGCTCAGTGTGCTGCTGTGGCTCAGAAAGCGAATAGAATGTTGGGTATTATTAGGAAAGGTATGGAAAACAGGTGTGAGGATGCCGTTGTATCGTTCCATGGTGCGACCACACTTTGAGTATTGTGTTCAATTCTGGTCGCCGCATCTCAAGAAAGATACAGTAGAATTGGAAAAGGTGCACGAAGGGTGACTAAAATGATAGCGGGGTTGGGACGACTTCCCTATGAAGAAAGACTAAGGAGGCTAGGGCTTTTCAGTTTGGAGAAGAGACGCTGAGGGGAGACATGATAGAGGTATATAAAATAATGAGTGGAGTGGAACAGGTGGATGTGAAGCGTCTGTTCACGCTTTCCAAAAATACTAGGACTAGGGGGCATGCGATGAAACTACAGTGTAGTAAATTTAAAACAAATCAGAATTTTTCTTTACCCAACGCATAATTAAACTCAGGAATTCGTTGCCGGAGAATGTGGTGAAGGCGGTTAGCTTAGCAGAGTTTAAAAAGGAGTTAGACGGTTTCCTAAAGGACAAGTCCATAAACCACTACTAAATGGACTTGGGAAAAATCCACAATTCCGGGAATAACATGTATAGAATGTTTGTATGTTTGGGAAGCTTGCCAGGTGTCCTTGGCCTGGATTGGCTGCTGTCATGGACAGGATGCTGGGCTCGATGGACCCTTGGTCTTTTCCCAGTGTGGCATTACTTATGTACATTCAGGTAGAGTAGGTCTTTTCCTATTCCTGAAGGGCTTACTATCTATGGGGTCGATGGAGAAAGTTATTGCAGGCAGAAGCATGTAGTTAGTGAGACATCTGCAAGCATTGTTTTGTCTGCGTGATATAGAGGAGTGTTTTCATACCGAAAATCTTAGACCACTGCTTTAAAGATGGGGATGCTCTATATTTAAATGCATGGAAATGCGAATTAAGTAAACCATGCCAATGCAGAGAACTGCCTAGAAGGTTGACAGACTGATTGCAGTGGTAGGGCTGAGGTAGTGTGCAGCTTGTTTTGAGAGTCATTTCACTACCCCAACTGTAAAGGTCTCAAGTACAAAACTTGTTATGGATCCAATTTCTCCTTCCTGGGCAGCCAACTCTGGAACGCTCTCCCTAGACCTATCCGAGCAATCCATGACCACCTACCATTCAGGAAAGCACTAAAAACCCATCTATTCAAGCAAGCCTACCCAAAGGACCCAGATTAATCTTATGAACCCATCTACCTTACATATACCGAAGAGAAAACAACATTGACCCAGACTTTATCTCCCATCTTACCTTCCTCTCTATCACCTATCTTTACCTACCCATCCATCCTATTACTACCCATCATTACTATGTTATACTTAATTTCCTACTTTACATAACAAAATTCTGTGTTACCTATTACTATGTAAGCCGCATTGAGCCTGCTTTTAGTGGGAAAGTGCAGGATACAAATGTAATAAATAAAATGTGATACTCATCTCAAATGACCTATAGTCTATTGGACTGACCCTATCCCCCCAAACATAACACATCAAAAACCCCGGTAGTCTAGAAGCTTCTTGACTCAGTCCTCCATCCTGCCTCTGACCCACAAAATTCCCTGGTAGTCTAGTGGCCTCTCCTGAGCTGACTTCCCCACGCCCCAACACACAAAATGTCCTGCTAGTAGCAGTCCCGTTCCCTTCCCCAGACTTAAAAAAAAAAAATTCTAGTGTATCTCTATCCCTGAGCTCCACTCACATCAAAAGGCAGGAGTGATACCCACTTGTTCCTGCCTCCGATGCTGTCATCATTCAAAATGGTAGCACTTGACCCCTGGTGGTGCATTCTGATGCACCGGGGGGGGGGGGGGGTGTTAGCCTGCCAAAGAAGGCACATTTGCATTATTCAGTAGACTGACCCCAGTGGGTATCTGGCTGAGATCCTGGGGATTTGGGTTCAATTTCCACTGCAGGTCCTTGTGACCCTGAGCAAGTGACTTAACCCTCCACTGCCCCAGGTATAAAAATAAGATTGTGAGCCCACTAGGGACAGAGAAAGTACCTACATATGTGTTCAGTGCTACATACATCTAGTAGCGATATAGAAATGATTAGTAGTAGTAGTAACCTACTATCAGGGTATAGCATACCACATACGGCAATGCTTTATTGCCTTATTTGGTAGATTGACTTATAGCAGTGAGTTGGAATGCACCACTAGGAATCATGAACTGTCATTTTGAATGATACTGGCGTTAGTCTAGCAATGCCCAATTGCTCCTGCATCTATCAAGGATTTATTTTATATTGGGGAGGGATGAGTGAAGGGGGGTAAGGATCCACTATGCTACGCAGGAAGTGGGAGATGAGGGAAAGGAGAGGGGGCTACTAAACTACCAGGGCTTTTGGTAGTTTTGTGGTGTTGGGGGCTAGGGGGAGGGTTGAATGCAGACCTGGAGGGACTGACAGGAAGGGAGGCGTTTTAGCAATAAACTGTAGATTACTGCCATGGTGTACACTGTTTTCTTGACAACATGGGTGCTTCTTAACACTGCAACAGTTTGCATACTCATTGATTACGGCACCTAGACATTAAAAGCTGTGTGCTCAGCCATCAGCATGTGGCTCTAACAGAGCCGTTTTCAACCAGTGTGTCGCATGGATGGCACACAGAGCTGCTTTTATTTTTTTTTTCCTCCTCTGATTTCCTCTCTTCAGCTGCGATCCAGCACCTCGCCCTTCCTCCCTGTGAGTCCAGTGCCTATCCACTGCCCCCCCCCCCCCCCCCACCCGTGTCCAGAAAAACCTGATTTCTTCACTGGTGCCTACAGAAGCAATGACAACAAGCTGCCTGGGCCAACCCGGTCTTTCCCTCTGCAGCATCCCACCCGCGTATAAGCAGGAAGTTACATCAGAGGGGGGCGGGACATTACAGAGAAAAGGCCTGGGTCGGCCAGACAGCCTGCTGCTGGTACCAGCAAAGAAATCAGGTTTTTGTAGCCGGGGGGGGGGGGGGGTACTGGACTTGGAGGGAGGGAAGAGGTGCTGGATTTACAGCAGGAGAGGAGGAAAAGAGGGGTCAAAGCTGCTGGGCTATAAGGGGGAAGGGGAGAGAGGGAACAAGGTGTGCTGGACCATAGGGATGGAGAAGGGACAAGTAAGTGCTGGATCATATGGGGGCAAGGTAGAGAGAGGAAGGGAGTTGCTGGACCATAGGGAGGAAAGGAGAGGGGACAAGGAGTTGCTGGATCATAGGAGTGCAGGGGAAGGGAGAGGGGACAGGGAGTTGCTGGACCATAGAGATGGCGGGGAGAGGGAACGAGTAATTGCTGGAGCATGAGGGGGAAGGGCATTTCTGACGCCCTTTGTGATCTGGTCAGAGCTTTGGCTAAACAGATGTCTGTGGTGGTTTCTGCCCGCTGCTTTCTTTGGCTGTGGCATTGGGCAGCTGACATGTCTTCTAAGCAAAGGCTGGTGAGGCTACCCTTTCGGGGCCTCCTGTTATTTGGAGAAGATTGTGAAAGACCTGGGGGACTCTAAACCCCAGCGGTTACCTGAGGATAGGCTGGGGCCTTCTTCCAAAGGTTCTGTTTCTTTCCTCTTCCAGACCTTGCTTCTGTGAAGCTCGCAGGTACCCGTTTTCAGCAGAGGAACTCCTTTCGCTCGGACAGAAGTTCTGCAGGGGCCGGGTCAAAGCCAGGAGTTCAGGGGCGTCCTCCACAATGATGGGACACCGGTCCACTCCTCCATGCCTGCAATAGGAGGACGTCTTTCCCTCTTTCTAGAGGAGTGGACCAAGATTACCTCGGATCAGTGGGTCCTGGACCTGATCAGAGAAGGTTACCGACTGGAATTCAGTGCCCCGGTGAGAGATGTGTTTGTGGAGTCCCGATGCAGCACTGCCGTAAAACGGGCGGCGGTAGAGGAGACCTTACAAGTCTTGCTGCACCTTGGAGCGGTGGTATCGGTGCCTCCCGCCGAACGCGGCTGCGGCCGCTATTCCATTAATTTTGTCGTGCCTCAAAAAGGCTGGTCTTTCAGACCAATCCTCGACTTATGAAGAGTCAACGAGGCCCTCAGAGTACGACATTTTCGCATGGATACCCTGCGCTCCGTCTCTGGACCTAAAAGAAGCATATTTGCACATTCCTATCTGGCCGCCACACCAGCGGTTCCTCCGCTTTGTGGTGTTGGGAAAACATTTCCAGTTTCGGGCCTTGCCTTTTGGCCTAGCCACAGCTCCCCGTACCTTCTCCAAGGTAATGATGGTCGTAGCTGCCTGCCTAAGGCGAGAGGGTATCGGAGTTCATAATCTCCCTGAGCCCATACACCAGGCCCCCTCCCTGCCCATCTTCAAAGCCTTGCTGAAAACCCACCTCTTCAATGTCGCCTTCGACACCTAACCATCATACCTCTATTCAGGAAACCTGGACTGCCCCTACTTGACATTTCGCCCTTTAGATTGTAAGCTCCTTGGAGCAGGGACTGTCCTTTATGTCAATTTATGTTAATCTGTACAGCGCTGCGTAACCCTAGTAGCGCTCTAGAAATGTTAAGTAGTAGTAGTAGTAGTTCACCCTTATCTCGACGACTGGCTCATCAGAGCGGATTTGGCAACCAAGAGTCGTCGTGCTACAGCCAGAGTGGTGGCAGTCCTGCAGGCGCTAGGCTGGGTGGTCAGTATACCCAAAAGTCACCTGACCCCCTCGCAATCTCTCGAGTATTTGGGGGTCCGGTTCGACACGGCCTCGGGGTTTGTCTTTCTTCCCGACCAAAGGCAGTGCAAGCTTCAGAATCAGGTCCGTCTGCTCCTGCGGATGCCTCGCCCGCGAGCTTGTGACTTTGTCCAGCTGCTGGGGTCGATGACGGCCACCTTGCAGGTGGTGCCTTGGGCGAGAGCGCATATGAGGCCTCTGCAGATTGCCCTGCTTCAACAATGGTCTCCGATGTCCCAGGAATATCAAAGCAGACTACAGTTGCTCCCTGCGGCCCAGATCAGTATGGAGTGGTGGCTCTTCGACAGGATGCTGCGCCAAGGAATGCCTCTTGCGCTTCCTTCTTGGTGCTTGGTGATAACAGATGCCAGCCTTCTAGACTGGGGAGCGCATTGCCAGGGAAGCTATGCTCAGGGTCTGTGGACACCCGTGGAAGCGGGGTGGTCCATCAATCGCTCGGAACTGAGAGCGATATTCCAGGCTCTTATGGCCTTTCAAAAGACTCTGAAGGGGCTTGCTGTCCGGGTTCTGTCAGACAACACGACAGCGGTGGCATACGTAAATTGTCAGGGAGGCACTCAGTGCAGGGCCCTGGCCACGGAGGCCGCTCAGATTTGCCACTGGGCCAAGCTACACCTGCAGCTTCTGTCAGCAGCTCACATAGCAGATCAGAGCAACGTGCAAGCCGATTTTCTCAGCAGGCATCAAATCGACCCGGCGGAATGAGAACTGTCAGAAGAAGTTTTTCTTCAGATTTGTGCCAAATGGGGGATTCCCGGAATAGATCTAATGGTGTCAAGTGCAAACGCCAAAGTACCTCGCTTTTTCAGCAGAAGGAGAGATCTTCACTCGGCGGGGTTGGATGCTCTGGCTTAACCCTGGCCCTCGGAGCTCCTGTATGTGTTCCCTCCTTGGCCCTTGATAGGGCGAGTCCTACTGCGGATTCAACAGCACCGAGGTCTGGCGATTCTCGTTGCTCCAGATTGGCCAAGGCATCTGTGGTATGCGGATCTCCGCCGGATGTTGGTGGACGCTCCGGTGCATTTGCCCTTGGTGCTGAACCTGTTGGTTCAGGGTCCGGTGTCTATGGAGGATCCCTGCCGATTTGGTCTTACGGCTTGGCTATTGAGAGGGCGCAGTTGAGAGACAAAGGCTACTCTAACAAGGTCATCTCCACTCTCTTCCAGGCCTGCAAGCGATCCACCTCTGTAGCTTATGCTCGGATCTGGCGCAAATTTGAGGCGTGGGGTGTTTCAAAGGCGATCACACCCACGCGGGCTACAGTCTCGACAGTGCTGGACTTTTTGCAGGAGGGCTTACAAGAAGGCCTAGCTTACAATTCCCTGTGGGTGCAAGTGGCAGCATTATCATGTTATTGAGGGAAAGTCGCTGGCTTGTCCCTTGCTGCTCATTCGGACATTGCCCAATTTCTCAGAGGGGTGCTTAGGCTCCGTCCTCCCGTCCGGTTGCCCTGTCTGGCCTGGAACCTGGGGCTGGTGTTGAAGGCTCTTCAGTGTTCGCCCTTCGAGCCGCTTAAGCGAGCTTCAGAGAAGGATGTGACTCTCAAGATAGTCTTTTGGTGGCTATTACATCGGCTAGACGCGTCTGAGCTGCAGGCACTGTCCTGTCGGGACCCTTTTCTGCAATTCTTGGAGTCCGGAGTAACAGTACGTACAGTGCCTTCCTTCCTGCCTAAGGTGGTTTCAGCGTTTCACCTGAACCAGCCCATTTTTCTTCTTTCCTTTTCTAGGGAAGAGTTCCCGGACTCCTTTGGGCAGTTACATCTTCTGGATGTCCGCAGGGCGCTGTTGCAGTATCTACAGATGTCAAATGACTTCAGGACTTCTGATCGCCTTTTTGTCTTGTTGTCAGGTCCTCGGTGTGGAGGCTCGGCGTCTAAGGCCACTATAGCCCGTTGGCTCAAGGAAGTCATTTTTTCTGTGTATCTACTTTCAGGTTGGTTTCCGCCTGAAGCGTTTAAGTAGCATTCCACAAGAGCGATTTCCTCCTCGTGGGCTGAAATGGGTGCACTCTCTCTGCAAGAGATCTGTAGTGCGGCTACTTGGGCTTCTCAGCTCTCATTTGTCCGGCATTATAGGCTGGATGTTGCAGCGCAGCAGGACGCTATTTTTGAAGCACAAGTGCTTGCTCGTGGTGTGGCCTGTGCCCACCCTAAGTAGGGATTGTTTTGTACATCCCATCAGTTAATGGATTCATCTGCTGCTGATGACAAGGAAGGGAAAATTAGGTTCTTACCTTGGTAATTTTCTTTCCTTTAGTCACAGCAGATGAATCCATGATCCCTCCCTGTCTGACTTTGTTTTTTGTTCAGATCTTTTATGCAGATATAGATCTCATTGGGAGAAGTTGGATACCAGTTCTCAAAATTTCTACATGATGTTCTACTACAGGAGGTTGAGTTCATCCCTCCTTTGTATGGTTATTGCTCCTGTTCTGGGGCGTTTGTTCGCTGTGAGGAAAGTTTGTTGTTATACCTTTATGGTTCACTCTGCTTTGGAAATCTCAAATACTGAAGGCAGTTGGGGCTAGCCGTCCAAGAGGCACTATGTTTTTTCAGTGTTCTCTATCTCCACCTGCTGGTAGGCGGATACAACCCATCAGTTAATGGATTCATCTGCTGTGACTAAAGGAAAGAAAATTACCAAGGTAAGAACCTAATTTTCCCTTTTTATGTATCATAGAGCTTTATAGACCCCCTCGTAAATGTAAAGCAATTGATCCATCAAACTCTGACTTAGTCGTGTAAATCGCAGAAAGGAACTCTGATGCATGTACTTTGATTGTCCTCACACTTTAATTTTTTGGCAAGATGTTTTGTCCAAATTACAGGACATCTTTCAGTTTGTCACCATTATTACCCAGATATGTAATATGGAAATCTATATCTATTCCCTTTACACTTTCCAGTGAAGACAAATTACCTTTTGATTTCTTAATCATCATCAGCTCTGAAACTGATCATTTCTCACTGGAAAGATAATACCCAACATCTATATTTTGTATAAAAAAATATGAACAAGCTCTTCAGCTTCATCAATACGGCTTACCAGCTAGAATTAAAAAACGGACTACTTTGGACACTTTCTTTCATCAAAGGTTTCTTAATTATGGTTATGAATAACTACAGTAGCTTGTTTTTTTTGCAGCTGTGTACCTACGTTTTTGTATTAATTTGTATAGTTTCAAGTTAAAATAATAAAAAGAATTTAAAAAAGAAAAGATGAACTTGGGGAAAATCCACTGCTTATTTCTAGAATAAGTAGCATAAAATCTATTTTATTATTTTGGGCTCTTGCGAGGTACTTGTAACCTGGATTGGCTTCTGTTGGAAACAGGATACTGGGCTTGATGGACCTTCATGCTGTCCCAGTATGGCAACATTATGTTCTTATGAATGGAAGACGATAGGAAGAAAGTGGAGAGAGGACAAATGACAGCACCCATTGGAAAGAAAGCAGTCTTTACTGCTTTCTTTCCAATGGGTGCTGTCATTTGTCCTCTCTCCACTTTCTCTCCAACAGGCTTGAAAACATAAAATGCCCAGACAACAAAGGTTAAAATAAAAAAAAAAAGTGTTTTGATTTTTTATGTGGAATACGTTAGCTTTGGGGAAATGTGCATAACAGATGACTTCGCATTTTGTTGAGAATGTATTTCTGTTTTTAATTTCTCCTTTGTTGTGGTACATGCCTAGTTTGACTTCTTGGGCTCTCTTGTTCTGTATTTGGTGAGAGCCTGTCTGTTTTTGTGTGTCATGGAGGTGTGGTATTCTGTTTGCACATAGTTTCTGTTTAGAACTCTGTAGCAGTCCCACTTGTTCAGGTTTTACTAGAGGTAGGTGTATTGGTGTTCTAGGACCCCCATGCAGTATTGCCCGTTCATAGATAGGGTTCATGTTGTATAAAGCATAGGAATTAATACTACTGTTAGGTAGGGTTGCTACATGTATATTAGAAGTTTTTCAGTTTTTATGTTATTTAACAGTGTGCATTGTAGTATACCGCCTACAAGCAGAAAGCTATTGAAAAGGTGAAAATTCAGTACTGGAGAGATACTCAGATGATATGCAAATCAGAATATATATATAATTTTTAGTATAATAACTTTTATGGAGAAAATGTGCTAGTTATGATCTCTATATCTGTTGTTGGAGGGAGGGGGTGGATGCAGGGCATGTTTACATTTTATTCATAAGAGCTACCATACTGTATCAGAATAAAGGTCTGTGAGGGTCACAGAAGTGTCATGTATGCGAGCATTGTTTGTCAGGTGTGTCCCAACTGAAAAAAGGTTGAGAATCACTGCTGTAACACAGTGGCTTTCTGCATTGACCCCCTAAATTCTTATCTGAGGCAAGTGATTTTCCTCAAGGTCATAAGGAGCATCAGTGGGATGTGAACCCTGGCCCTCATCCTGATGCTTAAACCAATAAACCACTCCAACATACCTGTGTTTTATATAGACCAGTTCCAATCATGTATATAATTATAGAAACCTAGGAACTACAGATTACGTGATGGAGCTACAATATAAATGTATGAAAACTATTTGACTTAATAGAGTGGAAGTAAGTAGAATTCTGTTCATGCCAGTGAATCCTCAGTGAACTACTGAGCTGCAGTGAAACCATTGAAGCTGCCATTCAAGTTTGTGGATCCTAGTGTGGATTCTGTTCAAACATATTGAGAGAGTGTTCATTTAAGACTGTGAAGCCATCAGAATCTATTCAGGCTTTGTTAAACCCATTACCTCGAATTCAGATCACCAAAGTGGTAGATTTTTTCCCATGAAAAAACTATTGCATTGGCTTTTGAGAGCAAGAATCCAGATTGTTACATGCTTCCTCATATGCATGACAAGTTGAACTCTTGTCCTGAAAAGCTCATTTCCTCAAATTGGTTAGTATGTAAGATGCCACCAGTCTGTGGTCTTTGCTCTTTGCTGTTAGTCTAACACTGTTGTTCGAATGTTGTGGCTGCTGTATAGCTGGGCAGACCAGCTGATGGATTTCAAATTGTTTAAAGCCTCTATGACTTTTGCCCCCCCCCCCCCCAAAAAAAAAAAAAAAAACAGGTTTCTGTTGTTGTACTGTTTTGAATTTGAGATTTAGGGGAGTAATTACAAACCTGTTATTGTACTGTAATGCATATTAGTTTAGGGCAATACATATTACATAATAAGTTGCAAAACATGAAAATGCATGCAAAGTACTTAATCAGTCCCCATAGGTAGGTGTTAGGGAAGGAAGGAGTGGTATCCTCGGGGCAGGAAGTTGAAGGAGCTTGACTGTTGCACAGGGGAGTCCAGGTACCAGCTGTTAATGCCTGATGTTCTTCAGAGGGAAAGTAACAGTTTGGTTGATTGCAAGCTGTATTTTTCATTTACTGAGTTACCACAGGTTAGCGATTCTCATGGTAAATTAAGCTGTGGTAAAATGACAGCTTTTACTTCAGCTTAGTAACTAGCCCCCTTAAATACTTTTTCTAAATTAGAGCTCAGGGTCTTAAGTTTATAATGGACAGATAAACTGGGCCCCAAGTAGGCTTACAGTAAATGTTGTACCTGAGGCAGTGGAAAGTGAAGTTTCTTGTCCAAAATTACAAGGAGCATTAGTTAATACAGTAAGATTTGAACCCCTGGCTTCCCTGGCTCTTAACCTTCAAAGGTAGCAAGGGAACAAATTAATAGTAGATGAACATATTAGAAGCCAGTAAACTGTTTTCTCCAAGGACAAGCAGGCTGGACATCACCACGCATGGGTCGTCGTCCGTAACGGCCCAGGAGCTCCGGAATTTAACAAAAAAAGTTATAGAAGCAGCACGACGGGCGTGGGGACCACGCATCGCGAATGCGCGAGTGACTTGACACCCGCGCGCTTCCCTCAGTTTCCTTTTTTCCGCTTCGCGAAGAGGGGTTCTGTTTCTGCCGCTCCTCGTGTCGTTTGGGCCCAGGAGACATTTTACCATCGCGTTTACGCGCTCCGTTTCTCTTTTTTTCTTATTTTATTTAATTTCTTCTTAGTTAAAAAAAAAAAAAAAAAAGAACATCCTTAGTTTCGTAGTTTCTTCCTCAGTGGTAAGTTTCTTTTCTCCTTTCAGTGGCGGTCGCCTTTAGGCCGCCCGGTCGAGTACCTTCCCCTTTTGTGCCTTTTCATCGGCACCATCATGCCATTTGATTTTTCGTCCGCTATTTTTCCTCCCATGTCATCGAGGACGCCCAGCGGCTTCAAACGCTGTTCCCGCTGCAACCGGACCATCTCGTCGACCGATCCTCACGCTTGGTGTCTCCAGTGCCTCGGACCCGACCATTTACCTGCTTCGATCGATGAAAAAGCTGACCCAGGTGTCTCGAGAGGCTCAGCGTGAGAGGCTTTTTTCAGATCGGTCCAGACCTTTGACGTCGGCATCGACATTGGTGTTCTAGGACATCAGTGTCGAAGGAGGCAGCATCGAGAGTCCAGGTAAAGGCTGGCGAGAGACCTGTTACCGCTGGGAGCAGCGAGGCATCGAGTGGGTCTCCACCTATCTCAAGGCCTACTGCTGTGCAGGCCCCCTGGGACTGCTCTGAGTCGGACCCTGCCCCGATGAGGCGTGAGGGTTCCGTGTCCTCTTCATCGGTACCGAGGAGTGTTGATGACAGGCGTCGGGTGAAGGCTAAGAAGCGTCGCCATCGCTCCCCTTCCCATCACGGTACCGAGAGCACCTGGTAGCCGAGGGAGTCGGCACCCGAGAAGCGTTGGCACCGGGAGGAGCGCTCACCCTCCATTCAAGAGGTGCCGACCTGTCGGTCGTCTGGCAGCCAGGTACCGGCTCTCGAACCTCAGATGATTCTGGCACCGACTCCTGCACCGGCCTCCCCAGCTTGTTCTGATGGCAGCCCTCGGTGAGTGTCTCCGGGCCATGCTTCCAGGTCTTTTGGAAGGGATGATCCGTCCTCCTGCCTCGGTACCGCCGGTGCTTGCGCCGGCGGTACCCACTGCTGAGACGGCGTCTGGCCCATCTCCTGTGTGGAGGTCTCTGCCCTCAGTACCGCTTGTGGTGCCTGAGCCGGCAGCCACCCTGGTAGACTCTCCCTCGACATCGGTGGAGGAAGCTTTGCCGGAGTCCAGGCAGGGCTCCACTTCTCGACGCCCTTCACGAGGACATCGCTGCTCCAGGTCGAGGCAGGATTGGGTTCGGGCTGCTCTTCGTGAGCTATTGTCCGATACCGATCAGGAGCACTCACGGAGTGAGGAGGAAGACCCCAGATATTTTTCGGAGGAAGATTCTCAGGGGCTTCCGTCTGATCCCACTCCTCCTATTCAGGTTAGGCAATCTCCACCTGAGTGTCTATCCTTCTCATCTTTTGTGAGGGAAATGTCTAGGGGCATTCCTTTTCCCATGGATGCTGTGGATGAGCCCAGGGCCGAGATGTTCGAGGTCCTGGATTATCCTTCTCCACCAAAAGAGGTTGCAATGGCCCCCCTGCACAATACACTCAGGGAAGTGATGTTGTGGAATTGGTCTTGCCCTCTATCTAATTCAGTTGTCAACAAGAAGTCCGAGTCCCAGTACAGAGTCCATGGTGAGCATGTGATGGTGAAGGCCCAACTTCCTCACGATTCCATGGTGATGGGCTCTGCTCTCAGAAGATCCAAGAGTACTAGGGACTATACTTCGGCGCCCCCGGGCAGAGAGTCTAGGACCTTGGATTCTTTTGGGAGGCGTATGTATTAGGCCGGAATGCTCGCCGCCAAGATTCAAACATACCAGCTGTACACCAGCATCCACTTACGGAAATCGATAAAGCAACTGTCCAGTTTGGTTGAAGCTCTTCCTCCTGAGCTTGCCGAGCCTTTTCACCAGGTGGTCAGGCAGCAGAAGGCATGCCGCAAATTCCTGGCCAGGGGAGCTTTTGATTCTTTTGATGCTGCATCCCGGGCGGCTGCTCAGGGTATTGTGATGCGCAGACTCTCCTGGCTGTGTGTTTCGGACCTGGATCAGAAGACCCAGCACCGTATGGCGGATGTTCCTTGCTGGGGGGACAATCTTTTTGGAGAGAAGGTTGAGGATATGGTTGATTCCCTCAAAAAGCACCATGATGCTATGGACTCTCTCACCCGCCGGACGCCTTCTGCTACTACCTCCTCCTCTAGGAGGTTTTTTGGAGGGAGGAGGAGTGCTCCCTATTCCTCTAACAGGCGTAGGTACACTCGTGCTTCACGACAGCCGGTTCAGGCTCGCCCCCAGCAGGCCCGCTCTTGTCAGCGGCGTGCGCCTCAGGCCCCTGCGGCTCCCCAGCAAAAGCAGGGGACGGGCTTTTGACTGGCTCCAGAGCAGCACAGCCGACATCAAAGTATCGGTACGGACGATCTTCCTGTCGGAGGGAGGCTTATATTTTTTCACCAAAGGTGGCCTCTGATAACCTCCGACAGGTGGGTTCTTCAAATAGTCCAGTCCGGATACGCTCTCAATCTGGAATCTATACCTCCAAATTGTCCACCGGGAGCTCAGTCCTTCAGTTCCCATCACAAGCAGGTACTTGCAGAGGAACTCTCCGCCCTTCTCAGCACCAATGCGGTCGAGCCCGTTCCACCCGGGCAAGAAGGGCTGGGATTCTATTCCAGGTACTTCCTTGTCGAAAAGAAAACAGGGGGGATGCATCCCATACTTGCAGAGGAACTGTCCACCCTTCTCAGCGCCAATGCGGTCGAGCTGTTCCACCCGGGCAAGAAGGGCTGGGATTCTATTCCAGGTACTTCCTTGTTGAAAAGAAAACAGGGGGGATACGTCCCATCCTAGACCTAAGAGGCCTGAACAAATTCCTGGTCCGAGAAAAGTTCAGGATGCTTTCCCTAGGCACCCTTCTCCCCATGATTCAGGAAAACGATTGGTTATGCTCTCTGGACTTAAAGGACGCCTACACTCACATCTCGGTGCTTCCAGCTCACAGGCAGTACCTCAGATTTCGCTTGGGAACGCAGCATTTTCAGTACTGCGTACTGCCCTTTGGTCTTGCGTCTGCGCCCAGAGTGTTCACAAAATGCTTGGCAGTTGTCACAGCATCGCTACGCAGACTGGGAGTGCATGTGTTCCCTTATCTCGATGATAGGCTGGTAAAGAACACCTTGGAGGCAGGAGCTCTGCAATCCATGCGGTTCACTATCCAGCTGCTGGAACTTCTGGGGTTTGTCATCAATTATCCCATCTAGTTCCCGTTCAGAAATTGGAGTTTATAGGAGCTCTGTTGAACACACAGACGTCTCGCGCATATCTACCCCAGGCGAGGGCAGACAACCTTCTGTCTCTAGTGTCCTTGACTCGAGCGTCGCAACAGATCACAGCTTGGCAGATGTTGAGACTCCTCGGCCATATGGCCTCCTCAGTTCATGTGACTCCCATGGCACGACTACACATGAGATCAGCTCAGTGGACCCTAGCTTCCCAGTGGTGCCAGGCTACAGGGGATCTAGAGGATGTCATCCATCTCTCCACCGAATTTTGCAATTCCCTTCATTGGTGGACCATTTGCTCCAATCTGGTCTTGGGACGCCCATTCCAAATTCCTTAGCCACAAAAGGTGCTGACAACGGATGCATCCCTTCTAGGGTGGGGAGCTCATGTCGATGGGCTTCACACTCAAGGAGTTTGGTCTTTCCAGGAAACACATCTTCAGATCAACCTCTTGGAATTACGAGCGATCTGGAATGCATTGATGACTTTCAAAGATCGGCTGTCCAATCAAATTATCCTAATTCAGACAGACAATCAGGTTGCCATGTATTACACGAACAAGCAGGGGGGCACCGGATCTCGCCCTCTGTGTCAGGAAGCCGTCAGGATGTGGCTTTGGGCTTGCCAGCACGGCATGCTTCTCCAGGCCACATATCTGGCAGGCGTAAACAACCTGGCTGACAGGTTGAGCAGGATAATGCAACATCACGAATGGTCACTAAACATGGACGTTGTCTGCAAGATCTTCCGAGCGTGGGGCACCCCCTCGGTGGATGTTTTTGCCAATCAAAAGGTTCTTCAATTCTGTTCCAGGCTTCAGGCCCACGACAGACTAGCGTCAGATGCCTTTCTCCTTCATTGGGGGACGGGTCTCCTGTACGTGTATCCTCCCATTTCTTTAGTAGGGAAAACTCTGCTGAAACTCAGGCAAGACCGCGGCACCATGATTCTGATAGCACCTTTCTGGCCTCGTCAGATCTGGTTCCCTCTTCTTCTGGACTTGTTGTCAGAAGAACCGTGGAGATTGGACTGTTTTCCGACCCTCATCACTCAGAATTAGGGGTCGCTTCTATATCCCAACCTCCAGTCTCTGGCTCTCACGGCCTAGATGTTGAGAGCTTAGAAGTTGCCTCTTTAGGCCTCTCAGAGGGTGTCTCCCGAGTCTTGCTTGCTTCCAGGAAAGATTCCACGAAAAGGAGTTATGGTTTCAAATGGATGAGGTTTGCCGTCTGGTGTGACAGCAAGGCCCTAGACCCTTTCTCTTGTCCTACACGGACCCTGCTTGAATACCTTCTACACTTATCAGAGTCTGGTCTTAAGACTAACTCAGTAAGAGTTCACCTGAGTGCAATCAGTGCTTATCACCGTGTAGAAGGTCAGCCGATCTCTGGACAGCCTTTAGTTGTTCGGTTTATGAGAAGTTTGCTTTTGTCAAAGCCCCCTGTCAAACCTCCGCCAGTGTCATGGGATCTCAACGTCGTTCTCACCCAGCTGATGAAGCCTCCTTTTGAGCTACTGAATTCCTGCCATCTGAAGTACTTGACCTGGAAGGACATTTTCTTGGTGGCTGTTACTTCAGCTCGTAGAATCAGTGAGCTTCAAGCCCTAGTGGTTCATGCTCCCTACATTAAATTTCATCATAACAGGGTAGTTCTCCGCACTCATCCTACGTTCCTGCTGAAGGTGGTGTCGGAGTTCCATCTGAACCAGTCAATTGTCTTGCCAACATTTTTTCCCCGACCTCATACCCGCCCTGGTGAGGACAAATTGCATACCTTGGACTGTAAGAGAGCATTGGCCTTTTACGTGGAGCGGACGAAGCCCTATAGACAGTCCGCCCAGTTATTTGTTTCGTTTGATCCCAACAGGATGGGGGTTGCCATCGGAAAACGCACAATATCCAATTGGCTAGCAGATTGCATTTCCTTCACTTATGCCCAAACCGGGCTGACATTGGAGGGCCATGTCACGGTTCATAATGTTCGAACCATGGCTGCGTCAGTGGCTCACTTAAAGTCAGCTTCCATTGAAGAGATCTGCAAGGCTGCGACATGGTCATCATCCACACATTCACATCTCATTACTGCCTTCAGCAAGATATCCGACGCGACAGTCGGTTTGGGCAGTCGGTGTTACAGAATCTGTTTGGGGTCTAGAATCCAACTCCACCCTCCTAGGCCCATTTCTGTTCTGTTCCAGGCTGCACTCTCACTTAGTTGTGTTTGTTTTTCAGGTCAACCTCATTTATGTCCTTGCCGTTGCGAGGCCCAATTGACCAATGTTCATTGTTTTGAGTGAGCCTGGGTGCTAGGGATACCCCATACGTGGTGATGTCCAGCCTGCTTGTCCGCGGAGAAAATGAAGATACTTACCTGTAGCAGGTATTCTCCGAGGACAGCAGACTGGACATCACCACAACCCTCCCTCCTCCCCTTAGTTGTTGTTCTGTTCTAGTTTGCTTGTTATATAACTGAGGGAAGCGCGCGGGCGTCACGGGTGGGAAGTCACTCGCGCATGCGCGATGCGTGGTCCCCGCGCCCGTCGTGCTGCTTCTAGAACTTTTTTTGTTAAATTCCGGAGCTCCTGGGCCATCGCGGACGACGACCCATGCGTGGTGATGTCCAGCCTGCTGTCCACGGAGAATACCTGCTACAGGTAAGTACCGTATTTTTCGGACTATAAGACGCACTTTTTTCCCCCAAAATTTGGGAGGAAAATGGGGGGTGCGTCTTATAGTCCAAAGGTAGCGTTTTTTGACCTCCGTTCCGTACTTACAGGATTCCATGTTCCCTGGTGGTCTAGTGACGTTGGGGCAGGAAAGAGCCCCCTCTTTCCTGCCCATCGCGCTGCTCTCCGTGCTTCTCAATGCTTTCCGACGGTCTCGGCGAGATTCAAAATGGCCGCCGAGAATCTCTTTCCTGCCCCGACGTCACTAGACCACCAGGGAACACGGAATCCTGTAAGTACGGGACGGAGGTCCAAAACCCGGACAAGACGCACCGGAGCACCTAGGTTTTAGAGGAGGGAAAGAGGAAAAATTTTTTTTTCCTATTTCCCTCCTCTAAAACCTAGGTGCGTCTTATGGTCCGGTGCGTCTTATAGTCCGAAAAATACGGTATCTTCATTTTATGCACTCACGGCTGTTACACCATTCTACCAAGAACTTTGTTTATGGTTCTGTATTGAACTGATATAGAGGTTTCGTGGATCAGTTTAGTGTAACTAAGGCAGTTTCAAGATAAGTTGGGGATAGTGGTCCTCTTATGTAGATCTTTATGGCAAAGCACCCAGGTGCTGATGCAGAAACATTGTTAGTCATACGCTAATGTATAGTTCACGACTTCTGAATGAAAGAGTAGAGAGTTGTGGTAGCCGTGATAGTCCACTCTTAAGGTTATCAATAGAAATCAAACAAAATAAAACATGGAAAAGAAAATATGATGATACCTTTTTT
Source organism: Microcaecilia unicolor (assembly GCF_901765095.1). Taxonomy (NCBI): domain Eukaryota; kingdom Metazoa; phylum Chordata; class Amphibia; order Gymnophiona; family Siphonopidae; genus Microcaecilia; species Microcaecilia unicolor. The sequence continues at coordinate 708,155,681 of NC_044031.1, forward strand.
TATTGGACATAACTTATTTCCGATCTGACGAAGAAGGGCAACCTTCGAAAGCTAATCAAGAAATGTATTAAGTTATGTCCAATAAAAAAGGTATCATCTTATTTTCTTTTCCATGTTTTATTTTGTTTGATTTCTATTGAATGAAAGAGTAATGCAGAGGTGTGCTTTTCAATGCAGTAACCAAATATGCAGATTGACCCTGTACAAAAAGTATGTTAACATAAGAGAGTGCACCAGTCGTATGAAAACATGAGTCTCTGCTAATGGGAGAATTCACCAGGGGCATGAAAACGTGTGTCTGTGCTAATGGAAGCTATGCCTTGGTACACAGATTGGCACCTGGAGTTGCATATGACTATATCTGGGCACGTACTGGAATGCTGTTCTGTGCATGAAATTTTTGTGATACTGATATTTATATGCACAATACCATTCCAGCATATATGCAGATGTATTCATATTCAATTTGAGTTCCAGTACAGTTTGTTGTGTGCAGGCCTGTGTTTTCCATAGTCTGACTCTGCTTTTTATATCAGCAAACCTTAGCATGCTCTAAATAAAGTTGCAGATCATTGTGGTCACAGTGAAAGGAAGAAATGAGCCCAAAATCGTCACTAATGTTGTTGCAGAAATTCTCACATAACCTTTTACACCTTCTCAGACCTGGCATTAAAGCCACAAGCCACAACATTGTGCTTTGCCTTTTGGTCTTCTACCCACTTCTCTGCACCTGCGCCACATAGCCACATTACTGTGTATTTAAATGTGCTGCGCACGATTAGCTCCTGCACAAAACCCATTTTTGCATAGGGTGCCCACAAAATGAAAAAGGACATATGTTAGACTTCATAACGTCCTATCATAACAGCTTGATTAGTTCATTCAGATGGATCATGGTCTGACCATTTCCAACTGGATTTCACCATTGATATCTGTATGTCAGGCGTAACCAGACACAAGTCATCCAAGTTCATCTTAACCAGAGGTAAAATCAACGAGGCCACTTTCTGTCGGAGCTAACAGATTCCCTCACTACAGCATCTCCTACACATTGTTCGATCAGATCCTGCTGGGACACCAAGGTGAAAGCCATACTAGACAAAATTGCTCCATTTACCGCTAAAAAGGTCAAGACATCCAGAAATTCACCACGGTTTACAGAGGAACTATCCATCCTAAAAAATGAATGTCAATGCCTTGAAAAGCAATGGAGAAAGAACAAAGATACTACTGATAAATCCAAATGGAAGTCAGCCTTCCGATGCTACAAAAAGAAGGTAGCTGACTCAAAATGCCAATAATATAGCAGCCTAATAGGGCAAGATGATGTTGACATCAAAAAACTTTTCTCATTAGTTAAAACACTAGCTTCAACTAAGGATGAGCATTCACAGAAAACATTTCCCACCGCCCAAGACCTCGCTGATCATTTCACCAGTAAGATCCTCCAAATTAGGTCTGAACTATCTAAGGCTACTCAAGCAGAGGAAAATGTCACAATCTGTAGTTCAGCCTTAATCGCTGGAGATCCTACAACCAGTGGCGATCCTAGCCTGCATGACACACGGGGCGGATCGCCGATTCGCCCCCCCCCCGGGTGCAGCGCGGCCCCCCTCCCCCCCCTGGCGAAATGACACCCCCCCCCCCGGGTGCACGCCGCTGGGGGGGGGGGGGGTGCCGCGGCACACGCCTGTCAGCTGAGTTCGCTGACTTCGCTAACTGCTGGAGCTCCCTCTGCCCCAGCCGGAACAGGAAGTCACCTGTTCCGGGGCAGAGGGAGCTGCAGCGAAGTTAGCGAACTCAGCTGACAGGCGTGCGCCGCGGCACCCCCCCAGCGGCGTGCACCCGGGGCAGACCGCCCCCACCGCCCCCCCCCCCCCACTTGGTACGCCACTGCCTACAACCCAAGGACTCAAAACTGACCAAAACTGGGAATCCTTTCAACCACTAACAGCTGAGGATGTAAGATCAATATTGTTGAAATGCTGCAGCGCTAACTGCTCCCTGGATCAATTCCCAAAACACCTACTCAAATCCACCCCTATGGAAGCAGTAAACTGGTTATTTGATGATCTCTATTTATTTATTTATTTGCTGCATTTGTATCCCACATTTTCCCACCCATTTGCAGGCTCAATGTGGCTTACAAAATGTTACGACACTTACATTAATGGAATAAGAATTTCAGAATATAGATACAGATAAGGTGCATAAGAATATCATGGCAATCATATTAACGGAATAATAATTTCAGAATTGTTACAAATAAAGGTGCATAAGAATATCATGTAGGATTGGAATTGGATAAATAGATAAAACATAATGATATCAGGACAAGATATAATATTCAGTAATGAGGATGTAATTAAAATAAATTAGAAGAGTTCCATAATTGTTGTATTTGGAGTAATTTAGGAGTCAGATCGTTGTGAGGGATCCTTTTTGTACGTCTTTTTAGCTGTTAAAAGCTGGCTTTCTCCCTCCTGATATCGGCAAAATTGTTCTCACTTCACTACTGAAGGGATCTGGGCTAAACATAACATCACCTGCAAACAACTGTCCAGTGGCAAGTATACCCCTTTTTACTAAAGCATTAGAAACCTACATTAGTAAACAACTCTCTCTTTATCTGGAAAAAATTTCATCATATAGTATTGGAAACATTACTGCTAGTTCTAACTACATATGTCAAACACCTATGCAAAAGTGACCAAGTAATTCTTCTCCAATTCGATATATCGGCGGCATTCGATTGGGTTGACCACACATTGCTACTCGAACGTCTGGATCAGATAGGAATAACAGGGACTGTGCTCATGTGGTTTAGTGAATTCCTTTCAAATCAAAGCTATTATCTCATAGAGAGGCACACAGGAGCGGGGATAGTTGGATTCCTGCGGGATCTCCTCCATGTCTATGGGGATCCCGCAGGGATGGATCAGAGTCAGTGGAAATCCTGTGGGGATGGACCTAGATCTTGTGGGATCCCCGCGGAAGTGCCTTCCCTCCCCCGGGTGCAGGGTGCCCTCCAGGCACATACCTCGAGGCAGCTTGGTGGTCTAGTGGCTTCTTTGGGGCAGGAAAGATCCTTTCTCTTTCTTGCCCGCTGCCACAGTGTTGATCCTCACCTCTCTGCTCTTTTAAAATGGCTGCCGAGACTTCCAGCAGCGACCTCGCAAGAGGGATCGGGGAAACAAATTTTCTTTTTCCCTTTTCCAGTTCTCTACTCCCCTCCCTCAAAAGAAATGACCAAAGGGCAATTAATATTTCTAAGGTTTGTAATGCTCTTGTACTTGTTACAATGGAAGAAGCGTGGGATAAGCACAGGGGATGCTTGATGTTGGAAAAGCAACAGTAAAGAAATAAATAAAGCTATATATCAAGGTTCTCTGATACAGAAGGTAGGGAAGACATGCAAACTAGATGGTATTTTTTTTAAGTTTGAGGTTTATACTAAAATGGTTCAAGATTAGCAATACCATAAGCTGCATGTAATATATACTTTGGTTGAAATACACCATCAGCTTATTTGTTTATAAAAATAGTATTGATAATAGCATTACAGGGAACATTACATCAATGAGAAAATTCAGTCTGTCAAAATCTTAATTTCAACTGAAGTCCAGGAAAACATGACTAATGACAATTGCATACCAGTCATTACCTGCAGTGCATTTGTCTCACTGTGGGACTTCCCTCTCCCCTTTAAGCACCCTCCTCTCTGTCCCTCTCCCTGCCATTCAACCTCTTTCCATTCATGCTCAGTCCCTCCCCCTCAAAATTACTGGTTGACGATATAGCCCCTTTTCACCAGCTGCTCAAAAGTATGTTGCCAAAGCTGCTTTGTAATGCTCCCCTTGTCACCGCTTGTGCTGCCAGTGGCTCCATTTACAGTCCACCTGCAAGCTTGAAAGCTATTGAAGTGGTGTACATTCAGATACAATAGGTATTTTTTTTTTTTTTAAATCCCTGGATGACTCACAATCTAAATTTGTACCTAAGGCAATGAAGGGTTATGTGATTTGCCCAAGACAACAAGGAGCTACAATGAGATTTGAACTAGGCTCCCCTGGTTCTTGACTTGCTGCTCTACTATTAGGCAACTCTTCCACTCCATCTTAACCCTCCATAACTTGGACAGGTAACTAGAGGGATAAACCAGAAAAGAGAGCTTTTGTGCTAGGAGGAAGCTTGTCCTAAGGAATAGAAAGACACTTTACCTCCACAATAGTTGGAACATATGGAAAGGTAATGGCTCTAATGTTTTTGGAACACCATGAATTTTGAATAGCTTTCCCTATCAACCAGTGATTTTAAATTCCTGGAAATCAGTTTTTTCCCATGAAGTTTAATATTGTTAGTCTTATTAACTGAAAGTTGAGAGTACATTTTAACTTTAAAGACTACACTGCAGGTGAGAGGAAGTTTTTGAGGTCATGGATAGCATACCAGAATCTAATGTTCATACCCTTCTCCAACAATCCTCCTACCTCAGCTCCTCTTTGCTCCACAGTGATTCCCTCTTGTTCCAATGTGTTCTTTCATCACCATACCATGTGGAATTTTGGCAGAGAGATGGGGTGGCAGTAGAGTCAGAGGAGTTCAGTGAGGTCAGTTCTCCCCAAACATGCCTACATTCCTTAGCATCTGCTTCAGACCATTCTCAATGTGAGGGTAATATACCCTCCTAGCAGCAGGTGGGGAGACTAAGAACTACTAAAGATTTGAATATAACAACCCCTACCTCCATTTAGTATTTATCAGTCTCCTCAGCAGATGTTAGGTCTGTGCAGTCCTGTCCCTAGGGCCTTTTGAGGCTGATCTGCTCTCCTGTTTGGGGGGGTTTTGGTGTGCTTAACATCAGAGGGTAGAACACTAGCTTTCCTAGTCCTCTCTCCGCACCCCCCCCCCCCCGAAAAAAGACTTCTGTGGGTTAGTGTTTAAAGACCTGTCTGTAGTGGGCTTTGGCCCCGAGGGTGTACACTTCGTTCTATGGGTCCCTCCTCCCCCGACCTTGGAATCATGGCAGCCTTGGGCCCCTTCGCCCCTGCTCTGAGAAAGGGGTTCCTTTAGGTTTCTCGGGCAGACTAGGAACAACCGTTTCTCCTAAGGCATGGCTCCCATGTGGTGCACCATCTTTGGTTCCGGAGCTTTTGCATTTTCTGCAGGATAGTTTGTCCCTCTCTTTGCTCCAGGTACACTTAGCATTTGTTGGTCTTCTGGGGGCTGATCCAGGGCCATTCAGAGGTGCTTCATTCAGATGTGGCGCAGTTCCTCCAGGGGATGAAGCACATGTAGCCTCAGGTTCGTCTGGTGGTGCTGACTTGGTATTGATCTTTGATGTTGGCTGCCTTGGTAGTGGCACCCTTTGAATCCTTGTCTTCCACCATGTTGAAGGATCTTTTCCTGAAGGTCGCCTTTTTGATGGCGATTACATCGGCACACTGTATCTCTGAGCTGCAGGCTCTGTTCTGTAGGGAGCCCTTCCTTATCTTTCAAGAAGCACGTGGTTCTGCATCCAGTTTCCTCCTTTGTGCCAAAGATCATTTCCTCCTTTCACCTGAACCAGTTGTTTTTCCTTCCGGTGTTTTGTAGAGACAACTCGGAGTCCCTTGGTTGGATGTGCGGAGGGCTCTCTACTGTTGTTTGCGCTGTACGGAGTAGTTTTGTAAGTCGGACCGCCTGTTCATCTTGTTTACCGGGCCAAGGAGGGGCGAGGCGGCTTTCAAAGCCCGGTGGATTAAGAAGACAATTTTGTCCACTTATTTGCTTATTGGTAAGCAGGATCCAGCAGTGTTGACTGCGCATTCCACTCATGCTCAAGCTACTTCTTGGGTGGCATGCTCCTTGGTTCTGATTCCAGACATTTGTTGGGCGGCCACATGGCGGTCTGTGCTGTTGTTTGTGAAGTATTATGTTTGGATGTACAGGCAAGAAGGGAGGCAGACTTTGGGGCTTCAGCATTGGTCCAGGGTTTATCTGTTTCCCAACCTTGTTAGGTACTGCCCTGGTACTTCTCACTCTTTGTGCATGGTCTGGAGCAGATGCTAAGGAATGAGAAATTCGGTCTTGCGTGCTAATTTTTTTTTTCTTTAATCTCTCCAGACCATTCCCAATCCCACCCAAATTCTGTTTTTTTTTTTTCTCTTTCATGGATGTTGTGGGCGGCTTTCAGGGGTGGATTCTGGACTCAGAGGCAAGAGCATTTATGTTTAAACTAGTAAAAAAAGCCCCGTTTCTGATGCAAATGAAACGGGGGCTAGCAATGTTTTCTTCTGTGTGCATGTGGGAGTGTGTGTGTCCCTGCCTTCTTGCCTCTCTCCCCTCCCCACTCTGAGTCCTTCACTGTTACAGAGCCAGCGATTTGATTTCGTGCTCTGCTGTTTTCCTTCACTGACTGTGTTACAGAGAGGGCGGGGCAGACACTCATAGGGAAACCGGATATCTCGCCCCCTTCACACTTCCGGCTGGAGGCTTCATGGAACGTTGGTGTTGCCTTTTATATAGAGAGATTTCTTTACTAAATTTTCAAAAATAGCCAACAAGGAATGAGCAATGCCAAATTCACATACATCATAAGTCAATCAACATGTCAGAATGCTCACTATAACCAAAAGCAGAAAACAATACCACAACACCCCCAAAAAACCTCCCCCCTCGCGCATCCTCAGTACAGAATCATCCCTCAAGCAGTGCTAACAGCTAAATATCTAAATCATTTATCAAAACAGAGTGAACTCTTGCTGTTTAAATTATCCAGAAAGGGTGTCCACAGCCTCAGGAAACATTGGTTAGCTGGACCTCCCCTTGATTCCACCAAAAGACATTCCATGCAAAATCAGCAGTGAGAAAAGCAGCATCAACAAGCAGATAATTAGTCCTAGAATAGGATCCGTGATAATGGGAATAAAATGTATAGTCTTGACTCCTAGGATTGGCTAGCCTCCAAACCACCACCCCTAGAGCATGGGTAAGATTTTGGAAGACTTTAGAGTTATGGATATCATCACCAGTAGAGACCCCATGCAATCCAAGCCAGGCTGCAAACAGGCATTGAAATCGCTTCCTAAGATTAGTTTACCAGCAACGAATGAAGCGAGCAAAAAAAAAAAAAAAAGCAGCCTGGTTTGCATTTGGAGCATAAACATAAGCATAAGTTAAATCGCAATCACCATGTTTATCATGAGGAAAAACGTACCACCACTCAGGATCATGTTTCACTTGTTTAATCTGGACAGGCAAGAGATTATGAAAGAGAAGCGCTACTTCCCTCTTTTTTGCTCTAGAAACATCAGAATCAAATAACATGTTGGAAAATTGAACATTGTGAAACAAGGATTCATGCTCCACTTTAAAATGTGTCTGTGCAACATCACAACCTGGAGTTGATTTGATCTGACTTCTTACAAAACTAAGGCCCAGATGCATCAACCAAACGTAAAAGAATCTAAAACGTTAAAGTCCTTAACGAATTTGAAAAAACGAAGAATGCACCAAAAAAACAAGTCGCTCATGTTCGGTACTGTATTGAAAAGTACAATGTATCAAAGATTTGTTAAACTGGTGTATTCCCCGTCGGTAATCGGCCCCTAAAGCATGCGCAGAGCAGCCAAGCGTTATGCTGGCTGCTCTGCGCATGCCACAAATGTCAAAACAACAACAACAACAAAAAAACCAACACAAACACGTGGCTCCCAAAATGAAAACAAAAATCAAAAAAGGATCGGGAGGGGGCAAAGGCGCTCGTCAGGAGCGTCCTGTAGGGACGGCCTTGCCCCCCTCCCTTCCTCTCTTCCTTTCTCTCTGCTCTCCCACAGCTCTGCCGCACCCCCCCTCCGCATTACTGGGCCTGAGCAGCGCCTCTCACCTCTGTGAAGGCGCTGCACGGGCAAGAAGAACATCTGATCAGCGCCGAGTCTTCAGGACGTCTCTCTCCTTTCCTGACCTGGGCCCGCCCCCGTCTGACGTAGGTTTCTTACGTCGGACGGGGGCGGGCCCAGGTCAGGGAAGGAGAGAGACGTCCTGAAGACTGACTGTGATCAGATGTTCTTGCCCGTGCAGCGCCTTCACACAGAGGTAAGAGGTGCTGCGCGGGCCTGGTAATGTGGAGGGGGGGGCCCAGTGGAGGGGGGGTGCGGCGGCGACGACCTCAGGGGGGGGTGGAGGGTGGCGGGAGGCGGAGCTGTGGGAGAGTAGAGAGGAAGGGATGGGGGCCAGGGCTGCTAAAATTTTGAGTTTTCGTGCAGGGGGAGCAGCGGGGACCTCGGGCGGGGGGGGGGGGGCAAGGCCATCCATACAGGACGCTCCTGACGAGTGCCTTTGCCCCCTCCCTATCCTTTTACGATTTTTGTTTTGCTTTTCTATTAATGCAGGGGGAAGCCTATGAAGTACTGCATCCACCTTGTCGTTCTTTATTGGTAGCGTTTTTATTTAATCTCACTTAAACATACCAGCTTGGATTTTTATGCTGCAGGGAGAAGCGGGGAGTGACAGCTCAGGCCTTAACGACAGCTCTGACTTCACGTTAAATATTTTGCGGTAAATGATTCGGTGTAATCCTCGGTATGGTTAGTGCATCCCGAATCGTCCACATTACAATGGTAGTTACTCGTTTGCATTCTGTTTTCGTTAGCTGCTAGCGTTGTCGGAAAATGGCCTTTAATGCATGCTACGGTTGAAAATTTCTTTGTTAAAGGGTCGTTAAAGTTTAGTGCATCTGGGCCTAAATGTCTCTTGCTAGGAGAGTTAAGTCCCTTTACATTCCAAGATAAAATCTTAAAGTCAATCCCCACGTTCAATAAACTAACCACAAAACAAAAGCAAGGAAATCACACAGTTGGTAGAAAACTCCCCTCTCCCACACCTCCCAGATAAACAACCCACTCAGAATACAAAAAGAATCCCACCCCAGCATGGAAGAACCAAAGTAGTACCACCCTCTTCCCCAACTAAAAACTGCTCCAACTGACAAAAGTAAAAACCCAGTCATCTGGAATACCCAAGACCAAAACTAAAAACCCACCATGTGCAATTGCAAGCTGAAACACACACTGCAAGGAAATGGAGGGTCCCAACCCTAGTCCAACCATCCCCCTCCACCCACATTTCAAGAAGAAAAACAAAACAACAAAAATTCCTTGCACAAAACATAGAGTTCAAATAACACAGCAATTCACACAGCCACACATGCTTCTTAACAACAATGTATATAACGGAATACAAGAGAGTATCCCTGAAACTAGATCTCAAGTCCACTTTTGCAAACAGTAAAAAGTACACCCTAACAAAGGATGTCAATTCAAAGGATAGTAGGAGCAACTCCAAATTTAACAATTAACAGGCATTGAGATGTATTGACATTACAGAGAAGTCAAAGTTCAGCAAATCCCAGCAGAAGGGAACTGCTGCATCTTCCGTGTTTTATCAGGGATTCGCTGCCACTTTTGAAGATTAGCGCATGTAGCTGGAGCAACCACCAATGAAGATGATGTAGATGAGGGAGGAGCTCCCTTCAACCCCTGAAGGATCTGCCAAGCCTCAGAGATGGTTTTCAATCAGTGAGTCTTGCCTGCAAACAAAAAAGACAAGGCAAAGGGGAAGCTCCTTTTGTAAGATCTCCAACACAGGTTTACAATCCTTCCACTTAAGCAAAAGAAAGTGCAGAAGGATCCTGGAAAACTTAGACTGGAGCATCCTGATAATCTGCATAAAACACAATCATATCTTTATGTGGCAACTCTATCTGATCTTCAAGGCCCTTAAAGGAAATAGCCCAAAATACTTGAAAAACAGGCTCTCCCTCTTCACACCTCCAAGGTCACTAAGGTCCTCCCAAGGAGTATTCCTAACATACCCTTTCCAAAGGACATCAGACCACAAGATGTGATACCTACCAGGGAGTCTTCTCTGGAGTAGCCCCCACACTCTGGAAGGCACTCCCTGAAAGGTTTCGCTTAACACAAGACTATCTCTACTTCAGGAAGCAGGTGGAAGCTTGGCTCTTCAACCAGGCCTTTAATGGAAGAAATACCATATATACTCTAATATAAGCAGAGATTTGGGGGCTTAAAAAAATTCCAAGAATTGGTGTCTTGGCTTTTATTTGAGTTGGCATACAATTTATGGTCTTACTCCCTCTCCTTGCTGTGACCGGCAAGTCCCACTACAGTGACTGTCTCTTGTCTCTCCCCCCTCCCCCCGCCTGCAATGAGCAGCTCAGCATGTCTTTCTCTCCACTGGCACCACACGTCTTTCTCTAACTTTCCCGCCTCTGCAGTGACCACAATTCTTACCGGTATGCCTGCCTCCTAAAGCTACTGCTGTCACACAGGTATGGTAACTGTGCACTGGACCAATGAGGAGCCTTGAGCATGTGCAGCAGCAGTCTTTTTATCTCAGCTGCTGTAGTGATTGATATATCTTAGTTGCACCTGTGGTGATATTTCACAGAGGTGTTATTAGCTGGCATAATTAGTTGCAACAGCAGCTGGCAAACCACAGCTGTAGTGGCAGCTGCCATAGCACAACAGCAACTTTTGAATGACTGGGGTGCTAATCCCAATAGAAGTGACCTCTCCATGGATATAGTCATGAAATTAGCTCCATAGTGTGGGGGTGCTCGAACTGCCACAGCACTCAACAGGGCTAGCTCCTATATACTGGTAGCATTACTAGTTGGCATATCTCAGCTGCAGTAGCAGTACATAGCATTCCTCAACTCCAACAACCTTTTTCTTACAGATGCAATGATGGCCATCTTCTCGTACCTGAATTAGTACTGTGTTAATGCAGTGGCAGCAGACTGTAGCTTACAGTTGCATTATTAGCTGAATAAGGATGGTGAGTTCCAAGCAGAAGAAGATAAAGAAGAGGAATGGAACTGTCAGCCAGGCCATCAAGGAGTAGACTGGACTATGTCCATTTATTCCTTTTTTATTTGAGAGATGAAGATTCAATTCTTGGTTAGCATACTAAATATTGCCATTCGCTGACAGCGAATCTCAATCAGCCAGTTGAAGTTGTGACCCACAATTTTCTGTGTTGTTTGTTACTAGGAATGGCTAGTCTTGGTGGAAATTGAAAATGGATGTTGTATGATAACATCTCTCTATATAAAAGGCAACCCCAACGTTCTGAAGCCTCCACGGAAGTTGAGGCGCCCGAGATATCCGGTGTGCCCTGGAGTGTCTGCACCGCCCTCGTGTCAAAACGTCATGACGTCGAGGGCGGAGCTATAACACTCGAGGGCCGAAACGCGAGGCGAACGCAAACCCCGAACAAGTAACGCAAGTAGCTCCGAGGGACAGAGGGAGGGGGCCCCTTGCTAGCGCCCGTTTCATTGCACTCAGAAACGGGCATTTTTTCCTAGTTATATGATAAATGGCAGATGATGTTTAATGTGAGCAAATGCAAAGTGATGCATGTGGAAAAGAGGAACCCGAATTAGCTATGTCGTGCAAGGTTCCACATTAGGAGTCGCAGACCAAGAAAGGGATCTAGGTGTCGTCGTTGATGATACGTTGAAACCTTCTGCTTAGTGTGCTGCTGCGGCTAAGAAAGAAAATAGAATGTTAGGTATTATTAGGAAAGGAATGGAAAACAAAAATGAGGATGTTATAATGCCTTTCTATCGCTCCATGGTGCGACCGCACCTCGAATATTGTGTGCAATTCTGGTCACCGCATCTCAAAAAAGATATAGTGGAATTAGAAAAGGTACAGAGAAGGGTGACAAAAATGATAAAGGGGATGGGACGACTTCCCTATGAGGAAAGGCTAAAGCGGCTAGGGCTCTTCAGCTTGGAGAAAAGGCGGCTGAGGGGAGATATGATAGAGGTCTATAAAATAATGAGTGGAGTTGAACGGGTAGATGTGAAGCGTCTGTTCACGCTTTCCAAAAATACTAGGACTAGGGGGCATGCGATGAAGCTACAAGGTAGTAAATTTAAAACGAATCGGAGAAAAAGTTTCTTCACTCAACGTGTAATTAAACTCTGGAATTCGTTGCCGGAGAATGTGGTAAAGGTGGTTAGCTTAGTGGAGTTTAAAAAAGGTTTGGACGGCTTCCTAAAGGAAAAGTCCATAGACAGTTATTAAATGGACTTGGAGAAAATCCACTATTTCTGGGATAAGCTGTATAAAATGTTTTGTACATTTTTGGGATCTTGCCGGGTATCTGTGACCTGGATTGGCCACTATTGGAAACAGGATGTTGGGCTTGATGGACTTTTGGTCGTTCCCAGTATGGCAATACTTATGTACTTATGATACCGAATTTAAATTGAAAGTTGTGCTGAGAGCAGAAGAGAGCAATTATTCAATTGCTAGTACGGAATTTGGTATTGATGAAAAACAAGTAAGAAATTGAAGAAAACAAAAGGCTGAACTGGAACAGATACCAAAGTCCAAAAAGGCTCAGCACAGTTTAAAACTTCATCATTTTCAGTTCTTGAGAATGACTTGAACAGCTGGATTCTAGAGTGCCAGCAAAATTGTTACTGCGTCACATGCATAGGAATTTGCTTACGCGCCCTTCAAATGGCAAAATAGGATAAGTACAAATCTAAATGTATAGACAAATTTGCTGCGTCAGGTGGCTGGTGCTGCCACTTCATGAACAGGTATGATCTTTAAGGCAAAGAGAAATTTTTCTCAGAAATTGCCACAGGATATTGAAGTAAAGGTTTCTTTATTTCATACGTTTATTATAAAACAGTGAAAATTATATAATTTTGAGCTTGGGGAAATTGGGAATATGAATGAACCACTGATGACTTTGACCTTCCCAACAACAGAACTTTAGCAAGCATAGGAGAGAAAACTCTGTGTTTTTTGTTTTGTTTAGTTTTAGAACAACCAGGAATGAAAAGAACCTTTACAACTGTTTGTCTTGTTTGGAAAATGGGATCAAGTTGAGGCCTATAGTCCTTTTTAAAAGAAAAACATTACCGAAAAAGGTTAAATTTCCACCCCAAATTACTCTGTGTGCAGATATCAAAGGCTGGATGGATGAAGAAGGAACCAAAATATGGCTTGACAAGATGTGGAATTGATGATTGGGACATAATTGTATGTTTAAATCATTTCTATTGAACAAAAAAAAAAGGAGCGGTGCAATGCTACTGTTTGGGACTTGTTTAAAGCTCACATATTTGAGAACATCAAACAGAAGGCAAAGTCTCTTCAAACTACGCTGGCAATTATACCAGGAGGTCTTATAAGTACATAAGTATTGTCATACTGGGAAAGACCAAAGGTCCATCAAGACCAGCATCCTGTTTCCAACAGTGGCCAATCCAGGTCACAAATACCTGGCAAGATCCCCAAAAATAATGGTCTATGGACTTTTTCTTTAGGAAGCCATTCAAACCTTTTTAAAACTCTGCTAAGCTAACTGCCTTTACCATATTCTCTGGCAACGAATTCCAGAGCTTAATTACACGTTGAGTGAAGAAAAGGTTTCTCCGATTCGTTTAAAATTTACTACATTGTAGCTTCATCACATGCCCCCTAGTCCTAGTATTTTTGGAAAGCGTGAACAGACGCTTCACATCCACCTGTTCCACTCCACTCATTATTTTATATAACTCTATAGTGTCTCCCCTCAGCCGCCTTTTCTCCAAGCTGAAGAGCCCTAGCCGCTTTAGCCTTTCCTCATAGGGAAGTCGTCCCATCCCCTTTATCATTTTCGTCACCCTTCTCTGCACCTTTTCTAATTCCACTATATCTTTTTTGAGATACGGCGACCAGAATTGAACACAATATTCAAGGTGTGGTCGCACCATGGAGCGATACAAAGGCATTATAACATCCTCATTTTTGTTTTCCATTCCTTTCCTAATAATACCTAACATTCTGTTTGCTTTCTTAGCCGCAGCAGCACACTGAGCAGAAGGTTTCAACGTATCATCAACGACAACACCTAGATCCCTTTCTTGGTCGGTGACTCCTAATGTGGAACCTTGCATGATGTAGCTATAATTCGGGTTCCTCTTTCCCACATGCATCACTTTGCACTTGCTCACATTAAACGTCATCTGCCATTTAGATGCCCAGTCCCCCAGTCTCGTAAGGTCCTCTTGTAAGTTTTCACAATCCAGCCGCAATGTACTGACTTTGAATAACTTTGTGTCATCAGCAAATGTAATTACCTCACTAGTTACTCCCAACTCTAGGTCATTTATAAAGCAGAGGTCCTGGCATAGACCCCAGGGGAACCCCGCTAACTACCCTTCTGCATTGTTTTACAACCACTGGATGTTTGAATAAACCTTTCAAAGATTGTGTATAAAAGAAGTGGCATTAATGGATGTCCCCTGGTGAAACATGCTTAACGCTTACGTGAGAAGGCGTTCCAGAAAATATGATTCGACATGCTTTCAAAAAAGTGGTATAAACAATGCCATGGATGGTAGTGAAGATGATCTATTGTATGTGAGCAATAGCAGTGATGATGACGACCGTGTCTATTCTGACGTCATCAAAGAAGCAGGGCTGGCGGAACCCAGTAAGTGTGGTAAGCATGGCAGGGGGGGCACCGACCTCTGGAGGGCGCCACAAGCCATGCTTACTGTCACCTGGACGGCTCACAGTTCCATCCCAGCTGCCCTCATCTCCCCGACAGCCCTCTCTTTGTTCCTTCTGCCCTGGGGGGTTTAAGTCTTTTATTTTACCTCATCGCAACAGCAGCAGTGAAACCAGCAGGCTCGCCTCTAGCCTTCCCTTCCCTCTTGTCCTGCCTTCCTCTAATGTAATTTCCTGTTTCAACTAGGGCAGGACACTGAAAGGGAAGGGAAGGCTGGCGATGAGCCTGCTGCTTTCACTGCCACCGCTGCTGGGCGGCAGGAACGAAAAGGGGGATGTTGCGGGCGAAGAAGGCGGGCAGGTGGGGCTGGGGTTGGAACCGGAACTTGGGGGCAAGTGGGGGCTGGGGCAAGTCACTGGACATGGATGGGAGGGGAGGATAAGGGCCAAGAGAATCGCTGGACATGGATGAGAGGGGAGGACAGGGGAGAGGAGAAATTGCTGGACATGGAGGGGAGGGCAGGGAAGAGAGGAGAAATCACTGGACACGGAGGGGGAGGTCAGGGGAGAGAGGAGAATTGCTGGGTATGGATGGATAGAGAGGGGCAGAGGAGAGTTGCTGGGCATGGATGGATGCAGGAGGGCAGGGGAGAGAGGAGAATTTCTGGGCATGAATGGCTGCAGGAGGGCAGGGGAGAGAGGAGAAGGAGAATTGCTTGATATGGATGGAGGAAAGGGCAGGGGAGAGAGGAGAGTTGCTGGGTATGGATGGAGAGGATAAGAGAGTTGCTGGACATGGATGGATAGATGGATGGAGGGGACAGGTGAGAGGAGAAATACTGGGCATGGATGGAGGGGAGGGGAGAAAGACAGAGGAGGAGATGCACGAGGAGAGGAGAAATGCTGGACATGGATGAAGGGGAGGAAAGAGAGAGGAAGTGAGATGAACACGGATGGAGGGGGGAGAGGAAAAATGGTGGACATAGAGGAGAGGGAAGAGAGAGGAAGGAGATGCATACTGATGGAGATGAGGGAAAAAGGAAGAGAGGAGAAAAACTGCACATGGATAGAGAAAATAGGTAGAAGCTGGATCCACTCTGTACCGCCTCCAATCAAGTCTGTGGAGGATCCAGCTTTTACTTATGTATGTAGGGCAAGAAATAAAGAAGAAGAGGAGGAAATTAAAGAAAGATGGAATGGAAACCCTGGAAAAGAGTTTATCTGTTCTCTTAACTGTTAAGCGAACAGATAAAGAGCAGTAGAATCAGATACTGGGATCCACATGATCAGAAAAACAAAGTCACCAGACAACAAAGGTAGAAAAAAATCATTTTATTTTCATTTTAGTGTTTGGAATATGTCCAATTTGAGAACTTACATCTGCTGTTTTATTTTACAATGTATAGCAATGTGTTTCTTTCTGTTTTTGTGGTATTCTGCTGCGTGCAGAGTGTAGATTCTTAGGATTTCAGGTTACTTTCTGAAGAATTTGAAGAGGGGCATATCCGTTTTGCATGTGTGACTGCAAGGCCAAGTGTCTGAACAGGGATCTGTTTGTTAGGTTTTGAGATTTTGGTAACATTGTTTCAGATTTGGCAAGACTGTTCTCCTAATTCCTGGTCTGTATGCTAATTTGGTTTGTCATTTTGGGTATACTGGAGCTGTAACAGCTTACAGGAGTTATTTATAATGGGGAAAAAATCCACAAGTTATTTTTCTTCTATACTGGTGTAATATTTTCAATGATGCCTGTTTATATGTGCCATGGCTGGTAAAAGGGGTGTGGCTACTATGGGTGTGACTACTGTAGGGGCAGGGCCATAGTGATTCTGCCCCTGGATGGGTAGGGGGCACCAACTAATAGACTGCTGGAGGTTGCCACAAACCCTAGCACCGACCCTGCACAGAAGCTGACTTCTGTCTGGGAATTCTGATGAGGAATCCTGTTTTGAAGGATTTTAAAACATGTATTTATGACTAAAAGTGACATTGTGAAGTTATTAAAACATTTGGCAACTTGAGTCCCTCTAGGAACATAAAATATATTAATCTATTTCCATTGTAATGTTCTTACATTCTAAATTGCAAAAGAAAAAGAAATTATGGCAAGGATGTCTAGTTTTGGTAGTCTTTGTAGATTGGCTCATCACAATCTCCCAAATTTCTATCCACTGCTTATATTCAAGTCAACCATTCTCCCCCCCCCCCCTTTTTTTAGGGGGGGGAGGAGCTTCGGGTTATATTTGGATGGGCTTATATTCAAGTATATATTGTAAGTAACTTGCTAGTCTTACACACACGCTATGCTAAGGAGGGGCATGATGTCAAAA
Organism: Microcaecilia unicolor; assembly: GCF_901765095.1. Lineage (NCBI taxonomy): Eukaryota > Metazoa > Chordata > Amphibia > Gymnophiona > Siphonopidae > Microcaecilia > Microcaecilia unicolor. The sequence continues at coordinate 708,172,533 of NC_044031.1, forward strand.
AGTTTGGCATCCCCCCTTCTCCCCCATACAGCCACGTATTGGTGACACCCAAACAATAGCAATCACTATTGACATCAGTAGCAAACTTGTGAGGTTTATATTGTTTTATTAAACCTTCAAGTTTTTGCATTCTCTCTTGTTAGGAGGCGATCGGGGAGGGGGAATTTGGGGAGTTTTCGAGGTGTCGGTGAAGTGAAGGAGGTTCATATTCAAGATGTATTTCAGTGCTCTAGAGCTTGCTTTATTTGCAGTGTTGTATTGTGGATTTCATTGTTGCGCTATATGCCTTTGCTTATGATGACAAAGATATATAAAAAGAAAACTTGGGTTTTAATAAAACAGTATAAATTTTACATGTTTGTTATTGATTTCAATAGCTTCAGCCCACACAATGGGACAAATAGACTCATGACATCTCCTGTTATCAAACCACCTTGGGCTACGCATTCTATAGCAGGATATGTTTAGCCACTCCTACCTTACCTAAGATAATATTTAAGCAACTTTTTTTAAATTAGGCCCCTTATTTTCTTATTCCTGTTTTTATCTATATGTTTCATCTTTACTTATACCCTATGCTGTCTATTAAAATGTTTTATTGCATATTGTGTTGACATTTGTATTATTTGAATATTTTTACTGATGTAATTATCTATTGCTTATGTTTGACTTATTCTTGCTGTACACCACCTTAAGTGAATTCCTTCAAAAAGGCAGTAAATAAATCCAAATAATTTATAGTTTATTAAAACTTGATATACTGCCCAGGCTGACTCATAGAACTGAGCAGTTTACAAAATTAAAATCAAAACAAAGAGCAGAAAAGAACTACATTAAGATAGAAAAGTGTCCTTTTGATGAGCTTGTTGATAGATGCACTCCTTCACAACCTGACCCAGTGCACGATGCTCAAGGGCTGCATCCCCATCTCTGCCGAGTACAAAACAGCTGCACAATGGCAGGAACATCTCCACTCCTGTCGCCTTGTGCACTCGTGGAATCTCATATTTTTCCATCGCCCTGTATTCGCCAAATCAAGTTTGAGCAACATATCTTCATATTGCATACAAAGAGATCCGTCTGAGTGTGCAGTGTTTCTAGGTCCTCAGTATGCTGATCAGTGTGGGTCTCCGAGTCCTCTGCTCCCGCACCCAAATGTCTAAGGTCCCCACGCACAGTCTCAATTTTCTCTAAAATCTTATCCTTCATTGGACCCTACCTGTCCTTCCAACTATCGCCCTATCTTCCTCCTCCCTTTCCTATCCAAGATACTTGAGTGCCGTTCACTGCCGTTGCCTTGACTTTCTTTTCATCTCAAGCTATTCTTGATCCACTTCAATCTGGCTTTCGCTCCCTTCATTCAACTGAAACAGCACTTGCTAAAGTCTCCAGTGATCTGTTCCTAGCCAGATCCAAAGGTCTCTATTCTATCCTCATCCTTCTCGATCTATCTGCTGCTTTTGACACTGTTGATCACAGCCTACTCCTTGATACGCTGTCCTCACTTGGATTTCAGGGCTCTGTTCTTTCCTGGTTTTCTTCTTATCTCTCCCAGCGTAACTTTAATGTATACTCTAGTGGATCCTCTTCTACTTCTATCCCACTGTCAGTTGGTGTACCTCAGGGATCTGTTCTGGGACCTCTTCTCTTCTCCATCTGTACTTCTTCCCTTGGTACTCTGATCTCATCCCATGGTTTTCAGTATCATCTTTACGCTGATGACTCCCAGATCTACCTCTCCACACCAGAAATCTCAGCCGAAATCCAGGCCAAAGTATCAGCCTGCCTGTCTGACATTGCTGCCTATATGTCTCAGCGCCATCTGAAACTCAACATGACCAAGACTGAGCTTCTTATCTTTCCCCCTAAACCAACCTCTCCTCCTCCCCCATTCTCTATTTCTGTGGATAACACTCTCATCCTTCCTGTCTCATCAGCTTGTAACCTTGGGGTCATCTTCGACTCCTCCCTCTCCTTCTCTGCACATATTCAACCTGTCGTTTCTTTCTCTATAATATCAGCAAAATTCGCCCTTTCCTTTCTGAGCACACTACCAGGACCCTCATCCATGCTCTTAATCACCTCTCGCTTAGACTATTGCAACTTCCATATCATCATGCTGATCAATCCATAGACTAGTGGGTTGTGTCCATCTACCAGCAGGTGGAGATAGAGAGCAATCCTTTGCCTCCCTATATGTGGTCATGTGCTGCCGGAAACTCCTCAGTATGTTCTCTATCTCAGCAGGTGGTGGTCACACACAGCAGCAGCTCTGGCTAGATCTCCAAGCCTAATTCTTAGGTTTTGTTGAGTACCTGGGGTTGAGGGCTCTTCTTGAGCAAGTGCAAACCTGGTGGCGCCAGGTCCCTCCTTTTCTCCCCCTCCCGTTGGCTCCGTTAAAAAAAAAAAAAATTTTTGAACGTCCTTTAAGGGCGTTTATTTCAACGTTTATATCAGCGTTTATTGCAGCTGCTCACTGGGACACCAGTTCGTTACAGCTCGGAGCGAGAAGCAGGTAATTTTTACCTTTTGTAGTGGGCAGGGGGTTCCCCGATTGGTCTCCACGTGGCTTATGGCGTTGGAGGGCGAGGGCGCGAAGAATCGCTCCCTGGACCGCGTGTGCGCATCTAACGGGGATGCGGGGGTTTCAAAGCCTGAATCGCCTTTTTTGAGCGTCAGTTTGGAGTCCGGTCAGTGTCCCGGTTCTTCCTCCGGTGCGGCAGTTTTTCCCGCCAAAAGCTCCCATCCCCCGCTGCTCGCCCCCTCCATTTTGGCCAGCCACTCTGCTCGGACGGCTTCTTTTTGGGCCGCCCTAGAGGCGGGAGACGTTAATGCTATGGTCGCCCTTGATTCAGGCGACGGCAAGAAAGCGGCCAAAGTTAAGCGCCGTTCTTCCCGCGCGGCTCCTTCTCAGAGTTTTGCGCCGGACGCCATTTTTGATGCGCAGCATGTTTCTCCCCCGCTCTTGCGAGTGCCAGTTGAGGGTGCGTCTAGGGCCATGGCCAAGGCTGCAGAAGTGCACAGTCTGGGGGGTTTCTCCCCTGAGTTCATTTTGCTGCTGCATCAGGCTTTTCTTATGCAAAACGCTGCCCTGCTCCCCTGTCTGATAAAGGGGTTGAGGTCTCCAGAAGCAAACGCCCTCAGGTGGATTTCCAGGCCCTAGAGGACTCGGTCTCCTCTGATGTAGATGAGGGCAGCGTATCTGAGTTCTCCCAACGGTCCTTTGGGGGATTCCTTGGATGGAGCGGATGACCCCTCTGCAGTGCAGATCTTTCGCTCAGAGGATTTGCCCAACCTGTTAGTGCAGGCCATGAGCATTTTGAAGATTTCCTCTCCGGAGGACGTCTCTCCCTCAGCCTCTGCTGGCTCTGCCATTATGCTGAGGACGAAGCGCCCGCCTAGAACCTTCCACGTGCATGAAGCCATGCATACCTTGATTTCGGCTCAATGGGATTTCTCAGAAGCAAGCCTTAAAGTGGCTAGGGCTATGTCTCGCCTCTATCCTCTGCCTGAAGGTGAACGGGAGGCCTTTCTTTGGCCTACCGTGGATTCTTTAATCACTGCGGTGACTAAGAAAATGGCGTTGCCGGTGGAAGGTAGCACGGCCCTAAAGGACGCCCAAGACAGAAGATTGGAGGCGGCTTTAAAGTCGTCCTTCGAGGCGGCTGCTTTAAGTTTGCAGGCCTCAGTTTGCGGCTCCTATGTGGCCAGGGCGTGCCTGACGATTGTGCAGCGGGCTTCCCCCTCGGATCCTTCCTTGAGGGCTGATTGGCTGGCCCTGGAATCGGGCTTGGCTTATTTGGCAGACTTACTGTATGATGTCTTGAGAGCCTCGGCTAAAGGTATGGCTCAGACAGTCTCTGCACGGCGCTGGCTTTGGCTGAAGCATTGGTCTGCTGACCACGCCTCTAAGTCTTGCCTGGCTAAGTTGCCTTTTAAAGGCAAGCTGCTCTTTGGGGTCGAGCTGGACAAGATTGTGACCGATCTCGGCACGTCTAAGGGCAAGAGGTTACCGGAGGTCAGGGCTCGGGCCAGTCGTGCCCGCCCCGGTTCCTCCAAAGGACGGTTTCATGAAGCCCGTCGGTATCGCCCGGGCAAGTCGGGCTCCTCTGCCCCCTCTTCCTTCAAAAGGAACTTCTCCCCCAAGCAGCATTCCTTTCGCAGAGACCGCCGTCCTGGAGGTGCGTCCTCCGGTCCTCCCCCAGGGTCTCGTATCCAATGACGGGGTCCTGGTCCATGGCTCAGAGCAGATTGGAGGACGCCTATCGTTTCTGGGTGAGTGGACCAGGGTAACTTCAGACGCTTGGGTGCTGGAAGTCATCAGAGACGGCTACAAGCTAGAGTTCTGCCGACCCTTAAGAGACGGGTTTGTGCACTCTCCCTGCAAGTCTCCGGTCAAAGCTGTGGCAGTGCAGCAGACTTTCGACAACCTGATCCGCCTGGGTGCGGTCGTTCCGGTGCCAGAAGATCAGCTTGGCAAGGGACGTTACTCCATTTACATTGTGGTACCAAAGAAAGGAGGTTCTGTCCGGCCTATCCTCGACCTCAAAGGGGTCAATCGGGCCTTGAAAGTTCGACACTTCCGAATGGAGACTCTCCGCTCTGTTATAGCGGCAGTGAAGGCAGGGGAGTTCCTGGCATCCTTGGACATCAAGGAAGCTTACTTGCATATTCCCATCTGGCCTCCTCATCAACGCTTTCTGCGTTTTGCAGTCAGAGCCCTCCCGTTTGGGTTGGCTACTGCTCCGCGGACCTTCTCCAAAGTAATGGTGGTCATCGCGGCCTTCCTACGCAAGGAAGGAGTACAAGTCCATCCTTATCTGGACGACTGGTTGATCCGAGCCCCCTCTTATGCAGAGTGCGGCAGAGCTTCAGACCGGGTGATTGCTCTTTTGAGCACCCTGGGGTGGATCATCAACTGGGAGAAAAGCCAGCTGCGCCCGACTCAGTCCCTGGAGTATCTGGGAGTTCGTTTCGACACCCAAGTGGGCAGAGTGTTCCTGCCAGACAATCGGATTGTCAAGCTTCAGGCTCAGGTGGACCAGTTCCTAGTAGCCTCTCCTCTTCGGGCTTGGGACTATGTGCAGCTGTTGGGCTCTATGACGTCCACGATGGAAGTAGTGCCCTGGGCCAGGGCCCATATGAGACCTGTACAGCACTCTGTGCTGCAGCGATGGACTCCAGTGTCGGAGGATTACGCTGTGCGGCTTCCCTTGGATCCAGCGGTGCGCAAGGTGCTGCTGGTGGCTGAGGCCAGACAAGCTGTCCGCAGGAATGCCTCTTTTGACCCCGGAGTGGGTTGTCGTCACGACGGACGCCTCTTTGACAGGCTGGGGAGCCCACTGCTTGGGAAGGACAGCGCAGGGGCTCTGGTCTCCTGCAGAGGCAAAGTGGTCTATCAACCTCCTGGAACTCAGAGCCATTCGGTTGGCACTTTTGGAGTTTCTCCCGGTACTGGCGGTGAAGCCAGTGTCGGACAGTGCCACGGCTGTGGCCTATGTCAATCACCAGGGAGGTACCAAGAGTGCCCCTCTAGCCAAGGAGGCCATGAATCTATGCCAGTGGGCGAAAGCGAACCTGGAACAGCTGTCGGTGGCCCACGTTGCGGGACTCATGAATGTCAAGGCGGACTTTCTCAGTCGCCATACCTTGGATCCCGGAGAATGGCAGCTATCTGCTCAGGCGTTCTTGGACATCACGAAGCGCTGGGGCCAGCCGAGCCTAGATCTGATGGCGTCATCGGCCAATTGCCAAGTGCCGCGCTTTTTCAGCAGAGGACGGGACCCTCGATCTCTGGGAGTAGATGCTCTTCTCCAACAATGGCCGACACAGGAGCTTCTCTGTGTTCCCGCCCTGGCCCATGTTGGATAGGGTGCTAGACCGGGTGGCAAAGCATCCGGGCCGGATAATCCTGGTGGATCCGGACTGGCCCAGACGTCCCTGGTATGCGGACTTGATCAGGCTCTCAGTGGACGACCCTCTGCGGCTGCCAGCGGAGCGGGGCCTGTTGCATCAGGGTCCCGTGGTGATGGAGGATCCCTCCCCCTTTGGTCTTACGGCCTGGCTATTGAGCGGCAGCGTCTGAGGAAGAAGGGCTTCTCAGACAAGGTCATCGCCACTATGCTGAGAGTGAGGAAGTGCTCTACTTCTGCTTACGCCAGGGTTTGGCGTACCTTTGCATCGTGGTATGAGGCAGGCTCTCTTTCTCCCTTCACTGCTCCAATTTCTTCAGTGTTGGCGTTCCTGCAAGAAGGTCTGGAGAAAGGCCTGTCGCTCAGTTCCCTTAAAGTCCAGGTAGCGGCTCTGGCTTGCTTCAGGGGTCGCCTGAAGGGTGCTTCCCTGGCCTCGCAGCCAGATGTAGTGCGCTTTCTCAAGGGAGTTAATCACCTACGCCCTCCTCTGCACTCGGTGGTGCCTGCGTGGAATCTCAATCTAGTGCTAAGAGCCTTGCAGAAGCCGCCTTTTGAACCCTTGTCGAGGGCATCTCTGAAATACCTGACTTTGAAGGCAGTCTTTTTGGTGGCTATCACTTCAGCCAGACGAGTTTCCGAGCTCCAGGCGCTATCATGTCGAGAGCCCTTCCTGCAGTTCACTGAGGCAGGAGTGTCTATTCGCACAATGGCTTCCTTCCTGCCCAAGATTGTTTCTCATTTCCATGTGAATCAGCAGCTCTGTCTACCCTCCTTTCGTAGGGAGGACTATCCAGAGGAGTACTCTGCTCTCAAATATCTAGATGTGAGACGAGTCATCATCAGATACTTGGAAGTGACCAATGATTTCCGGAAGTCGGATCATCTGTTTGTGCTGTTCGCAGGTCCTCGTAAGGGTCTGCAGGCATCCAAGCCTACAGTGGCACGATGGGTCAAGGAAACCATTGCAGCAGCTTATGTGGCCGCGGGGAAGGTGCCGCCTATCCAGCTGAAGGCTCACTCCACTAGAGCACAGGTGGCCTCGATGGCAGAGGCCGTGTCCGTCTCCTTGGAAGAGATTTGTAAGGCGGCAACTTGGGCGTCGGCTCATACCTTCTCCAGTCATTACCGCTTGACTGTGGCTGCTCGGGCGGAGGCCTGGTTTGGAGCTTCTTTGTTGCGGTCGGATTTCTAAGTCCCGCCCTGGGTGAGTACTGCTTCGGTACATCCCACTAGTCTATGGATTGATCAGCATGATGATATGGAAGGTAAAATTATGTATCATGCCTGATAATTTTCTTTCCATTAATCATAGCTGATCAATCCATAGCCCCTTCCAGATATCTGTACTGTTTATATTCTGGTTGCATTTCAGGTTCAAGTTTAGTCTTCAGTTCCTGTTCAGGAGGTCTTCGTGTTCAAGTTTTTTCGATTGAATTCTTCTGGAGTTGAGATGATTTTGTGTTACAGTGAGCTGCTGCATTCCTCTCCTCTCTGTTTTACGGGGCTGGATTGAGACCTAAATTCTGCCAGCGCTCCCTCCCGCTTCGTGCGGCAGTAGGGCAGCCTTATATCCCTCCTGCTTCGGCGGTGTTATGGTCAGCCAGCTCCTCCCGCGGTTGGGGTCGCAGGCTAAGCCAGATCCCCCCGCATCGGCGGGTGTGGTGTCCCTCCCCCGCTCCGCGGGGATGAGCTGGACGGATTCCCCTCCGCCACTTGTGTGGGGATGAGCTGGGTTGATTCCCCTCCCCCGTTTCGGCGGTGGTGAGCTGGGCAGAGTGTCCCTTTGTGGGTGTAATTCTCTAAGTGCTGAGTCCTGCGGATGGAGCTTTGATATCGACATACTGAGGAGTTTCCGGCAGCACATGACCACATATAAGGAGGCAAAAGGATTGCTCTCTCTCTCCACCTGCTGGTAGATGGACACAACCCACCAGTCTATGGATTGATCAGCTATGATTAATGGAAAGAAAATTATCAGGTATGATACATAATTTTACCTTGCTTCTCACAGGTCTCCCACTTAGCCATCTCTCTCTTCTTCAATCTGTTCAAAATTCTGCTGCACGACTAATATTCCGCCAGGGTCGTTATGCTCATATTAGCCCTCTCCACAAGTCACTTCACTGGCTTCCTATCCGTTTCTGTATACAGTTCAAACTCTTCTTATTCACTCTGCAGCTCCTCAGTACCTCTCCACTCTCATCTCTCCCTACATTCCTCCCCGGGAACTCTGTTCACTGGGTAAATCTCTCTTATCTGCACCCTTCTCCTCCACTGCTAACTCCAGACTCCGTTCCTTTTATCTTGCTGCACCATATGCCTGGAATAGACTTCCTGAGCCGGTACGTCAAGCTCCATCTCTGACCGTCTTCAAATCTAAGCTAAAAGCCCACCTTTTTGATGTTGCTTTTAACTCCTAACCCTTGTTCACTTGTTCAGAACCCTTATTTTATCATCCTCACTTTAATATTCCCTTATCTCTTGTTTGTCCTGTTTGTCTGTCCTAATTAGATTGTAAGCTCTGTCGAGCAAGGACTGTCTCTTCATGTTCATGTGTACAGCGCTGCATACGTCTAGTAGCGCTATAGAAATGATAAGTAGTAGTAGTAGCTTTTCAACTCTTGGGGCATTTCCATCAAATAGCGCTTAAAACCTCAAGACGACACCCTGCAAGAGGAGGAGGCCACCTGATGTTCAGCCGCCAACTTCAAGGACTCTGACTCGCACAGGGAATCAGGGCTTGGGGACTCATGGCACTAAGAAGGTTTGGGTCCCAGCTTATGGGGAAGCTTACCGCCCTCCTTAGCAGATTTAGTTCGGGAAACCATAATGGCTCCAACATTTCAGAAGCACAGGTAAGGCTAATGCAAAGGCAGATGGCAAGGGATTAAGCAAGTTAAGTTAGTGGGAGATCAGACTGCCATCCAGAGCTGTGATGTCAGCTCCTGTAGTAGGTACTCTTTTCTGATAGTTTGCGCATGTGCCATAAGAGTAATAGAGTGCACACACTTTAACAAGAGGTTGCACTGTTAGCGACAGATGACATTTGTTTCAAACAGCCCATCCCTATATGTTACCTGTATGTAATATGTAAACTGTTTTGTTTGTACCACACAAAGGCAGTATATGAAGAATGAAAGAGAGTTCAAGGTCCTGGAGCTGTCAAAACTGCTACTCCTGTTCCCACTTCTCCCATTGGGTTTGCACTTCAGGAACCATTGGCACCTGCATTCTTGGTTATATTTGGGGGAATAAACTTATCCGTTTTCTGAATGGACTCTCTGCCACCCTCTCATATATTGAGGCTTAATTCCAAGGTAAAAGGAAGGTTACTGACAAAAGCAAGTGTAGGTAGGAACTGTGTTGGTACTCATCAGCTGCCTTGGTCCATTTAATTTTTCCAGATTGGCCTTTTTTATTTTATCTGCTGCTATATTCTGACTCCTACTATAATTTGCTCTCCAGTGATTACTTTCTTTTTCTTAAGCTACTATATACTCAATAGGACAGGTTACCAAAGCTGATTTATGTTTTTGAAACATAGTGGTGACAAAGTGCCATTGAGTTCCTGGATAAGATGGTGTTGCAAGTATATATTACTGTTAAATGCAAAGCTAAACTTTATCCTAACTCACTGTTTGCAGACAGGACAGTATAACTGAGACTAGGAGCTCTTTTATGCACCTGAGTAGTCTCTTTATATTTCTGTGCTTTCAGTAAACTCATGTAGGACAGGAATATTGGTCAAAGTAAATGTAAAACAGAAAAATATTTTTAAATCTTGTAGGTGGTGATGGTGGATTGGATGGGTTAGGAGGATCAAGCATACATTTGGGAAGCCCTGATAAGAAAAAGCGCAAATCAAATACACAGGTAATTGCTTTGTTTCTTGAACTGTACTAATAATTTTCTTATTTAAAGGAAGGGAACAGTTTATAAGAACTGGCCTGCGGGAAATCAAACAAATGGGAGTGGAACTTTGAAATACTCCTATCACTTGTACTAAAATAAATTTTAAATCCTGTTTTAATTTTTTTTCTTTGTTTTAAAGCAGTCTTAACATGAAAAAGCTAGAAGGAACTGAAAATAAAGCTGAATTAAAGTGAGGACAGTATTTGAACACTCTTGAAGCTGTGTATTATATCTGTAATCTGCATGTTTTCCTTTGAAGCTAGGAGAAAAAAATTGAAAGTAATTTTACTTTGCATCTGGGCTCAGTGGCGTAGGAAGGGGGGGCGGGGGGGGGCAGTCCGCCCCAGGTGCCCGCCGTTGGGGGGTGTCAGCTCCGCGCTGGTGCACTGCCCTCTCTGCCTCGGAACAGGTTACTTCCTGTTCCAGGACAGAGAGCAGTGAAACAGCGCGGAGCCGACACACCCCAGCAACGTGCAGTCGGGGCGGATCGGCCCTCCTGCCCGTCCCTCGCCACAGGTATGCGCTCCGGGGGAGGGGTGCGCTCCAGCGTGAGGAGGGTGCGCCGTGCTGCACCCGGGGGGGGGGGGGTGCGCAGCGGCGACCCACCCCGGGTGTCAGCTCTCCTCGCTACGGCTCTGTCTGGGCTGTACCATACTGAACAAGCAGGTGTTATCCCTTCTTGCCAGCAGATAGGAGGTAGAGAAACTAATCTTTTTCAGTGATGTTACTGGTATGAGCTGCTGTGCTCATTGGAAAACTCCAGTATTTTCTCTACCTCAAGCAGAAGGTAGTCTGTTCAGGCTGGTGCGTCTAGTCTCTGGCCTAGCTCCCAATGGTGCAAGCTTTTGTCTCTCAGCTTGGTCAGGGCCAGCTTCCAGGTTCCCAGATCCATGGACCGGTTCTGGTTGAGGGTGAATTACTGCTTCACTGCCCCAGTCATCACTTGATAGTGACCACTGGATAAGGTGTTTAGCTGGGCTCAGTGGGACCCCACCTGAGGGGGTGCAAGTCCCTATTCCCCTTTACTGCCTATGCACCTTGTTGGGTGTTTCTCCCCTTGGACTCCCCTTTAGCTCCCAAGCAAATAATTAAATTCAGTTGGCCCTTTCCTGGATTAGCTTTACTCTCTTGTACAGAGAAAAAAAACTTAATTGCAAAAAAAAAAAAAAAAAAGGAAGAAGAAGCAGAAACAGCTGCATTTGCAGCTTAAAAGTAAAAACAACAAAAGTCAGCAAACGTAGAGGGAAGGGTGACACTGGAGATGCTGGAGTCCCAGGCTGTGGTTGGCCCAAGCAGACTGGCAGGTGTGTGTGTGCCAGGCACGTGGCCAGGCATGTCACCGGGCTGACTGCAAGATATGAAGTATTTGGTAGCAGAACAGAGCTGCTGGCTCCTAGTGCCCCTCCTGTGATAGACCATTTCCAAATTCAGAAATGGTGTGGGGGGGTGGATCTTGTCCTGCGGTTCTCTGCCTGGGGGCATCAGAACCCTTGATCTTGATGTCTTTGGCAGGAGCAGTGACTGTTGTGTCTGCTTTTTTTTTTTCTCCTGCTGCATTGAATCTGCAACAAGGGGCTTCTCACCCCCTTATCTGGGTCTTTGGGGGGGGGATAGGGAGGTTCTACTATACCAGCTTCGGGGGTGTTCCCAATGGGGCCCATGCCTGGATTGGCTCCAGTCAAAGCCTCTATTGAGAACAGGACTTAGCTAAGTGACGGGGGGGGGGGGGGGGGGGGGGGACTGGATAGAGGCTGAAGACCACTTTCTACCGTAGCAGTAAAATGGCCAATTTCCCTTTTTTTTTATGGCCAAGTGCTAGCATTGTGTAGGCAAATGAGCACTTACCAACACCTGTTTTATAGGCGGTAAGGGCTCATGCGCTAACCAGTTAGTGACTGGTATGCTAACTTATCGATGCTGGCACACCCATTATCTTCCCACCCCCACCCCGACACATCCCCTCTACCATAGAACTGAAAAATTTTTTTTTTTTTTTTTTTAAATTTCACCACAGGACCCCTGTGTCTTCAGTATGTGATCCTGATGCATCTTTGTACTCTTGAGTAACTTGAATCTAAATTATTTAGATCCTGATAAACAGTACAAGACCTGGTTAGGTCTTTCCTATGACCTAAAATATTGTCTCCCTCTGTTGCTGGTTTTTTCTGCCTTTTAGTTTGAGATGTTAAAAATATTATTGAAAGACGTCCACAGCTTCTTTGAGATAAATGTTAAAAAGGGATCCCATGCACAGTCCCCAGCATAAGGGAGCTTTGATAGGAAATAAATTTCAGAAAAGAAAATACAGCTTCACTGTTCTTGTGGGCATAACCAATGGCTGTATATATCAAAGCCATGGGAACTGTCTTGCTAGTAGACTAAGAATATGTGATCCACTGTCAAAGGAAGTTCAAAAGAAAGAGAAGCCTTTTGCTAGTGAGCATTATACTCCTTGAGCAGGGACTGTCCTTCCATGTTAAATTGTACAGCGCTGCGTAACCCTAGTAGCGCTTTAGAAATGTTAAGTAGTAGTAGGGCTAAATGGAAAAAGCTTTTTTTGTGGGAGGCAGGTGATTACTTATACTTACTGCAGGTTGAAATTGAGTAATATTTTCTTTCTACATTTTTTCAGGTATCCCCATTTCCTCCACTCTCGGAATATGCACCTCCACCGAATCCAAGTTCTGATCATCTTATAGCTGCAAATCCTTTTGATGATAACTATACTGCATCTTACAAACCACTTCCTTCAGGAAACCCTTATTTTAGCAATCCAGGTTATACAGGCGTTGGGGGTTATAACACTTTCAGGATGGCGCCTAGAATGTCATCACCATATCGTGGCCCATATTCACTCAGAAACCCACCACATCCATTTTCTCACAATCCAGGGGGAATAGGTTTTAATCGACCCCCCAACTTCAGTTTTGGTCCACATGAGACTTCCACTTTTGGAAATCAGTCAATGTTTAACAGTAGCATTGGTCAAAATGTTAATATGCCAGGCCATTACTTTAGACCCAGTCCTGGTGAGAGCTATAACCCCATGCTACTGCAACATTCAAACCAAACATCTAATTCTGATGTGGCATCCAGCTTTGGGCCTAGCAACAACCTGAACTTCAACCCACAGTTAGAATCAAACTATTCTTTTATTCAGTCACAAAACACTTACAATCAGCCCAGAGCATCCACTCAAAAGCAAGACTTTAATCAAGGAACAAATAAAACCTCTAATCAGAACTCTACTACTCATCAGCGTTGTCATAATTCTGAAGATGTGAACCAAGACAATACAGATTTAAAAAATATCAATAGGAGCAATGCAATAAATCAAGATAATACCCACCCCAACAGTGCAGATAATGTCAATGGTAGTCATTCAAATGGCACACGAAATAAACCTCATCAACCCAGGAATACAGCTGAAAGGATTACATCTGAAAAGAGCAACAAAACACCTCTCCATCGCAGTCGACGTGGCCATTCCTCATCTGACCCAGTCTATCCATGTGGAATTTGTACAAATGAGGTCAATGATGACCAGGATGCCATCCTCTGTGAGGCTTCTTGCCAAAAATGGTTTCATCGGATCTGTACAGGCATGACTGAGACTGCTTATGGCCTTCTCACTGCAGAAGCCTCAGCAGTATGGGGCTGTGATACTTGTATGTCGAACAAGGATGTCCAGTTGATGCGCACTAGGGAAACAACAATGCCATCCACTTTGAACAGTGATGGGTGATGGCAGTGGGAGTTGAGAAAAAGCAGCTATATTTTTATGCATGACAGGTCAATGAGTATCAAAAAATCTCATATTTCTGTAGACAATCAAGCTTGTGTATGTGTGAGTGAATGTGTGTGTATATATATATATATATATATATATATATATATATATATATTGCTGAATGATCTGCCATTTATGAACATATTATGGTCCTTTGGCCCTTTTTCTTATTATGCACCTATGGACTGAAACTTTTAATGAGGCTGTGGTTCCCCTGATCACTGACATTTTGAATGATCTGAAACTGTATATTTTAAATTTTAAGTACATTGTAGGTATGATATGTGACTGTATAGACACCTCAGAAGATCAGTGTCTAAAGTAATGCCACATACTAAGTACAGAATTAAAATGTGATTCAAGGATAAAACCATCTGGCACTTGGCAAGAAGTAAAAATGTATGATGGTAATTTGAATGTCCTTTATTCAGCAAATGCTTTCTTGTAATCAGGATTTGTTTACATGGTTGCTGACCTCTCCTCCTTCCCATCATCTGCTTTATTGTACTAATGCTCCCCAGCTTCAAGGTACTTTGTGTTCTAGTTCATGGGTGGATAAATGTTTTTGTCCAAGGGCCACCTTGGGAGCACTAACTGGGTCAGAGGACTGAGGTGTAAGATCTGACTAGATTTACTAATGTGCGTTGATGTGTTTATCGTATTATTCCATATTAGTGCATGTTAAACTGCATTAATTCATGTTTTTTTATGACTATTTACAAGACTTACTTTGCAAATGGCAGTATATTGTCATAGTGGTTTACAAATTAAAACCATAATCAGTAAAAAACAAATGAAAAGAGATAAAGTTTAGGAAGATTCTCTTCTTGTTAATATGCAGTAATGTGTTATTACAGTGCACATTAGTAAATCTAGCCCCTAATCACGCCATAGTTTGCCACCCTTCTGTAGTTGATGGCTGGGATGACCAGGCTGCTCACGTGGTTATCATTACCATTGGATTTACAAGCTTTGCCTTCTTACTTACTTATTTCACAAAGCTTTGAAAATGTATTTATTTAAAAGATTTCTGATACAGTGATCTTAAATTACCTGTTACTAATGTGTGTATTCAGTATATACCATTTTTAGGTGTTTTTTTTTTTATACTTTGCTACCTGCTTTGAACCTCTATTGCAAGGGAGTTAGCGGTATATAAGAATCATATTACATTACGTTACATGAGCTGATCTATTTTCAGATTGGCTATGTACAGTTTTAGGTTTATGGAATAGAAAAAATTAAAATTATCCAGGTGTTTGTCTTCCTAGAAGTGCTGCTTCTTTGGATCCCTGAAGGAAACAGGGAAACTAGAGTTTTTGCTGAATTTCACTCATGCAGTATTCATTGAGAAAACTGAAAGGGGAATTATATGGATACAATTAGGGCTTTGTGCTTGGCTTACAGTGTATTAAATAAGGCAAGAATGTTCTTTCTTGGATCTGTGTTCAGTGCTCGAATGGAGGGGAAGAGCTAGTTGCTTTTCACATGTTTAAAATGCATTTACAAATAAATTGCAGTAGAGCATCTAAATCTTGTAGCTTCAAGCAACTTCAGCCCTCTGTGGATAAGGTTAGTATTCACCAGATAAGTTGCCCCCCAAACATTTTTTTTTTTTTGGGGGGGGGGGGGGGGGTGTTGGTTTATGCCCTGACAATTCAGTGACAGAAATTATGATGCTGGTGCAGAATAGAGAGTTATAAGTTTCTTTTATCTTTGTTTTTGTTTTGTGTTTGTTTCTTTTTGGTTTAGTTTTTATTTTTCTTTCTTTCTTCCTCGTTCAGCATTTTCCTGCTGCTCCTTTTGGGCTTCCAGCTTGGTTAAAATGGATCTTTGTTGAACTGGAGCACCATGAGCCTTGATTTGCAACTATCTGAAATATTTCCTCTATCATAAATTTCCGTATTCTGGCAGGAAGCGCCACCCTTGAGAAATGGATGAGACTAGTCCCACCCAGGGCAGTGAATTGTCTCCATAGGATCCCCAGCTCTGACTGGGCCCTGGTCAAGTATATTATTTTGTGAGGTTAGTTTCATGAATTCCAATTCAACACTAATTTATTTGAGTTTGTGCACTAAAAGATTGAAAAGGTACAATATAATAAAAGTTAAATGTACTTTTTTTTTTAGTACTAGCTGTGTGATCTTTAGATGACGCTCTTTAGTAGAAAGGTGACAAATTTGCAGCATTTTACAGTACACTACAGTTTCTGAATACACTGTAAAAAGCAAAAGCATTTCCATATCAATTACTTTTTTTAATCTATTTATAAGGTTTTCTGCTCACCAGAAATATATGTGGGATTCAGTTTATGATAATTTTGAGTTTGTAAAGAGCTTGGAAATGGCACTGTTCGGTGACAACCTCCTTATTTGCTCTGGGGAATCATTCTAAAACTGGCTGCCTCATATTACTTTTATCATTATATACCATTCAGAAAAAGAATTTCAAAAAGTGTGCTAAAACATAAATAGTGCCTAGTGTTCAGTCAACAATTTTTCTGTCATAGCATACTAATAGTCCCATCAAAAATACAACATGCTATGTGCAGAAGTTCAAGATCAAAATCTATGTACTTATCTTAACATTTGCTGATGTCCAAAACATCCTTTTCAATGATGTTTGGCACCAAGCAATATTGAATAAATAGAAAATGTCTGTTTCGGGGACCCAGCAGTTTCCTTCTGCCTCTGTAGGCTTCCATCATGACTGGGATCTAGCACCAGAAGCCTCCTTTTGCAAAAACCAGGTGATATTTATTCTCTCTCATGCTTAGCTTAGTTTTTGCAGTGAGTGATAAGTCCTCGTCCAGGTGCTTCTCTTCCTCGGTAATCTCTGCTGTGTTGTACCATTATAACCTCCCCCCCCCCCCCCCCCCAATCCCATGTCACATGATGGCTGAAGAGGCACTTACATTAAGACATTTATGACAGCAGGAACCTCCATGGTATCCACAACCATCTTTTTGCCACTTCCAATCCTGAGTGCATAATCTGTGGGTCCTCTTGATTTAGTTTACCCTGATGGATGGGAACAAATTACATTGTTTAAAAGGTTGCTTGCATTGATTTAAGAGTAAAATTATCAAGGTGATATCTCTGTATCAATACTTAATAAAAGTGCATTATTCTGCACAGTTACAGGAAGGTTATTGTCTTTAGTAACATATATTCAGTGGGCAAGCAATACAGTTCTCAGGTGGCTCCGTTTTGGATTTCATGATTTAAAAAAGTAGATTGTGTGTTCAAGCAAAAACCTGCAGATTTGTTTTTAGTAGATGGTGCCAGCCATTAATCAGCATTCTTCTGGCCCTTCTTAAAAAGCAATAATTTCTCACTGGTTACTGTTTGAATTCTATAAGTATAGAGAACAGCATGATGGCCAGGTTTCTGAATAGTCTATAAAAAATATTTTCTTCTGTACTCTGATATTTTTTAGAGCACTGAAAGAAAGATGAATGGCAAGTTTTTGTTTTTTTATTTTAATAAGCGGTGAGAGGACTTTTAAATATATTTTAAAAAATTATTGAAGTAGTTGTGAATTAAGTGGAATTGAGACATGTAATTGTTGGAATTGAGTATTCTTTTATTTCAGCATTGAGAGCAGTCATGTGACTTTGTGTACATGCACATAATGTGTGTATACATATATGTAATGTGTGGGTATGTGTATATACACACACACATGTTTACGTATATAGTTATATAATTTTTTTGCCTGCTAGTTAGTATGTTATCTTTTTTTTTAATAATAATAAAAAGTCATGCCTTTTACCTTGTAATATGTCACTCAAATGACTGTTTCATATTAAAACTAGTCATTTATTATGTACTGCTTATATATACCTGTTCTGGGATATTACTTCAGTACTGTTAAACAATTATAAGTGTGTTCCACATTGGTGACCTGTACATTTTGGGAGGGGGGTTCAATTAAAGCATGTCTGAAGTAGTACACATTATTGCTGTGGTCTGTGACAAAGTAATGTATGTAATTCAAATTGGAGAAAAAACATTTGTAGACTTTGTCCAACTTGAGCTTCAATAATTAGGTATTAGATTACTGTGTAATAAATAAGACCATATACTGGTGTTTTTATACAGCTCCTGAAGACGCTGAAATACGTAGAATTAGATTCTATAATTGGCACTTTCATTTAGACATTTAAACCTGGTGTAAATCCCTGCATGTAGATTAGGCGCAGATCCCCCTAATTCTATAACAATGTACATAAATTGCAGGAACGCCCCTGACCCACCCATTCTACTCCCATGGCCATACCCCGTTTGGTCCACACATCTTAATAGAATATACCTAAAAAGATGCATGTGTAAATTCTAATTGTTGCCAATTAGTACCGATAATTGTTACTGCCCAATTATCATTGCTGATTGCCTTGTTAAGTTCCTTGTTCAAATTGGGCACGCGCCAACTCAAAACACCATATATGGAATCTGGGGGTTAGTGGATTTGTAATAAGCAAGATTTTGAAAGGAGTGTAAACAATAGTTTATTTTTTATATGGTAATGATCTCCAGTTAACTCATGAAGTAAAGTTTAGATAGGTGATACTGTAGAGTCTCTTCAAGGCTCTACCTCCTTAGCTGCTGTTCGTTTCATTTTTTTTCTGGGAATTTTTTTTATCACAACAGAAGTGAAAAAGCAGAAATTGAATGCTTATTTTTCTGAGAAAATATGGGGGTTTATTTTGGTAGGTAGAAATATGAGGTAAGCTGCTGTTCAGCCTTTCCTTTTGTGTTACAGTGGGTGGGGGTGGAGGGGGAGAGAGTGGAGGAAACAGAATTCTGTGTTGTGTTACGGGGTAAAAGTAAAAACTGATTTTATAAAAGCTGTGGATTTTGCAAAGGAAAGGGCCCAGACTCTTCTGCTTCTCTGCACCTTACCAATGATAGATCTGCCTATAATTTTTTTTTATTTGCAAGAAGTCTTTATTAATCATTGAAACAGCACAATGGAACCACAAAAACTAACAAAGTACCACATGCTTATTCTAATACAAGATTCTACCCTTACAGCTTATAAGAGTACATTCAATCGTTTCAATAGAACTATGTCATCAGCAATAAACTTCACATTTTTATCCAATTTTCAGAAAAACAAAGATTTCTCCACCCATCCCCCCCTCCCCCCTCCCCCCTCCCCCACCCTCCAAATGGACACTACTAGGCACTACCCCTCATGGCATTCAATGTATTTAGTAACTAGAGTTATAGAGCATCAATAGAGACGGGTTCCCAAACTAAACGCCACTTAACCATTTGTTGTTTACGTTCCGCCACTAGTCTCTCCATTTCCCGAACATATCTCAACTTATTAAGCCATCGAGATAAAGATGGAACTCCCTCCTTTCGCCAATGTGCCGCCACAATGACCCTTGCTGTGCCAACCGCATATTGAACTAGGGTCTGCTGATGTGACAGTAAGCCTGCGGCCCTAGCTGAAAACAAGAACATCTCAGGGGCCCATGGCACAACACACCCCAACCAGTGCTGTAGCCTAGAATGTACAGCTTTCCAAAATGCCCGAATTTTAATACAACTCCACCAAATGTGCCCCATTGTACCTTTGTGACCACACCTTCTCCAGCACATGTCCGAAGAGGACGGAAAGATCCTCTGCAGACGGGCCGGCGTAAGGTACCATCGATATAATACTTTGACCGCATTCTCTTGCAAGGGAACATGAACTGATACCCGCATCACTGCTCTTTCTATTCTCTCCCACTCGGACTCTCCCATCTGCACACCCAGTTCCCGCTCCCAGACTCCCCTATGTTTTCCACCACCGGAAGCCTGATTACTCAGGATACGGTACAAAGAACCTATCAAACCCCGAGAAGATTCAAACTTCTCACATATCTCCTCCAGGTCAATTTTCTTACGCTGCATTACCTCTCGCACAGCCTTACTCTTGAGAAGGGATGCCAATTGGCAATAGGCAAACTCGTCGCCCTCTACCCCTGGGTAACTATCCCGCAGTGCATTAAATGGCAACAGTGACTCCGCCTCGAACAGCTGGCCCCATGTTCTCACACCCAATTCACGCCATTTAGTGAAAATCCCCTTTACTGTGCCAGGTAAGAATAAGGGATTAAATGCAATTGGAGTGTACCTGGTCAATACACATTGTCTCTTAGGAAACAAACTATCCCAATAGTGAAGTGTAACAGCTATGGGGGGGGCAAGCTCGTTCAGCCAGATTTCTAAAAGGCCGTGGCAGCCACATTAGGGCACTCAGGGGCTGATCACCCATCGAATGTTGTTCAATATGCACCCATTGACGATCTGGGTAATCTTGGTACCATTCAAGTGCTGCTTTCCCTTGTGCTGCCTTATAGTACCAAGTAAGATTGGGTACCCCCAACCCCCCCTTCTTCCTATCCTTGTATAACAGCGATCTCGCCAACCGCGGACGTTTTCCTGCCCAGACGAATCTCACCAACCTGTCTTGCAGAGTAGCCAAGAATCGCCTGGGCATTATCACAGGCAGCGTCTGAAAGAGGTATAACAATCTGGGCAATATGTTCATTTTAAGGATGGCTATTCTACCGAACCACGAAGTTCCCAGTTCTCCCCATCTCTCTAGGTCCTCCATGATGGTTTTACCCAACCCCCTGTAATTTGCATTAAAGAGTTCTGACATTTCCCTTGTAAGCATCACCCCCAAGTACCTAATCTGTTTGGGAGCCCAACTAAACGGGGATGAAGTCTTTAGTGACTCCACCACCTCATCAGTGAGTGTTACGTTCAGAGCCTCTGATTTTGCCATGTTGACCCTGAAACCCGACACTGCAGAGTATTCTCTGATCATCTGCTCGAGATGTGGGAGAGTGGATTGAGGGCGAGTAACAAACAGCAGCACATCGTCTGCAAAGAGGGCCATTTTATGAGTTCTATCTGCTATTTTAGCTCCTGAAATAATAGGGTCCAACCTCATCTGGGCCGCAAAAGGCTCCATCACCAATGCAAACAGCAAGGGCGACAGGGGACAACCCTGTCTAGTCCCTCTATGCAGCGTGAACAGCTCTGAATTTCCACCATTAACCCGAACACAAGCCCTTGGGGACTCATAAAAGGCCTGAATCCATCTGCAGAACTGTGTCCCAAACCCCATATTCTCCATTACTCCATACATGAAGGGCCAGTGAACCCGGTCAAAGGCTTTTTCCGCGTCAAGACTTAAGAGGCAAAGCGGCTTATTATTTAATTTTGCCAAGTACATAATATCAACCACCCTTCTAATATTATCCATCGCTTTGCGGTGAGATACAAAACCCACTTGATCTGGGTGTATAAGAACTGGGAGAATTGGGGCCAAACGATTAGCCAGAACCTTAGCCAGAATTTTGACATCAGTATTTAATACCGATATGGGTCTATAAGATCCGCACTCAAAATGATCTTTGCCCGGCTTGGGTAATACAGCTATCCACGCTTCCATCATTGACTGAGGTAATGATCCCCCTATCCCAACTTGATTAAACAAGTCTGCTAAGAGCGGAGATAACTCGGGAGCGAACTTCCTATAGAATTCGTTAGGCAACCCATCCAAGCCAGGTGATTTACTCAATGGCAAACTACTGATCGCCTCCTGAATTTCTTTGGGAGTAACCATTTCATTTAGTAATGCCTGTTGTTGGGAGCTCAGAGAAGGTAGTTCACTATCTCTTATATATTGATCTATGGATTCCAGGGAAGGGCTAATCTCCTGAGCATACAAATCCTGGTAGAATTCCCCAAATCTTTTTCGTATTTGCTCCGATGTACCGAGTTCACCCCCACCCGAATCCCGTATCTTTAAAATTGCCCTGTCAACTTTTTGTCTGCGTAACCTTATGGCAAGGAGACGCCCCACCTTGTTGGCATGCTCATAGGAGTTCATCCTGTTCTTATTTTGTAGCATATTAAGTTGCTCTGAGTATACAGAATCTAGCCACGCTCTCTGATTACTAAGCTCACTCAGAACCCTCTCTGACCCATTTGCCTTATGCTGTTCCTCCAGAGAACGGATATTCTCCATACATTTTGCTATCTGCGCTTTACGGGCCTTTGATTTTTTACTAGCTACTTGAAGAAAGTAGCCCCGGGATACCGCCTTCATAGCATCCCAAACAATGCTGAGTGAGGGTCCCGATTCCAAGTTAAACTCAAGATACTCTTTCAGCATTTGTTTATAACCTGTCACCACTTCCCCCTCCTGTAGAAGGCCCACATTCAATGTCCATCTTCTATCTTTATTTTCAGCCCTAATAGTTGGCAAAGTAACCCATATTGGGGCATGGTCCGATAGGGTCACACTGCCGATCCCTGCGTCAGGTCCCCGTTCCACTAATGTGGCATCCAAGAATAGATAATCAATACGGGAATAGGTTTTATGCACTGCGGAATAGAATGTATAGTCTCGCACCCTCTGGTGTTTTACTCTCCACATATCCACCGTACCCAGGGAGTTTGCTAAGGATCTTAAAGCCAGGGAATCCCTCTGCCCTTCATTTCTATTAGGGCCTGATCGGTCAAGTCCGGGGTTCATCACAGTATTGAAATCCCCTCCTATTACCAGAGAACCCTGCGCAAAAATGGCTAGAGAGTTTTTAACCTTTTCTAAAAAATCCGCCTGCCCCGTGTTAGGCGCATAAATGGACGCCAGAGTGAGATCTGTTTGGTCAATTTTTATATGCAAGAAAATATAACGGCCTCCCATATCCCTTTTTACCTTAATCACCTGTGCGCCCACTGCAGCCTGAATTAGGATCGCCACTCCAGCTTTCTTTGATCCCGCTGCAGAGGCGAAATACGCCACCGGGTAGTCCGAGTAGGAGAGAAGTCTTTCATATTTGCCCGCCAGGTGTGTCTCTTGGAGGAGAACCACATGAGGCCCTAACTGCCTCAACTCTTTATATAGCTTTTGTCTTTTCTGTGGCATGTTCAGGCCTTTCACATTATAGGAGAGAATCTTTAAGTCAGTGCCCATCCTATCATGTTGTGAACAGGCTTGTCGGCCCCTGCCCTTATCAACAGCTCTGCTAATTGCCATATTACTTTGTACCCATTTATCCCAGTAGTGACCTGCCCACTCCACTTATTGTAACCAGTCTCCCACCCTCCCCTCCCAACCTTCTGCCCCTGTGAGCCCCCCAGGCCCAACCCCATGGACTTCATCCACCAGCCAGAACCTTAAGGTCCTGAGTGGGAGGACTCCCCAATGCGCCCTAACAGACACCAACTGATCCCCCAAACCCTCACAACAATCCGCCCCCCCCTTCTGTTTTTACCATCATCCAGTCCCCCTTCTGCTCTTCTCCTTCTTGAATACCACCCCACTTCTTACCAGTTCAACTCCCATGCTACATCTTAGAACAGTAACATAGGCAGAACCTGGAAACAGATTTAACAGCCCATAAATCATTACCAACGACACAATGTCATATCAGTCATGTTCGCAGCTTAGCGTCTTGCTTCTTGGATTTTTGAGGCACTCTCTTCCACTGCTGCAATTTTTCTCGCGTTGCGGAGGCCATGTCCCCTGCAGGTACCGCTTGGGTGGTCAAATCAGCTTCATGCAAGAACTTCCACACCTCATCCAGCCGACGAAACCGATGCTGCTTGCCTTTAAATTCCACACTCAGGGCAAAGGGAAAGTTCCATCTATAGGATATCTTCTCCTTCTGTAAAATTTCCAGCGCGGGTCTCATCGCTCGCCTCTGGGTTAATGTAAACAGCGATAAGTCCTGGTAGACGGAGACTCTGGCCTCATTATATTCCACTGGCGGATTTTGGCGCGCTTTTTGCCATATTTTTTCTTTAAGCGTGTATGATGAAAATCTCACCACTATGTCTCTGGGTCTATTATCTGTTGGCTTCCTGAGAGCTCTGTGGGCCCGATCAAATATAAGATCTACTGGCTCCAATTGCTCTCCCAATAGCTTCTCACATATCGAACGCACAAGCGTGGGCACATCTTCCATGTTGCCATTTTCGGGGACTCCACGAAATCTAAGATTTTGACGTCTCCCGCGATTTTCCAGGTCGTCTAGTTTATATTGCAGCTCTTCAGACTGTTCATTTAGTTTTGTAAAACGGGCCTCTGCCGCCTCTGCTTTCTCAGCTTGCTCGTCCACACGCTCTTCCAGCGTCTCGACCCTGCCCCCTAATTCACGGAGATCGAGGCTAATGGCGTCCACGTGGTCGAGAATTTCTTGTTTAGAGGCCTTGATCTCTGCTCTGATTTCCTTGAGACATTTAGCCAGCTCTTTGGGTAATACGGCGCTTAAAGCAGTTCTACGCACCTCGGCGCTAGAAGCAGCTGACTCAGAGCCGGAAGAGTTTCCCGGATCAGGCGACACGCGCCTCGAGCGGTTTTTCGCCCCTTGTCTCGTCGAGCTCCGCTCTCCTTCTCTCGACTGGGAGGCTGTTGTTTTGCTCATTCTGTGCTCGGGTTCTCGTCGCGTCTTAAGATACCGGTCCCTCCACTTTTACCGGTCTGGATGACCGCAAATGAAGCGATTTGTAAGCGGGTAGGCGCGGAGCTAAGGGTTCAGGCAACCATTCAGGTCCGTGACGTCACCGGAAGTCGATCTGCCTATAATTTTGAAGGCGCAGGTGACTCTTCAGTTCCCTCAGTACTAGACTGCTGTGCACGCTTTTTCCCCCAAGTATTTAAGAATCAAATGGAGCTAGTAATTAAGTTTTTAGGTTAGAAAATGCACTTTGAGAAGTGAATAACTCAGTAACAAGGACTCAGTATCACTACTGTAAATAATAATAAATTGTGGGGGGGTTTCGCAGGTGGTCGCTTTGAATCAGGACAGCCCTACAGATAGCTGATGGAAAAAAAATCCTCCTATTGATATGTTCCATACAGATGTTTTCAATAGAGGTATCCGTTAGGTCACAGACAAGATAAATGAACATCCCAATTTACTCTTAAATGATTTTATTTCAGTTGATATTTTATTGGACATGAACATTTAAAATAGTTTTATTACATTTATCCTCACTGTTAAATCCAAACAGGGTAAGAGCAAGCTTGGTATATGGAGTCACAGCCAGCATAGTGGGATAGTCCACTGGAGCTGTGGCCTGACCTATCTTTTTGCCCTTCTCGGCATCCATAACTAGGGAGTTTAGGAGAGCTTGATAGGAGGTTGGTTGATTTGGCCTTGTCAACTAAGAAATGGTTTTATGCTGCCTTTGAATATAATAATTGGCAGTAGCAGGAGCCCAATAAGACAATGATGAGGGTAAAAGATAATTGCAGTTTCAACTTTTCAAAACTCGTCTTTGTACAGGAGAAGCTTAGTAAGGATTTCCAAAGAGCATCATTTTATTAATATACCTTTTGGAGGAGGTAATTAGTGCAATATGCACAACACTTATCTTAAAGAATATTCTCAGAGGACAAGCAGGCCATTAGTTCTTTAGGTCCTGTTTAGGCTTGAGCACCGACCTTGATTTTAGCCTTGCCTCTCTATGCCACTCAAGATTGAGGAATTGAATTGAATTGAATTTGGCCACGATTCTTTTTTTTCTCAAATGTCTAGGAAGACCCCCAGTGGCTTCAAAAGGTACGCCAAATGTAATCAGGTGACTTTTGCCTACACAATTAGTGCATAGGGTGCTTTGGGCCTGACCACCAGCCTGATTATTCACAAATGCAGCTGAGGACGCAGAAGGTGCGTGTGGTCCAGCAAGAAATACTTTTTTGGCTCTTTGAAGGCTGGTCCATCAACATCAGCACCGGAAGCATCAACCTCGATGGCTGCCCAGACTTCATCTACCACAGGGAGTGCCAGGCATCAAGGAGGTTTCCACTTCCCTCAACATTGAGTGCTGATAGTAGGCCCTGGGACTGGTCAGCATCGGATCTGACACCAAGGATGCAAACAGGTTCTACATTTGTCCTCATCGGTGCTGAAGGACCGTGATGCTGAGCATTGAGGGAAGCTAAAGAAGCATAAGCATCAGTCCCCCTCACCAAGACAACAGCATCACTGGAACCCGAGAAGTGCCGGCACCAAGAGGATAATTCCCCCTCTTTGGATCCCGCTTTTGGTTGGACACTGGCTCTTTCTCAGACTCTCTGAACCAGCTCCCCTGCTGATGCTTTCCCTTGATGAGCAGTACTGGGCCATGCTCAGGGAGGAGCTGATGCAAATGTTTCAGCTGAATGCTGCTCAGGCATTGAGGGCACTCGCGCCAGTTGTGGCTCAGCCTCAATTCCTTCCTCAGACTCCCAAGTCTGCCTGTGGAATGGTCTTCAACTAATGCTTCGACAGGTGTTGAAATCGACCCATGCGGTACCGCTCTCTTTATCAGGCAAGGAAGCTTCCCAGGGTCTGAGAGTAGGGCTGTACCTCGGTGCTGTTCAGAGGATGGACAAGGTTCCGCTGAGCCAAGTCAGGCACAGACTGGCTCTGCCCATTTGGAGTATTGCGAGGTGTCTGACTTGGAGTGCTCATGGGAGTCAGATAAAGATCCACATTCTCAGGGGAGTCATATGGAGTTCCCTTCTGAACCCTCCCCACCTCGAGAGGAGTAAATCACCTGAGAATCTCTCTCATTCACAAGTTTTGTGAAGGGGATGGCGTAAACCATCCCATTTGTTGGAGATGGAGTAAGAGCCTAGGGCAGAGCTATTATCTGTCCTGGACTAGAAATCTCCTCTTAAGTAAGGGGTTACAGTTCCATTATAAGCTAGAAACACTGATGAAGAATTGGGAATCTCCCCTCTCAGTGCAGGTTGTACCAAAGAAGGTTGATATTTAGTATTGTATCCAAAAGGCTCCCAAATTCAAGAGGATGCAATTGCCTTGCCACTCTCTTTAGTGGTCAGATTCGCTCTCAAACAAGCCAGACGTTCCAGGACTTATGCCTTGGCTCCCCCAGGTAGAGAGGCTTGGACTCTGGATTTGTTTGAGAGAATTAATTGTGTTTCAGTGCTCATTAAACCCATCCAGTGCTACCTGCTCTATACGAGCATATACTTGAAGCCTTTGGTGCACAGTACTATGCTGAGTCTCATGGACTCACTGTCTCAGAAGCAGGCTGCGGAGTTTCACCAGTTGGCCACTAAGGAGCTGGAATGCAGAAAATATCTGGCCAGTGGCGCTTATGACATCTTTGATACTGCATACGGACTCTCCGCTATGGGTGTGGGGATGCATAGACTCTCATGGCTGCATGTCTCTGACCTGGAACCAGCAGTTCAGGAGAGGTTAGCGGTTGTACCATGCTGAGAAGATCATCTTTTGGGGTACAAGATGGAAGAGGTTGCAGATCTTATCAAGAAATATACTGACATAATTCAGTCCTTCTCTTGGCAGCCTCCAGCTTCATCCTATTGATCTCAAAAGCATAGGTTTCCATCACCTTCCCACTCAGCAGCCCCAGCTTCAACTCTGCTGGCCAAGTCCCCAGAAGGCCCAGCCAGTTCCTCAGTCAAAGTAAGGACAAACTTTTGACTGGTTCTAGGAGACCATAGTTGCTATCCAAGTAACCATCTTAGATGGCCTATCGGTGGAAGGGAGGTAGAAATTTTACTATCAAAGGTGGGTTCTTCAAATAGTCCACCTCGGTTACGCACTTCATTAGCATCAAACTACCAAATTACCCACCGAGAGCATCTTACATCAGCTCTCAGCACAAACAGGTACTTGTAGAGGAAGTCTCTGCACCTGTATGAGCCAGTGCGG
Source organism: Microcaecilia unicolor (assembly GCF_901765095.1). Classification (NCBI taxonomy): domain Eukaryota; kingdom Metazoa; phylum Chordata; class Amphibia; order Gymnophiona; family Siphonopidae; genus Microcaecilia; species Microcaecilia unicolor. The sequence goes on from NC_044031.1 coordinate 708,199,858, forward strand.
TTGAACCCATGCCACCCGGGGAAGAGATTCTGATACAGGTACTTCCTTGTGCCCAAGAAGATGGGGAGGATTTTGTCCCATCCTAGACCTAAGGGCCCTGAACAAATTCCTGGTCAAAGAAAAAGTTCATAATGATTTTCCTGGTCACCCCATGATTCAGGAACAAAGATTGACTATGCTTTCTGGACTTGAAGGATGCCTATACCCACATTCTCCGAGGACAAGCAGTCTTCACATTCTCACGTGGGTAGACGATCCGTATTGCCTGGGTCGTCAAGATAGCCAGCAAAAAAGTTTGTGAGAGCCTTCTGGAGCTTGAGGGATGCCCCAATGCGCATGATTAGAGTACCTTCATGTGTTTTTCTCGTCACTCCTCACATGCCTGTGAAAGAGCCTATTTTTGTGCCTCATTCTTCACATATTTCCCCTTTCTATTTTATTTCTCATTTGTATTTAAAAAAAAAAAAAAAAAAAAAAACCCCAAAAGATTTCAACTTATTTCTTTTAGTTTTTCTGGCCCGCGTTTGTTTCCTTTTTATTTTTAGTGCAGACCGCTTTCAGGCCTGCTTGGATGGGACTCCTTTCCTTTCTTTTTGGTACCTTTTTCTCTTTTTCAGGCACAATCACAACTTTTAATTTAGCCGAAGCCATTTTTCCTTCCATGTCATTGAAGACTCCCAATGGCTTCAAGTATTGTACTCGGTGCAACCGGACCATCTCGGGTACTGATACACACTCTTGGTGTATTCAGTGTCTCGGGCCCAACTAAAGCCCGGCAAATTGTGTCCTTTGTCCTTCGTATGAAGAAAAGGACCCAAATTTCCCGAGAAGCTCAACGTGAACCTTTTTGGAGCTCGGTCTGGTTCTTCAGCATCAAGGTCGTTGGCATCGAGGGAAGCATCAATATCGAGAGTCGAGGTAGGAAAGACTGCTGAGAGTCCTAGAGTCACTGGGAGCGGTAAGGCATCAAGTGGGTCTCCACCTGCCTTGAGACCTCTTGCTGTGCAGGCCCCCTGGGACCATCCATCGTTGGACCCGACCCCAAGGAAACGTGAGGATTCGACGATATCCTTGTCGGCACTGTAGAGCCTGGGTGACGTGCATCGGGCTAAGGCCAAGAAGCACTGACACCGATCTTCTTTGCATAGTGCCAGGAGCTCCGGGACACTGAGGGATTTGGCACCTGAGAAGCGTCGACGCTTGGAGGACTGTTCCCCCTGTATCTGAGAGGTGACGATATGTCTGTCTCTCGGCAGCTGAGATCCTGCTCCCGCACCCCAGGCGATTTGACAACCTGACACCACACCGGCCCCTCAGCCTTTACCGATGGCAGCTTTCGACAAGTGTATCCTGGTCCTGCTCCCTGAGCTCTTGGAGGGCTTGATGCAGCAATGTGCATTGGCATCAGGGGTGCTTGCGCCTGTCATGCCTTCCGTTGCGGCCTTGCCTGGCCCTCAGCCCATGGTGTGGCCCCCGGCACCAGTGCCGCTTGCGGCTTCAGTGTCTGTTGCCACCCAGGCCAATACTCCTTTGACGTCGGTGGATGAAGCTTCGCCGGAGTCAAGGTGGGAGCCAACTCCTCGACACCATTCCTGAGGACATGGGTCCTCCATGTCGAGGCGGGCCCGGTCTCTGACATCCCTGAGGGAAATGCTGTCCGACACTGAAGAGGAGCGCTCGTGGGAATCATAAGAGGATCCCAGGTACTTTTTCTCCAATGAGTCCCATGGGATCCCTTCTGAGCCTTCCCCTCCACCTGAGAGGAGACTGTCTCCATCTGAAAGTCTCTCCTTCACCTACTTTGTACGGGAAATGGTGGTTTCCATTCCCCGTAGAAGTGGAGGATGAGCCCAGGGCCAAGATGCTCGAGGTGTGGACTACATCTCTGCACCTAAGGAGGCAGTGATGGCTCCTTTGCACAAGGTATTCAAGGCAGTCTTCATATGGAACTGGGCGTCCTCTTTGTCCCTGTGGTCCCCATGAAGATTGATACCCAGTATCGGATCCACGGGGAACCTGGGTTGGTGAGGTGTTAGTTAACCCACAACTCCATAGTGGTGGATGCCCCTCTCAAAAAATCCAGGAGTACTAGAGACTATTCCTCAGCTCCCCCAGGCAGAGAAACTAGAACCCTGGACTCTTTTGGGAGAAAGCTGTATCGGGCCGCTATGCTCCTCACCCATATCCAGTTATACCAGCTCTTCATGAGCGTCTACTTGTGGAACTCGGTGAGGCAGCTGTCAGACTTGGTCAATACACTCCCACTAGAGCAGGCTGAGCCTTTTCGCCGGTTGGTCAAGCAGCAGAAGGTGTGTCGCAAGTTTTTGGCCAGGGGCACTTACAACACTTTTGACGTGGCATTCAGAATCTCTGCCCAGGGTATAGCAATGTGCAGATTATACTGGCTGCATGTTTCTGACCTTGACCATTCGGTCTAGCAGAGAATGGCAGAAGCCCCTTGTCGGGGGGGGGGGGGGGGGATAATCTTTTCAGAGAGAAGCCAGCACTTATCAGATTAAAAAAGCACACCGAGGGTTTGTCTTCTCTCTCCCACCGGACATCTTCTGAAGCCACCTCCTCATCCAGGAGGTATTTTGGTGGGTCGCGGAGTGTTTCCTATTCCTACTCCAGGCATAGGTTCGCTCCTGTGGCTCGCCACCCTGCTCAGGCTCAGTCCCAGTGCGCTCATTCTTGTCAACAGCATGTGCCCAGGGCCCCTGCTGCTCCCCAGCAAAAGCAAGGTACAAGCTTTTGACTGGCTCCAGCAGAGCATAGCCACAGTCAAGTGTGTCTGTGCCAGATGACTTGCCGGTTGGAGGGAGGTTAAAATTTGTTTACCAAAGGTGACCTCTTATAACCTCCGACCAGTATGTTTTTCAAATAGTCCAACAAGGATACACCCTCAGTCTGTTATCCAAACCACCAAATTGCCCACCGAGAGCACATTCATTCAGCTCTCAGCACAAGCAGGTGCAGAGGAACTCTCCACCCTTCTAAAGTCCCAAGCAGTCGAACCTGTGTCACCAGGGGTAGAAGGATAGGGATTCTATTCCAGGTACTTGTACAGAAAAGACGGGGGTGGGGGGGATGCGTCCCATCCTAGACCTGAGAGCCCTGAACAAATTCCTGGTCAGAGAGAAGTTCTGGATGGTTTCCATAGGCACCCATCATATGATTCAGAAAAATGATTGACTATGCTCTCTGGACTTAAAGGATGAATACAGTCATGTCCCGATGCCTCCACTTCACAGAAAGTATCTTCGATTTCGGCTGGGAACACATTACTTTGAGTGTTGCGCATTACCCTTTGGCCTCACATCAGCTCCCAGGGTTTTCACAAAGTGTCTAGCGGTAGTCGCAGCGTCGCTACGCAAGCTGGGAGTGCATGTGTTCATTTGGGAGGCGGGGATAGTGCTGGGCAGACTTGTACGGTCTGTGCCAGAGCCGGTGGTTGGGAGGCGGGGCTGGTGGTTGGGAGGCGGGGATAGTGCTGGGCAGATTTATACGGTCTGTGCCCTGAAGAGCACAGGTACAAATCAAAGTAGGGTATACACAAAAAGTAGCAAATATGAGTTATCTTGTTGGGCAGACTGGATAGACCGTGCAGGTCTTTTTCTGCCGTCATCTACTATATGTTACTATGATTGGCTGGTGAAGAGCACCTCGGAGGACGGTGCTCGGGAGTCAATTTCGAATGACTATTCAGGCGCTGGTGCTCGGGAGTCAATGCGAATGACTATTCAGGCGCTGGAGCTACTAGGGTTCTACCCCAAGTCCCATCTCCATCCAGTTCAACAATTGGAGTTCATAGGAGCCCTGTTAGATATGAAGACTCCAAGCCTACCTCTCGGAGACGCATGAGGACAACCTTCTGTCCCTTGCGTCCAAGGTTCGGACATTGCAGCAGGTCACAGCTTGGCAGATATTGAGATTGTTGTGCCACATGGCTTCCACAGTATATGTTACACCCATGTCACATCTTCACATGAGGTCTGCTCAATGGACCCTGGCTTCTCAGTGGTATCAAGCCACAGGAAGTCTGGAGGATGTCGAGTGTCCTCAGAGCTTGTGCACTCTCTTCAGTGGTGGACAATTCAGTCGAATTTGACTTTGGGACTACCATTCCAAAGTGCTGACGACGGATGCATCTCTCCTGGGTAGGGAAGATCATGTAGACAGGCTTCACACCCAAGGAGCTTGGTCCCTCCAAGAAACTAATCTTCAGATCAATCTCTTGGCGCTCCAAGTGATCTGGAACCCTCTAAAAGGCTTTCAGAGATTGGCTGTCCAATCAAATTGTTCTAATTCAAACAGACAATCAGGTTGCGATGTATTACACCAACAAGCGGGGGCACCGGATCTCGCCCTCTGTCAGGAAGCCGTCCAGATGCGGCTCTGGGCTCGCTGTCATGGCATTCTTCTTCAGACACTTACCTGTTAGGCATAAACAACGGCCTGGATGACAGACTGAGCAGAATAATGCAAACTTATGAGTGGTCTCTGAACATGGGTGTAGCCTGCAAGATCTTCCGAGCATGGAGCGCACCCCCTCAGTGGATCTTTTTTGCCACTCAACTCAATCACAAGGTCCCTCAGTTCTGTTCCAGGCTTCTGGCCAACGACAGACTAGTTTCAGATGCCTTTCTCCTTCATTGGAGGACAGGCCTTCTGAATGCGTATCCTCTCATACCTCTAGTGGGAAAGACTTTGTTGAAACTCAAGCCAAGACCATGGAACCGTGGTTCTGATTGCACTGCACTGGTCGTGGCAGATATGGTTCCCTCTCTTCTGGAATTGTCCTCCGAAGAACCCTGGAGTTTAGAGTATTTTCTGACTCATCACACAGAACGAGGGGTTGTTTCTACATCCCAACCGCCAGTCTCTGGCTCTCACAGCCTGAATGTTGAGAGCCAAGAATTTGCTTCCTTGGGTCTTTTGGAGGGTGTCTCAAGAGTCTTGCTGGCTTCCAGAAAAGATTCCACTGAGGTGTTACTTTGAAATAGAGGAGGTTTACCGTCTGGTATGACAGCAAGGCCATAGATCCCCTTTCTTGTCCTACACAGACCCTGCTTGAATACCTTCTACACTTGTCAGAGTCTGGTCTTAAGACCAACTCCATAAGGGTTCACCTTAATGCAATTAGTACATATCATCAACGTGCAGAACGTAGGCCTATCTCTGGACAGCCTCTATTTGTTTGCTTTATGGGAGGTGTACTTTTGTCAAAAATCCCCTGTCAAACCTCCACCAGTGTCATGGAATCTCAATGTCTTTCTCACCCAGCTGATGAAAGCTCTTTTTGAGCCACTGAATTCCTGCCATCTGAAGTACTTGACCTGGAAAGTCATTTTCTTGGTGGCTGTTACTTCAGCTCGTAGAGTCAGTAAGCTTCAAGCCTTAGCAGTAGATGCACCTTATACTAAGTTTCATCACAACAGAGTTGTCCTGTGCACGCACCCCAAGTTTCTGCCAAAGGTGGTATCAGAGTTCCATCTGAACCCAGTCAATTGTCTTGACAACATTCTTTCCCCGACCTCTTGCCCACCCTGGTGAAAGCAGCTTGCACACCTTGGACTGCAAGAGAGCGTTGGCCTTTTATATGGAGCGGACAAAGCCCTTTAGACAGTCCGCCCAGTTGTTTTTTTTTTTTTTTTTTATCCCAACAAGAGGGGAATCGCCACCGGTAAACACACCATTTCCAGTTGGCTAGCAGATTGCATTTCCTTCGCTTATGCCCATGCTGGGCTGACTTTAGCGGGTCATGTTATGTCTCATAATGTTAGAGCCATGGCTGCGTCAGTGGCCCACTTAAAGTCGGCCTTAGTTGAAGAGATTTGCAAGGCTGCAACGTGGTCTTTGATCCACACATTCACATCTCACTACTGCCTTGAGCAGGATACCCAACGCGACAGTCAGTTTGGGCAGTCAGTGTTGCAGAATCTGTTTGGGGTCTAGATCTCAACTCCACCCTTTTAGTCCCTTTTTTGTTCTGTTCCAGGCTACACTCTCAGTTGGTTTGTATATAGTTTCAGGTTAATCTACGTTACGTCCTTGCTGTTGCGAGGCCCAATTGGCCATTGTTGTGTTGGATGTGCCTGGATGCTAGGGAATCCCCACTTGTGAGAATTGGAAGCCTGCTTGTCGTCAGAGAAAGCAAAGATACTTACCTGTAACAATTATTCTCAGAGGACAGAAGGCTTCACATTCTTACAGTCCCTCCCACCTCCCCTAGGAGTTGTCCTCTTCATTTCATATTTATGCTCGTGTACTTAACTGAAGGGGCGCAGTTGTGTTCAGGCGGGAAGGCACTCTGCACATGCGCATTGGGGCTCCCCTTGTACTCCAGAAAGCTCTCGCAAACTTTTTGTTTGGCTATCTTGCAGACCCAGGTGACGTGGGCCATTTACCCACTTTTGAGAATGTGAAGCCTACTGTCCTCGGAAATACCTGCTACAGGAAAGTATCTTTGCTTTTCAAAGCTTCCCAGTCACAGGAAGTATCTTGGATTTTGAGTAGGGAAACACCACGACCAGTTTTGCTTTCTGCCTTTTGACCTCGTGTCAGCTCCCAGGGTCTTCACCAAATGTCTAGCAATAATCGCAGTATCACTAGGCAGACTGGGAGTTCGTGTTTCTTTACTTCTTGTCACGAGCACATCGCAGGAAGGAGCACAGGTCAATGTGGAGAACTATTTAAATGCTGGAGCTCCTAGGGTTCATCATAGACTACCCCAAGTCCCATCTTCTCCCAACTTAGTGATTGAAATACATAGGAGCCCTGCTGGACACGGTGCAAGCTCGGGCCTTTCTGCCCCTGGCAAGAGCAGATACCTTGATAACGCTCGCCTCCCAGGTCCGGAGCAGCAGGCAGGACGCAGCTCGGCAGATGTTATGCCACATGGCCTTCACAATGCATGTCACTCCCATGCCTCGCCTCCATTTGAGAGGTGCCCAATAGACTGGCTTGCCAGTGGTCTCAAGCTACAGGGAACCTAGCAGATGTCATCCCAAGTCCAAGTTCCTCCAGAGCTTGTTCAGTCCCTCCTCTGATGAACAATTCAGCCCAGTTTGACTATGGGACTGCCATTCCAAATTCCACCTCCTCAAGAGGTAAAAGGTGTTGTCAATGGATGCATCCAACGTGGAAAAGGGGGGTTCATGTGATGCTTCACACCCAGGGAGTATGGTCTCCTCAGGAGACAGATGTCCACATCAACCTTCTGGAGCTAAGGGCTTTTTTCTCTAAAGTCTTTCAGAAATTGGCAAAGAACAAATTTTTCTTATTCAAACCGACAGGTTGCAGTGTATTATGTGAATGAGCAAGGAAGGGTATGGGATGTTACCCCTTGTGTCAGAAGGCAGTACGAATGTGGCATTAGGATTTCTTCATGGGATGGTGCTGTGAGCAACGTACCTGGCTGGCAAGGACAAAACCCTGGCAGACACAGTGAGCAGTGTAATGCAACCTCACAAGTGTTCTCTCAATGTAGGCATAACCTGCAGGATCATCCGAGAGTGGGGCACCCCCTCGGTGGATTGTTTCGCCATTCATCTCAACAAGATCCCTCAGTTCTGCTCCAGGCTCAGATTACATGGCAGACAGGCATTCTCCTTCATTGAGAGGGAAGGCCTTTTGTATGTGTATCTTACGATACCTCTCATAGAAAAGTCTTTGCTAAAACTTGGGCAAGATTGGGGAAGAATGATCATAATCGCTCCATTCTGGCCGAGACAGATCTGGTTCCCTCTCTTTCTGTAGTTGACCTCTGAGGAGCTGTGGAGATTGGAGTGTTTTTCAATCCTCATAATGCAAAACGAGGGATCCCTTCTGCATCCAAACTTCCAGTCTCTGGCCCTCATAGCCTGGATGTTGAAAGTGTAGAATTTCAGTCCTTGAATCTGCTTTAAGATGTCTCCAAAATCTTCCAGGAAAGATTCCACTAAGAGTTGTTATTCTTTTAAATGGAGAAGGTTTGCCATATGATGTGAGGGTAATGTCCTAGATCCTCTCTTGCCCAAACAGGATGGAGGTAGCCGTTGGCTAGCAGATTGCATCCCAGGCTGGGCTGACTACAGAGTCATGTCAAGGCTTATATCAGAGCCATAGCTACATCGGTAGCCCACTTGAGGTCAGCCTTCACTGAGGAGATTTGCAAAGCTGCAATGTGGTCACGCATTCATATCTCAATACTGCCTTGAGCAGGATACCTGACATGACAGCCGGTTTGGTCAGATAGTACTACAGAATTTGTTTGGTGTGTAGAATCCAACTCCACCCTCCTAGACCCAGTTTTGTTGTGTTCCAGGCTGCACCTCCACAATTAGATTGTATATAGTTTAAGATTGATTAACTATAAGGTCTCTGTTCCAAGTTCCTATTGCCCAAGCACTGTTTTCAGTGAGCCTGGTAGCTAGGCATTCTCAAGTATGAGAATACTAATAGCCTGCTTGTCCTTGGAGAAAGCAAAGTTACTCACCTGTAGCAGGTGTTGTCCAAGTACAGTAGGCCAAGTATTCTCTCATACCCTCCCACCTCCCCTAGGAGTTTTATTCCTTTAGCTCAGTGGTTTCCAAACCTGGTACTGGAGGCACCCCAGCCACAGGCTTTCAGGATACCCACAATGACTATTCATGAGAGAGATTTGCATGCACTGCCTCCACTGCATGCAAATCTCTCTCATGAATAGTCATTGTGGGTATCCTGAAAACCTGACTGGCTGGGGTGCCTCCAGTACCAGGTTTGGGAACCACTGCTTTAGTTATATTATTCTACTGAGGATCCTGAGCTCTCATGTCAGGCAGGAAGGCACCTTCTCATGTGCGGTGGGAGGGTGCTAAAATTTTTTAGCAGCTGTATACGCTAGGCAGGATCTGCACCGAGCTCCATCAGATGACATTACACAGATGTGAGAATATTCTGCCTGCTGTCCTCGGAGAACACCTGCTACAGATGAGTAACTTCGCTTTTTGAGATGAATTTTTGATGTGTAAATACCCATTTCTTTAACATTCTATCAGACCAGTCCAGATGCTTAGGTTTGTGCTGTCCTGCTAGCAGGTAGAGACAACTACTGAGCTGTAAGATTTCATCAGTAAAGAACCGTGTGCAGCCACCTGAGCAGTTAGTATTTCTCAGTCTCCAGCAGGTGGTGGGCTTCTCATGCAACCTCTGGTGGTCTGGTAGGACTTTATTTCTATTTCCTCCCTCAGCCCTATTAAAAAAAAAAAATAAATTATTGGTGTAACACTTGGAGGTCCCAGCACCCCCCCCCCCCCCCAAAAAAAAAAAAACAAAAAAACCCAACCCTTTTCTTAAGGAAAGCCTTGAATGGCTGAACTTAATTGCTGGTCAATAGACAGTTTGACTAGCAGTTGCCTATATCAATGCTTCTTGGGATCTTTATCTACTATGGTTTACCTAAGAGGAAGAGAGGGGAAAAAAAGGTGCTCTGGAAAGGCTTTTGTTTGAACGCCATTGGTTTTCTTTGTCAGACTAGCCTCCATGCAGGGTTGCTGGTATTTTTTTTTTTTTATTACTATAGCAGTGCTGTAGGATAAACACAAGCATTGTTCTATTTGTGGAGCAAGAAGGTTAGCTACCACAGCATCTTAAGATAAGCAGTGCTCTGGCTGAGCACAGGTGGCTGAAGTGACAGACCTAATTTTGGGGTCCTTTTAAAGGCGTTAAGCCCATACAGTTAGAGCTTGCTATCAGGCTACCACACAAACGCATTAAGAGGTTGTGCTGTAGTTTGCCTGTTACTGCCTGTTAGTACATTTTGTTTAGAATTTTCCAATCTGGGAGCGTGACATGGATAGAGAATAGACATGGACGGGTTAGCCAGTTATCGTGTGCTAAGTATAATGTAGTGAATTCAGGAGCACTTAGCATCTCCTAAATAGGAGGCTGTAAGTGGCCTTCATTAACCTCCTGCAGTTTTCATGCATTAATGGTAGCATTAATGCCCGACCTGCACTAAACAGAGGGAAAACCACCAAAAAGTACTGCATTAAATTTGGACAACATGCGTTACAATCCCTCGTTAAAACCATTAAACCCAGATTTTAGCATGCTTTAGTAAAAAGCCCCTTTGGCGGGAACCACTGCCATGTTTGCAATGCCTGTGGTTGTTGCTGTCATAGATAAGCCTCAGTTGTCTCCCTCTCTCTTTTGGCAACAACTGAGCCTACTCTTGTGGGTAGGTGACAGGTTTTGCTTAAAATTTCTTTCCTGAATTTGTTTTGTTGCACAGAACGTTTTGTATGGGCAAAGATTTACCCTCTATTTCTTCTGTTTTATCTAATGTCCCTGCTGCTTCTCCTAATGTAGTTAAGTGGCCGAGGTTGGAAAGGGTAGAAGATCAGATAGGCTTTCTGTAGTCCTGGAGTGAAGGAGGATCTAGATTTAAATTCAGCAGAGCAATAGTTTTGGCTAGAGAAAGATATCCTGTCTGAGGGGGGAAGAAGTTCCACTGGGAGAGGATCCTTGTGTGGTCTGTATTTTTGGTAAGGAGGACATGCCTACTTTAATTTCCCAGGCTTTGTCCACTCTTTTCAGTGAATAAGTCTAGTTCTAGTTCTGGTACCCTGGACCTCCTTTTGGTTGGTATCGGAAAGCCTTCCAAGGTGTTCCCTGTTTTTCAGGTGATAGATGATAATTCTGTGGAATGGGAGGTTCCAGATACCAGTTTTCGTGTTTAATAGGTCTGCGGTGAGGCTTTTACTGGTAGTATCTAAGCAATCTGAAAGATTCAAGCTGCCTAAAGTAAATCTAGTAGTTTCAGTTGTGATGAAGATTACTGTTGAGGGGGAGGAGGGTCAGCGTTGAAAGATCCCCAACTACTACAGGATGAAATCTCTTGAAGCATTTGCAGTCTCTGCATTAGCCTTGCATGTGGCTGTTTCTGGAGGCTATGAAGCTCAGATGTGTTCTAGGTGGTCGGAGCAATTGGTGGAAAAAGCTATGCAGTTGGCAGGGGATGATACAGGTTCCACCTTTTTGTTAGATTTGGACATGACCTATTTAGTGAATGCTTTATATTTAATCAGAACTTCAGCAAAAAATATGGCTCTCCTTGTAGCATCTCAGCGTTGCTGTGGCTTAGAAATTGGTCTGCAAAAATGTCTCAGTAAAATACTTTTTAAAGGAGGTTTGCTTCTTGGTGAGGAATTGGAAAAATTGGTTTAAAGTTTTTTGAGTCCAAGTTTCCTAGAATTTGGGAAGATTGCCCCAAACCTTCTCTTAGAGGTTTTTTGTCTAAAGGACACTTTGGGGAGGCTTGGGAAAAGTGAGTGCTATTCAGTCCAGTAGACTTCCTTTTAGAGGTCAGTCCTTTCGATGTAGCTGAGATTTTTCTGCAGGAATGTCTGGTACTAACAGAGTTCACAATAAAGGTTTGCAGACCTGCTCTCTGGTGCCTTCAGTAAGAGATTGACTAGAGTCCTTTTAGCAGAAGTGGTACCAGATAGCTACAGATCTGTGAGTACTAGAAAGTTATTCAGGATGATTACGTTCTGGAGTTTGCTTGGCCTCTTTCTCAGGTGTTTCAGGAATTTGTCCCATCATCCTTGCCTAAAAGTGATGGTAGTCCAGCAGACCTTATTCAGGTTACTTCTATTAGAAATAGTAGTTCCAGTTCTGCCTTCTGTAAAAGAGAACAGGATTTACGCTGCCACTAATGAAAGTTACGCATTACTCACTACTACTTTACTTCTCGTGCAGGAAATGAACTCTCTATATTTGATTGTCTTACTCTATAATCTACTTATCATTTATGAACTTTAATGCAACACTACTTTGTAATCTACCTTATCATTTATGAACTCTAATGCAATATCACTTTGTATTTCTCAATCCGGAAATGGCGATCGCCACTCCGGCACAATGTAAGCCACATTGAGCCTGCAAATAGGTGGGAAAAATGTGAGATACAAATGCAACAAATATTATTCAATTTATTTTGTATTTTCAAAGAAAGAAGGTACCTTCCATCCAATTCTCAATCTGTCAACAAATTTCTCTGGGTTCCAAGTTTTCAGATGGAACCTTTTCTAAGTTTGGTGATGGTGGCAGTGCAGCAAGGAGAGTTTCTTACTACCTTACTACCTGATGTACATATCCTCCTTAAGAAAGTCTTACCATTACCTGAGGTTTGCAATCTTGGGACAGCATTTCTAGTTTTGTGCTTAGCATTTTAGATTGGTCACAGCACCACTTATGTTTACAAACACAATGGTGTTGGCAGCAATCATCTTATGCAAAGAGGAAATTTTGGTCCACCCTTATTTAGATGATTGGTTAATAAGAGTGAAGTCATTCCAAGAAAGCAAAACAGTCACACAGCAAGTGGTGCACTGCCTACAAGAGTTGGGATGGATTGTCTGTGTCTCCAAGATCAAATTTGCACCCTTCCAAACACTGAAATATTTTGGGGGCAACATTTAACACTCTAAGACAAAGTGTTCCTTCCTACAGTAAGATGGGAAAAGCTGCGCACTTGGATCAGACACATTCTCATTCTTCACAGATCAGTTTGGCACTATTTTCAAGTGTTGGGGTCAATGACTGTGATCTTAGTGCCGTGGGCCAGGATGCACATAAGACCTTTTTACAGAGGTCTCTTCTCTTGATGTTCTCAACAGAGTCAAAGGTTCCACATTGTACTACCACTAGCACCGGAGGTCACAGTCTCTCAACTGGTGACCAGAGAAGAAAGGGTTTGGAACTATAAATTGGAACCTTGTGATGATGGAGGCAAGTATTACAGGTTAAGGGGCCATTGTCTTGACAAATAGGCACAAGGTCGATGGTCCTCAGTGGAAGCTCAGAGGTTGATCAACTGCCTGGAAGCACAGGCAATCTGCTTAACTCTCTTGGAGTTCTGTCAGCTACTTCAAAACAAAGCGGTAAGGATTCTCTCTTGCAGCGTGCTGCAGTAGCCTATCTCTGCAAACAAGAAGGAACAATAAGTCTGCAAGTGGCAGAAGAGCTGCAGATGTTGATGGATTGAGCAGAGGAGAATCTAAAAGACATCTCACTAGCACATGTGACTGGGACCCAACATATCCAGGTGGATTACATAGCAGGAATTCTATGGATCCAGGAGAATGGAGTCTCATCCATTTGGATACAGAAAGTGAAAGTGCCTTGGTGCTTTGTAGCTTTTACTACATGAGACGTGGGGTAAGGAATAATATATTGTAGAGGAATATATTCAAGTTATTCCCCAAGTTTTCCACGTCATCACTGTGACCCCTGACGCAGGTGCTAGTCACCGAAACACGGCCCGTGTCGGGTCTTTTTGTCAAGGCTCATTCATTAAAGAACTGTGTTCCATTTTTAAAGGCCCGTGGTGCTGTTTTTTTTGTTTTGTCTTCAATCACAGCCACAGTTGGGTCTTCTATATGTATTTCTGCTGTTGTTGCTCACAGGCAGTCATTCGAAGGTTAGAGAAGCATCAGGATCTAGTAGTGTTGATCGCTCCAGATTGGCTAAGACAACCCTGGTGTGGGGCTTGATGTAGATGAAAATAGAGAATTCTCTATCTTTGGCAAGCAGGGAGCTTCTGTTGATTGAAGGTCTGATCTGCATGCTGGGTGCGTCTGTTTTGTCTTAATGACTTGGCTCTTGAGAGGGTGAAGTTTAAAAAGAGAGTTTTGAGGATTTTTGAGAATCGGTGTCAACATAAGTATGGTTTTCCTCTGCGTTCTGTTCTAGATATTTTGGATTTTGTGCACGCTGGTTCAGACTAGGGTACAACTAGCTGCTTTGTCCTGCTTTTGAGGCCTAGTAAAGGGAAAGAGCTTGGCATCTGGATGTGGTATATTTATTTATTTATTTCTGCAGAGTTAGAAGATAACATAAGTGTTGCTGTACTGGAACAAACTGAAGGTCCATCAAGACAAGTATCCTATTTCCTACAGTGACCAATCCAGATCACAAGTACCTGATGACAGAAGCATATCTGAAATGCAGCGGTAGGGGGGACCAAGGCCAGAGTGAGGGGGCACATTATAGCCCCCCCCCGCCGTCACAGTCACCTACCTTTGCTGGTGGGGGACCCCAACCCCCGCCAGCCGAGGTCCGCTTCCTCCTGCCGCTGCCTTTAAAAATATTCCTTCGGCTGGCGGGGGATCCCAACCCCCGCCAGCCGAGCCGAGGTCTTTTAAAGTTTTTTTTCATCCTCCGGAGTCCGTGCTGTTCAAAGCTGCTCCTTTCGGAGCACGTGCAGCGACTTCAGACTCCGAAAGGAGCAGCTTTGAACACCATGGACTCCAGAGGATGAAAAAGAACTTTAAAAGACCTCGGCTCGGCTGGCAGGGGTTGCCAAAGGAATATTTTTAAAGGCAGCGGCAGGAGGAAGCGGACCTCGGCTGGCGGGGGTTGGGGTCCCCCACCAGCAAAGGTAGGTGACGGCGGCAGGGGGGGTCCAGGGCGAAATCTGCGGGGGCCCAGGCCTCCATGGCCCCACGCAGATACGCCCCTGCCTGATGAGATCCCAGAACAGTAAAACAGATTTTATGCTGCTTATCCTAGAAATAAGCAGTGGATTTTCCCAAGTCCATCTTAATAATGGCTTATGGACTTTTATGAAATTGTCCAAGTGTTTTAAAACCCTGCTAAGCTATCTGCATTTACCACATTCTGTGGCAATGAATTCCAGAGTTTAATTACATGTTGAGTGAAGAAATATTTTCTCTGGTTTGTTTTAAATTTACTACTTAGTGGCTTCATTGTGTGCCCCCCCCCAAGTATTTTTGGAAAGAGTAAACAAGCAATTCACATTACCTGTTCCATTGCACTCAGTATTTTATTGACCTCTTTCATATCTCTCCTGAGCCATCTCTTCTGCAAGTTGAAGAGCGTTAAATACTTTAGTCTTTCCTTACAGGGAAGGCGTCCTATCTCCTTTTATCATTTTTGTTGCCCTTCTCTATATCTTTTCTAATCCTATATCTTTGTGATAACCAGAATTGCCCACAGTATTTGAGGTGCAGTCACACCATGGAGCAATATAAAGATATGTATATATATATATATATATATATATAGATAGATAGATATAACATTATTTTTGTTTTCCATTCCTTTCCTAATAATTCCTAACATTATCTTTCCTTTCTTAGACACTTCTGCACACTGAGCAGAGGGTTTCAATGTATCATCAACAATGATGCCTAGATCCATTTCCTGGGTGAGGACTCCTAATATGGAATCTTCTATAGTTGGGTTCCTCTTTCCCACATGCATCACCTTGCAATTGCTCACATTATGTTACGCTCTGCTACACTTCTCTAGGATGGGTCGGTTTCTGTTTCCTAACCCGGCAGCCGTCATCCGGCTTGGAGCAAGAGCAGCAGCCATCTTGGCTAGCTCAGGAGGGGGCAGCCATCTTGTCTAAACAAGAACAGGAAGGAACTCCATATCTGGTCGTGGGAGGATCTCCTAGGGGGGCTGCTATGTTGGATGCACCTGAGTTTGGTTTGCTCTGATTGCTTCACTATTTAAAGCACTGCTTCCAGGCCTTCTTTGCTTCGGCCTCAATTGTTTTGAGGAGTTGCTGTCGGAGTGCTGTTCGCTGGCTATCTCCTGTTCCTGATTTCCTGTGTACCGGACCTTGGCTAGTTCTTGGATTTCGCTTGTTTGCTGCCTGCCTTGACCCTGGACTGATTTTTGACTATTCTTGCCTATTTGGAGTTCTGGTGCTGGACTGTGTCTGTATTCCTGCCTTCCTGGTCAGCGGCTGTGCAACCCCGCCGGTTCCAGAAGTCCTGGTGGCCACCTGCAGCTGAGGGCTCAACTCTCGGTGAACGGTGGTCGCTTCCCAGGTGAAGCTAGGGGTTGTCTGGCTGCCTGACCGAGTACGGCATCTCTCCATCTTCGCCGTGCTCAGACGGGGCACAAGGGCTCACACATCTCCAGTCATAACACATTAAGCATCATCTGATATCAATCTGTTGTGTCCAGCCTCCTTTTGAACCTCAGGATTTCACAAGCTTAAAAGATATGACCCTTAAGACAGGCTTTTCTTGTAGCTATTTGTTTTGGCTAGATGAATTTCAGAATTACAGGCCTTGTTCTATGGAGAACTATTTTTTGGTCTTTAGCAAGGAAAACGTTGTGCTTAGACCAGTTCCGTCCTTCCTTCCCAAAGTGTTGGTGTCCTTCCACTGTCATACTATCTCTTTACCTATTTTTCAGGATCTTAAAAATAAGGATAGTGCAGTTTTCTTGCACAAATTGGATGTGGGAAACATGTTGGAAGTACCCGAGGAGTACGGAGGCAAAAAAAAAAAAAATCAGATAAGCTCTTCTTTTTAGTGGAGCCCGTAAAGGGGGAAGCAGCATCAAAAGCAACAATTATGGCTTAAAGAGTCTGTTGCTTCTGCGTATTTTCTTTGTGGTCATTCAGTTCCAGAAGTTTGAAAGCTCATTCAACAAGGGGACAATCTGCTTCTTGGGTGGAGCACTACTTAGTTCCTCCTCATGAAATTCACAAAGTGTAAGCAGCAAGGATTACAAAGGCCCACCCTCAGTATCTGGACTAGTTGGTGGGACAAAAAGGAAGGGTAAATTAAATCTGCTAATTTTCTTTCCTTGAGTCCCATCAGATTAGCTTTCCTGTCTCCAGAAGTGTACAGATACTGATTTTGGCTAGTAGTTGTTCCAATTTTAGTCTGAAAGACTCTATCCGTTAATGGTTCTCTGCTGAGCAGTTCATTATTTTCTAGAGGAATCCTTTTTTCCTTTTAGCTGCCTTTGCTCTTCTGCTTTATGATAAATTCTGACTGGCCAAGGGGGGGTGCACAAAGTTCTTAAATTATGACATCACAGCTCAGTAGTTCTCAGTCTCCACCTGCTGGCAGGACAGCACAAAACCAAGTATCTGGAGTAGTCTGGAGGGACTCAAGGAAAGAAAATTAGCAGGTAAGACTTACGGGTTGAATCATAGGTATAAAAAAACCTCTATTTACAGCACTAAAACTCTGTGCAATGCCCTTAGTTCACTGGTAACCCAAAACAGTGTGACATCAATTTCAAGTTTTAATTTAAAAAAATGCGCTCAGGAAATTTCACTCTGGACATTCTTTTTACATTATAACATTAATTGAAACAAGAAATGTAAAGTCAGCATCTCTCTACTGTTAATATAGTGGTTTGAGCAAAAAAAATGAGACCGTGATCAATGTTCAACTGTCTCCCATTCTGTGTGATTTTGATTAAATTACTTGCACAATTTTATATTGTATATGCTTTCTAGGAATGCAAGGCAGTATTGTGCACATAACTATTCTTAATGATTAGATGAAAACACTTTTCTTTGTGAGTCTCCCAATCACCCTATAAAATCTTCACACACAATAGAAAATATAGCTTAAATCTGACTTACATACTAAATTAAAAACTCGGGCTACATAATGTAGCAGTGATTTAAACAAAATCAAAAGTTGTTTGTTTATATATGTACAAATTCCTAAAAAGTTCTCTTTTTAGAGGACAAATAATGAAAAATACTGTAGAAAAAAATTACTTGATTTTGGAATAATTTTTTTCTACAGTTTTTGATTATTCTGTTTTTGTGGAAATCAGAATTTTATATTTTTTCAGAGAAACATTTCAGTCTTACACAGCTTACAAAAGGCTCCACAAGAATACATTACCCAAACATAAAGCATCGGTCTAAACGAAAAAATACATTACATTATGATTTGAATTTTAAATCTTCATTTTGGGTGCTGTACATCTGACAGCATGGAGCAGATGATGTAGTAGCATGTGGCTCCTTTAGATGTTTTCCAGGAGTCTATGAATCACTTCTACTGAGAGAACTGGGAATTTTTTTTTTGGAGAGGGGGTGCACCAGGCATTTTGGTTGGGGAGAAAATAGTTCTGTAATACTAAACTTCTATTCTTAGTGTGTGTGCTGTATACTTAAGTGTCATAAACTTTCAAGGAGCATTTTAAGTTGCCTTTTTGAGTCTGTAAGGTAATGTCTTATAAAAGAAATTGTTTTCTGCCAGTTGTAGTTGCTGCTTTTTTTTTCTCTTAGAACTGTGTGACATCATTTGTGTGCAGTTTTGGAGACATAGGGTAAGTTTCATTAAAAATTACCTGGCCAGTTTAACCTCTTGTAATAATTAGTAGTCATTAAAATGTTTTGGGGCCCTTTTACTAAACTGTGCTAACAAATGAGCTTGTGTGGGGCTTTCCTGCATACTAAGCCCATTTTTTTAGAGCAACCATCAAAATGATTTTTTCCATTTCTTGTATATGGCTGTGTGCTAATGCTAGCATTGTATGTGGCCATTGAAAAAAATTTACCATGGGAACACTTAACCATCTTCTATTTAGAAGGCAGTAACAGCACCTACATTGTCTGTTATTCAGTTAGTGCACGCTAATGTCAGTGTTAGCCCATGGCCATTAATTCAGAAAATTGGCCATTTTCTGACTGCAGTAAAAATGGCTTTAGCGCACAAGAAAATCCCAAGTAAGGGCGTGTTAAGGCCACTTTTTACCACAGCTTAGTAAAAGGACCCTATAAAGATAACAAAATAAAGTAAGTGATGCCTTTTCTTAGGTAGTCTGATGAAAAGGCAGTGACAGTGGACTAACGTGTCAACAACACTACTTTATCCATGATGAAAGCCAATCTGTTTCCTATTAAATTAGGGTGAGACATGCATGAGGACTTCTTTCACTAAGATTTTTTTTATATTAATATAAACATTATTGGATTTAAATTGAGACTGTATGAATGTATATATCTGTAGTCCAAATGGTAAATAAGTAGTTAATTATTCAATGTAATGGACAACAATAACAGATGTCATTTATCGCAACTGCATCAGTGAAGATAGGTGATGGATGTGACTGTCTCAAATAATACATGTTTCAGGATTTTTTTTTTTAATAAAGCTAAACTTTTGGGGAAATGTTTATCTTCTAATGACTCCTTATTTTCACATTTTGATCAAATGTAAGAATTCTGAAGCTGAAAAAACAATTTCTAAGTAGTTTATTCATTTTATATGTTCTCTCATCAAATCGTAATGTTTTCCTTTAGCCCTGGAATCCAGTTCAGAATCAAGAACAAGTGACATTTCCGATATTCTTCATCAAATAAATATAATACAGATTATTTACTTTTGTACCTGAAAAAAGTAAAGATGCTAATGCCTTTGTTTCTTTTTAACATCTGGTGCAGGAGTCCTTTTTGAGAGGGCAGAAGAGAAGTGGGTTTTTTTTTCCCTTTTCCTGATGACACTCAAAAAGGGTCTGAAAAAAAAAAAGAGGTCAGTCTTCAAAGCATGACAAAGGGGAGTGAACAGCACTTTTTCACATGAAAATGATAAAAATAGCTGCAGCAGATGTGTGTGTTAACTTAAGCCAAAAAAAATCCCAAATTTTGTAATGTTAATGTATTTTCATTACCCACTGGCTACTTGACTGTAAGAATGCCAGAACATTCTAAACATTTTATTTTGTTTTTAAACACATTTTTTATGCCTTTTTCTTTCCCTTCCTCTCCTAGATAGTTGTATTCCACTACACACACTATTGACATTTAAATCCATTAAGAGCAGACTTGAATTCAGAGATAGGCAGATTGCCACTTAGGTGACAGCTTCTGGTCCATTGGTGGTGGTCAGTCCCAGACTGGTGGTGGTGAGAGAATATCGTGCAGTCTGGAAATGATGCCACTGTGGGCCAGATAGGAGCCTGCTGTTCATCTCTCTTGGAATTTGGACCTTCCCTCCCCTCCCTCTGTGCCCCCCTCCCCCCCCCCCCCCCATTCAGCCCGCACAGAAACTGAGAGGGACCCCAGCCAGAGCATCTGGCTTTTTTGTTCCAAGTGTGTTGACTGAGGTGAATGAATGGAAGATTCCTTAGGGTTACCACATTTATAGAGACAATAAAATGTTGCCTTGCTCACACCATGCCACACAGTCATTTTCTTGACACACCCCCCCCCCCCAAGAAAGCCAGATTCTATAAACAGTGAAAATACTGGTAAAAGTAACAAAAATGCATTTTCTTCTGAACTCTGCAAAATACAAAATTAGAAAAGAAAAGATGTACATTTAAAAAAAAGTAAACATCCATGAGGAGCATGTCCCTCTTTCCTTTCCCAATCCATGAGCAGCATGTCCCACTCTTCATCTGCTTTTATCCATGTGTGGTATTTCCCCCTTACATGAATATCCCCCTCAACTAGAGAATGACACAGGAACGGGTAAACTGTGGTAAAACCAAGGGAATGGCAGAAAATTTCTAAGTTTTACCACAGGTACAAATAGAGGTTATTTATCCACCCCACAGGAGCAGTAATAACCCCTGCACCTGCAGTAAAATGGACACCTACCTTTTTACCATCTGTTCTCAAGTTGTCAGCTGCTCGCTCTGCCTCCTCCCAGGCTGCAGTACTATTAGAGTGCACACGACGCACGCTCACCACAGTGATGTCACTTCTAAGAGAGGACCCCTGATTGGCCTCTCTTGAGTCTTCCTCTGTCCCATTGGCACAGGAGTAGGAGACATTAGTAGGGCAGCTCAGCAACAAACTGAAAGAAAGAGGACTTGAGTCTCCTTTGTCAGCGGCGCTCGGCACGTGCAGAGAGGGAGAATGGCTAAGAGAGCTGAGAGAGACCTTGTTTCCCTGCCTCAAAGACACAGGCCTGCCTCCTCTTCTTCCTCTTTCCCCGATCCTCAGGCTCATCATACCAACCTCCTCTTTCCCCGATCCTCAGGTTCATCATACCAACTAAGCAAGCCACTGAACTGAAGCCAGTGAGGGAAGAATCTTCAAGTTCATTGAGGAAGCACTAGAGCTAGTGTGTGCCAAGGCCAGTTTTATTCACACAGGGCGGCCCTTTCTGAAGACCGGTGAGCTGCTTAGTGTGTATTGCAAAATGAGTCTGCGTCCAAGAGAAGTTTAAGTGTAAAAAGATTAGAAAATGAAGAACATAGCTTTCTTGCATGAAACTTGTCTCTGTGTGTTTTTTTTTTCTTCTTTCACAACAGGGAACTGGGCCACGTGGCAGCTGCACCAAAATGGGATTCTTGGTTGTGCTGGACTGGTCAGATAACTGGATCAAAGACAAGTCTATGTCCTTTTGATTGTATGTGCTGTAGTAAATGCCGTGATGTGTGCTGTGGCAGGCTTCCTGAAAGGCACATAATGGAATTTTTTTTTTAAGTCGGGGCCCATAATTGAGAATAGAGGTCTACTCTAAATAAAATGGTGCCTTGGATTATTACTGCATGCCATTGCAGTGCTTTGGCAATCCAGCTTCAGATGGCTAATATATTAATTTCTCTTCAGTGAAAATGCTGTCATGTAGCACACCTTTTATGCTACCTCAGGCATTGGCCACTTTAGGGTCCTTCTGAGTCCTGACTCCTGAGAAACATGCATGTGTGCGCTACTGTCTTGGAAACTTCTGATTTAGGAATCGCTTGTTTCCAGAATGACACTCGAGGAACCCTACCTACAATGAGATTTTGTACCAACAAACGTTTATCTGGCATTGTTGCAGTGCATGCATAACTCCATCCTAATGACTGCATGGGAGAAAAGAAATGTGTTTGCAGTTCTAGATGAATAATTAGAAACATTAGTGCTCATTATTGCTTGCTATTGGAATGAATATTCCATCACTGTTTCATTATTGCTTGCTACTAGTCCAGTACTAGGTCATTTGTTTTAATTTATTTATGCAGACCTTACAGGCACATGGTTTTGCTGTTTAAACCCAAAGGTAAACCTTAAGGGTGGCTAAACAGTCAAGTATAAACCGAGTTGTTTCTGACGTGTTTTGGACTGCATTGGGTCCCTCCCTCCTACTGATCTGTATATCTACTGTCTAGAATTTTGGAAGATGGAAATGTGAACATAATAAAGTTTTGGATGTATGCTGGAGGGCTCTGTAGAAGCTTGGTTTGTTTACTAAGTTTTGAAGTGTGTGCATATAGAATACAGATTCCTGTTGTGCACCTTGATACATAATGGCTATGATTTCTCTGAATATATGATCCGGCATCATTAAAGGACAGACTGATCTAAATATCCAGTTGGGTAAGCTATTGCTGCTGCTAATCTCAACTTTGTTACATCATGATTCAGACACATCCATCTACTTGCTCCCATGACATAATTGAATCCTATTATTCTGTCTCACTGTAAGGCACATTGAACCACCACCTGAGTTTGCTTGGGATAATGGGGGATATAATAAATGTAAAAAAAAAAAAAATCCTTTACCTCCACCTTTTAAGACACTGCCTAAACAGTGCCTATCCAACTGGTGATGGCACAAGAAAATAGGAAAGCATTGGTCAAGCAGTGATGACTAAATCAAAATAACCTGTTCCTTAGCTGGGCTCTACCATATTGAAAAGGTGACCATACCATGCGGTAAGGCATGAGAGAAATGTTGGTGATAGAGGCAAGACAGGGAGAGCAGCAGCATCATGCTTTGAGTGCCCCTAGCTAGCACTGTCTCGCTGGCTCTGACATCACCTCGGCCTTTAACTTTTATGCTGTGCTGCTTAGAATGAGGTAGAGCAAACGCCTGCTGCAGCTGCACTGATTTTCAGAGAAGGGAGAAAGAGAAGACAGCTGCCTGCCACTACTATGGTGAAAGTGTTGATGACTTAACTATAATTTACACACCCTAATTCAATCCAGCAGAGTAGTTTTTGTACTGCAAAAAGATTTTTTTGTTTTTTTTTAATCTGGTCACTCACTGGTCAACAACACACTGTATTTTAATTTTTTAGATTATCTGTAGTCATGGATAAAACAATGGTACAAGTTCTAATTGGTAAAAAAAAAAAAGTGTGATTCTTTTTTTGAGAATGATGGACCTAGTGCAGTGTGGAAGTCCTTCATTGTTATCCATGTGGATGGTCAAAACAGTGGTTCGCCATGTGCAAGACTTGCATGACAGCGCTGAAGTGGAAGTCATGTGACGGAACCAGTGGGTTGAAAGCGTATGTAGCAAGTTGTGGGCAAAAGCATATGCGCACAAGAAACATCGGGGACTTCTTACAAAAAGTGAGTCATCAAGATGAACCCAGAATGACCGTGCTAGCAACAGTGAAAGCAGAAGTTACTGACATGATTGCCTCAAGTGTGTGCCATAGACATCATGCCTTTCTCTATGGTCAAAGGTATTGGCTTCATTCATCTCGCAGAGAAGCTAGTTTCAAATGGCGCAAATATGACTAGCTTTCTGCAGATCAGATACTCCCCTCTGCCAGAATAGGGTCTAGGCATATTTCTGCTATTGCTGAAAAGAAAAAAGCAGCACTGTCTGATCTGTTGCAAAAAGCAAATTAAATTGTAACAACTGATCTGTGGACTGAAGATGGTACTGGGATTCCATACATAAGTTACTGTACAATACATAGATTCAAATTATCATCTTAACTCAAGAATCCTTTCCGCCAGAACTCTGTTAAAAAAAAAAACACACACACACACACTAAAGGACATTTTAGAAGAGTTTGGGTCCTACGGCAGGACAATATTTATGTGACTGTCAAAGGAGCTAACGTGAAGGTTGCATTCAAGGATCAGCAGTGGATATCCTCTGCTGGCTATAACTTGAACCTTGTATTAGTTCATGGACTGAAGGACGGTGGCTCTGATTCTGCAGCAGAAGTAATTGGGCTGATAAAAGGCTTCAAAAGACATTTTCACACACATGTCAAGCATTCAAGAATGCATCAGAAACGTGAGACTAGCCTTAAATAGGCTGTTCCAATTAGATGGAACAGCATCTATACAATGCTAGACTCAATAAGTAAAAACTTAACAAGAGTCTTGTCTGCTGATCAAACCCCTACCATCTCCAATGTCCTTCCAACCCGTGCCCAGTTGTTGAATCATCTGAATGTTACTGCAACTGATTCATCCATTGTTGCTAGCATGAAGGAGCATTTCCAAAACCTGATGGAGACTTATTTTTGGATTCATCCACTACACAACGTTGCTTCCCTTCTATACCTGTGTCTGAAAGACAATCCAATTATTTTCACCAAGGCTGTTAAAACACAGGCAACAGAATCTTTGAGAAGGTTATACCAGCAGCTAGAAACGGAAGACTGAAATCCATCAACATCTCAGGATCCTCCACAATCCATACTTTCAGAAAGTGTCACATCTGTGGAAGAGGCTGGGCCGGGCCCTTCCAAATGAATAAAGATGGATGTCACTTGAGTGACTTTTATGGAACAATGTCTCCTTGAAAGGCTGCTGTTCATGAATTTGACAATTCAATTTGACAATTATTTATGCTCGACTGATGATATTGACAATGATGTTTTATCATCTTGGAAAAATAAGGAAAAGTGCTGGCCAAAACTAGCAAAACTTGCATGGGGGATCCTATGCATTCCTGCTACCACTCCATCTTCAGGGACAGAGTTCTCGGGGACACACTGTCCCTGCATCATTCTGTACCCTTCGCCAATCTTTTTTCCAGGCCCCCCCACACCCACATTCCATCTGTCCCTCCACACATCCAACTCCATCCACCTGCCATCCCCGAATGTACCTTAACATGTTCTGCTGGTCTAGTGGCCTTATGAGTGGGGTTATTTTCTGTCCCAAGGAGGACACTAGACCACCAGGGCACGTTAAGGTATGTTCAGAGAGGGCTCCCTAAGACTGGGAGGGGGGGGCATCCTGCCCAGAAACCTGGACATATGGGCAGGCTAGAAAAAGCCTTCCAGCCACCCAACAGTCCCCTGAAAAGGAGGACATGACCAGGGAAACCTGGACGTATGGTAACCCTACCTTGGCGTCCAGTCCAGGACCATTGAGTTATGTCTGTCAACCAGCAGATTGAGACAAATAAGAAAAGTAGTTCTTGTGCCCTACCATTTAAGGGTATCGTGCAGTCTGGAATGCTCAGTATTCTGCGTCTCCAGGTGGATGGTTGATGGAGTGTGCAGCTCCTCTTGGTGCTTCTCATCCAGCTCCTGATTCAGTGCCATCTGGCTCTCAGTTGTACTGCTATGGATTTATAGCCTGTCTCACTGACACAGACTACTCAATTACCGTGGATTCTTTTGGATTCGTATTAGATAAATGAAACCTTTATTAGAGGTGCTAAATTCTACAATGATTAAGGTATATACAATGGTTAGCTATATACACACAATGATTAGCTAAACAATCATTACATCACTGGTCTCTACATCTAAGCAATGCTAAGAGTTCTTAGACCAGGAAAAGAAGCAATAATACATACATACAACGTCACTGGTCCTACATCATCCAGGCTCTTATCAGTTGGGGGGCCCGTTACAATGAAAGCCAGGAGCTTTTTAGACCAGGAACAGTACGTATGTCACAGATAAGCTCCCGATTTCACTGAAAGAAACTCCCCTTTTTATTAGGCTCAGAACTCATGTTCAGAGCTATGGAAAATTACAGAATGCTTCTCTGTTTAGGTAAACAAGCCATACTATGGGAACATGGTCACATGCTCTCCAAGTCCAGGTGGCCAAGCTGGGCCTGGAAAACAAGTGCCATCCTCCCCTTCACATACCAAATTAATTAGAGCTGTGTCTTATCTTCTGCATTCCAACTTATTTTAATCAACAATACAGACCATGAGTGCACTGGTCGGTCAAGACAGAGATGAAAAACAATCTTTAAAATTCACTTCCATTACATCAGTTGAGCAGGGGAGTCTCAAGTATGGTTTCAGCTCCTTTTAAATATTCTAGAGGATTATTTTGAGCTGGGGTTGACACCTGGTGGGGCCAGGTCCCTCCCCACCTCCCCTTCTGGGCTACTAAAGGTGCTTCCCTTTTTACTTCCTTTTTTGGTAAGACCAGTTTTTCTATCAGTGTTTCTTCTTATTTTTACTCATTGGTTGTCTCCTGCATTTTACCTTCACTGGTGATCATTAGCAGTGTATGTTGGTTTGTTCACGTTTTACATCAGCCATCAATGTGAACTATATACCTACGTTTGTCTCACAGTATATCCAGTGCAGTCTTTTATCCTGGAATCTACATTCATCTATTGCACCAGGTTCAAGAAATAAGTAGTAGTAGTAGTTTACATAGACACAAAGGCAGGAGTTCATTTTGATATTCCCTAAATAGTGCATGTTTTGACCATATCCCCTGCATAAGGGCAAGTGTGTGAATAAAAATGTTAAGGAATATGCTGAAGTGTATCATCAGCATATTCCTTAACATTTTTATTCACACACTTTTGTGCAACATAAAGTTTTTGCTTTGCATGTCCATCTCTTATTTAACAGCCATCTATTCTGTTTTTATATGATACACATGTTTTTCTGGCATAAGTTACTTCTTTTAACTTTGTTCTTAACGTCTGGTACATTGTTTTATATAGTCTGCTTTGTTTAATTTATATTCATTGTATTTATGTTTTATATACTTTTTATATACACAGTGTTTCTTGTGACCCTTGAGGCAGGTGGCTGTGTCCGCTGAAACACAGAACCGTGTCGGGTCATTTCTCTGGTGCCTTTAAATAAAGAACCTTTGAACAGTCTTTCCCAGGCTGGATGTCAGTTTGTTGTCCTCTGCTCCTGGGTGGTTTTCACTTTTTCCTTTAAACCTCTTCCTTCAACTCAGTGAAAAGTGTCTGTGTGAAGAGGCTGTTTTGCTATTGTGAAATGAAACATGCAGTGAGCACTTGGTGCAATTCAAGTAAATTAACATGATAGAAATTCTGACTGTTGAAGTTCCTCCAATTGAAATTCACTACTGCATGCAGGTTGTTTATGGTAATGACTGTGTTGATGTGAGCACTGTGTATCACTGGACCAAAAAAACATGTAAAGATTATGGATCAGGAAAAGCTGATTTGTATGATCAAAACTGAAGTGTATGACCTGTGCCAGCAGTAGGGAAAGAAAGATCTTAGAAAGAATATTTATACTCTAACACGGTTCTTTGTAATACAGCTAGCATTCGCCTGACCTAAAAGTAGGGAAAAAAAAGAGTTTCAGAAAGATCTTTATACTTGTCTACAGGTCGCAGCAGAGTTCCAAAAGGAAAGAAAGCCCAGTACTATACAGTACACAGCTGTCAGGAATAGTGAGTCCTTGGACCAAAGCCGGAGCTTTGGCAGACAGATCACCTGGGCTGGCACAGGCAGGAATCAGAACAGACTGGACTAAGATAAACTAACAGACTCAACACAGGCAGGACAAAGGTAACTAAACACAATGGACTAAACAAGGACCGGATCCAGATGAGGCAAGGAAAAGAAGGCAAAGGGGCCAGAACTGGAACCCAGACAGGACAAGGCAAAACTCGGCACTGGATTAAAACTGGGACTGGGACCCAGAAATGCAAGACAAGGCAACACACGGCAGTAGATTAAAACTGGGTCCAGAAAAGGGCAAAACAAGGACAAGGCAAGAACTGGATCCAGACAGGACTAGACAAAGACAAGACAAAGCACAACCAGACAGGCAAGATAGGGCAGGAGCTAGGCAACAGAATAACAGACGCAAGACAATACACAAAGCAGGAACAGGATTCAGGATTCTCGAACAGGCTTGGCTGGAACAGAATTCTCAAACAGGATTCAGGATTCTCAAGCTTGGCTGGAACAGGATTCAGGATTCTCAAATGGGATTCAGGATTCTCAGACAGGCTTGGCTGGAACAAGATTCAGGATTCTCAAACGGGATTCAGGATTCTCAGACAGGCTTGGCTGGAACAAGATTCAGGATTCTCAAACGGGATTCAGGTTTCTCAGACAGGCTTGACTGGAACCAGATTCTGGAACGGGCTTGGCTTGACTGGAACCAGATTCTGGAACAGGATCCTGAAAGGGACTCGGCTTGGCTGGAACAGGATCCCGAAAGGGACTCGGCTTGGCTGGAACAGGATCCCGAAAGGGACTCGGCTTGGCTGGAACAGGATCCCGAAAGGGACTCGGCTTGGCTGGAACAGGATCCCGAAAGGGACTCGGCTTAGCAGGGAACTGGGACAGAACTAGCTCAAACACACACAGGAACAGAACTTCGCAGAAACAGAGCTCAATAGCCAGGAAGCAAACATGGCAGGCAAAGGATTAAGCAGACTAAGGGAAGACAGACAAACAAACAAACAAACAAAAAAGCAATGTGCTTACCAGCACCCACAGCTGGATAGCAGTGAAGTAATCGGGTATGATGCTGGCTTCTACAGACTCAGCATAAACAGACAAGAACCACACACACAGGAAACAGAGCGTGGCTAAACACAGAGGTTGGCTTAAACACAGAGCTTAACTATAGCAAGAGTCAAGTGCAGGGCTAGACTAAAAGCAGGAGCCAAGGGTAGAATCAAACAGATACAGACACCAAGAGCAGGGTGTGGTTCTACAGCCAGGCTTTCAGGAAACAAGATTCAAAAGCAAACTCACAGAAACAAAGGAAAGCATTGAAACACAAGACTCAGAGAAACATAGCACAGACCTTCAGGAGCAAGCCTCTCAGGAACCAAGCGAAGCAGGGAAATGTTCTAAACAGGTAACACAAGATTAAGAGACCTCTTTAAAGGCCACGTAGGAAAGCTCCCTGGGTCCTTATAAAGGAGTAGGCTGATGATGTCACAAGTAGGAAATGAAGCAGGGAGACCAAAGCGAGGCTTGGCTTACAGGAAGAACAACAACATGGAAAAAGGCAGACTGGAGAGGTCACAGAGTTAGATACAGAGAAACAGTAGGTCTGAACATAAGGGCATGGCCACAACCGTGACAACAACTTCAATCATAAAATCATAGTGGGTGCGGAGGGTGTTTTTATTTGGGTGGAATAGACCCATGAAGTCCTCCTCTAGTAGGTTGGCAATCTAGCCACATACCAGAGAGACTTCCTAGAAGACTTTCATCTACAATATGTTTTCGCTTATCTGACTCCCTACCAATACATGTCCTACTAACCATTTTTACCCTAAAGATTAGTTAACACTTTGAATACTGTATAGGAAAGAGATAAGAAAGATAGAATGCAGATATATATATTTATTGTTTCTTACCAAAGCAATACAAGGCAATCAAGAACATCAATCTGACTTCAGATCCGACTGGCAGCATCTCTGGATGGAATTTGGAACTCCTCCAGCCCCACCCAGATTTACTCTGTCTTTTATACAATTCTGGGTGCATGCAAACCTATGTATTGACTTCAATGTTAAACTTGTTTACTTCAAACTCGCTTAACTGCAACCTCCGGCACCGCCTCTATCTCAACTGAAATTTCCCCATCCTAGCACCTTGGCATGATGTTTTAGAAAAACAGTTTTTTCTAACTCAGATGTGGAAATGGGGGGGGGATCCATTTTGTAGCTGACAGTTTTAACAGTTTCCATTTTGATCTCAGATTCTCTTTACCCAACTTTTCCAATTTAGATCATTTTGGCCTCAATCCGGGCTAAAAACTAGGCCATGCCTTTCCAACAAGCTCCTAGCCATCAGACTTCTGACTTGGCCAGTGTTTTTAACAGCCTGAGCTCTGAGATTTAACTTCTCACCCTTCCGGTGGGGGCTTCTAGCTGTACCATAATTCTACAAGGGACATAGAAAGACACAACACAGTCCTAACAACTCCCAGAACGGCAGCCTCAGCAGTTAATACATTAGAATTACTCAAAGACTGGATAGAAATGGAACAACTAGAATTACTGCTCATAACAGAAACATTGGCTACACGTTGAAGATGACCCAGCACTAAATGACCTATACCCACCGCGATACAAAACAATACACATCAGCATAACTAAAAAGAAGGGAGGCGGAGTTGCAATAATATACAAATCCTTATTCAAAATAGAACCTGTTGCTAAACACATATCCTCAGCAAGTGAAATTTTGTCATGCAAAATCACTGACGCAACATTAAATGATCAACTATTACTGTTTTACTGCCCCCCCCCCAGGAAGGTGGTCAAATGTTCAAGATGACTTAATGGATTTCATATTGAACATCTGTACAAATCAACCAAATGTCCTTCTAATATGAGACATAAATCCTGCACCTAGAAAACCAAAACACCAACACCAGAACACTAATGAATTGTATAAACCAATGGAACTTCAAAACAGCACAAGGCACCTCAACTCACACAAAAGTCCACCTATTAGACATACTAGCGCACAGATTCTCAGCAAACAACAATAACATATTAGAAAACCACAAATGGGAAGAGGTACCATGGTCAGACCACAGCAAGCTCACATGTACAGTACAATGGAAAGAAAACGGCAAGAATAGAGAACCTAAGAACACCGCACACTTTCTCTACCAGAGGGAAGTTGGACAATCAGACCTTCTGGACAATAGTAATGAATGAACATAGTAACATATCACCCAAGGACACCCACTTCATGAGAAACTGGGATGAAACAAGCAAAAGCATACTAAACAAAATAGCACCACTGAAAACGAAAACAAGAAATAAAAAACAATCACGCCCCTGGTTTAATGATTGAACTACTACACATGAAAAATTTGTGCAGGAAACTTGAAAGAACATAGACCAAAATCAAAACTGACACAAACAAAATCATATGGAAAAAAGCTATAAGAACGTACACACAATATAAAGAAAGCGAAAGCAGAATATTACAGCATATATGCCAACCTAGAACAGATTAATATGAAAAAAATATTCAAACTCATGAACAACCTACTGAAAACCCAAGATGTACTGTCATCAATGGAAACACCACCAACTACAGATGAGCTCGCACAATATTTTGAACACAAAATAACAAAGACGAGAGCAAACCTAAATAAATCACAAACATCCATCACACTTTTTACAAGAATGTGAAAAAAATTACGTCCACACTGCGGCACACAGAATCTGGTCCTCCTTCAAATCACCCAAACCAAACACAGTAAAGATACTACTGACAAAATATACACACACATATACTGTCTGCTAGATAACTTTCCTAACTATATGATGAAAGACCCACTGGACTGGTTCATTGAATGCTTCACCAAACACATCACATATGTGTTTTCAAAAGGATAATTCCCGACAGACAAAAGTGACATTGTACTCACCCCAATCCCCATAAACACAACCAGCAAGATCAGCGACGTTGCAAACTACAGACCAGTGGCCTCAATACCACTACTGACCAAAATGATGGAGGTACTGATAGCACAGCAACTAATGGAATACCTGACATAATTTTCAATCCTTCTTAACTCCCAATCAGGTTTCAGACCACAACACAGCACTAAGATGGTCATGACCACCCTGATAACGAAATTCAGAAGCTTAATATGCCAAGGACAGAATATATTACTACTACAATTTGATATATCAAGTGCTTTTGACGTAGTAGACCATATAACACTAATGGCCCTACTTGACAACATGGGAATTAGTGGTGTAGTGGCAACATGGTTCAAGGGTTTCCTAAGGACCACATTGTAAAGATGTCTAACCACATATCAGCTTCTTGGATCCCTGAATGTGGGACAACACAGGGATCACCAATATCACCAATACTATTCAATGTAATTATGGAACCACTTGGAAAAAAACTAGAATCAATGGGCTTCAACCCATTCATATATGCAGATGATTTCACCATCTACATACCTTTTAACAAAAGCATCATGAAGCATCATGGAAATACTGGACAAAGTCAAAACATCCTGGACCTTATAGAAAACTGGGCAACAACTTTCAAAATCAAATCAAACAGAGACAATACCAAATTCTTGGTTCTGTCCAGCCCGAACAACCCCACATCTCACCAAAATTTCACAACCAACCATCAAACATACCAAATTGAAACACAACTAAAAATATTGGAAATTATTCTAGATAAACATATCACTGGACAGTCAAATATCAGCAATTATATCAAAGTGCTTCAGAACACTATGGAAACTGAGAAGGATAAGAGACTATTTTCCTAAAAAATCATTCCAAATAATGGTACAATCGACGATGCTATCACAATTAGACTACTACAATGCAGGAAAACACACTAGAATCATTGCGAACAGTCCAAAACACAGCAGAAAGAGTGATGTTCAAAAAGTCAAAATATGAAAGAGCCACTTCACTACTCAAAACACTACATTGGCTACCAATCAAGGCAAGACTACTCTCCAAAGCTAGCACCCTTATCTACAAGATACTATTTGGAATGGCACTGAATACATTCAAGAAATGAATGAACTATCTCTAAGAAATGCAAGCCCAGAAACCAGAGGTTATCTATTTCTGCACCTACCCAACTGCAGAAACATAACTTACAAAACCATCTATACAGCAGGATTTAGCTTTCTGGGTTCCAAACAGTGAAATTCAATACCAAAAGCTACAAGAAGCATCACCAACTACCTTCAGTTCAGAAAAGAACTGAAAACCTACCTCTTCAAAAAATTCTATAGCTAACCAATTAAGCTACTGATTACTTAATTTACAGCCTTAATGAAGAACACTATTGAAATTTAACCTAACTTTTCTAATTTCAGCTAACTGCAAATTGTAAGCCACTCTGAACTTCACCTAACTAAATTGTAAGCCACTTTGAACCGGAACTAGTTTTTGGATAACAGTGGGATATAAGAATGCATAAATAAATGGATGAGTCTCTCATGAGAAAGGTTGATGAATTCATAAAGAATAATTGAAGGCTTACTCAATACATTACACTGCAACCTTGAAAACTTTGAAAGACTAATTACGAAGAGTTTGGAAGCACAAGAAGGAAATTTTGTTGCAACATCACAATGCTACCAAATAAACAGAGGCAATTGAAAAGATGGGTCTCAGTTTTATCCCATCTGCCATACAGCTCAGACTTAACATCATACGATTTTCCATTTTTTTCAACATTAATGGAATACCTTTGGGGGCATCTGTTCAACTCAAATGAGGTGGCAAGGACTATGAGCAACTGGTTGAAGAGACAAGATGTGAAAATATTTCTTTTTATTATTTTGCATGGGTGTAGTTTGGGGGGAGAGGGAGCAGTGCCCCCTCCCCTGAACGGCTTGCCACCTTTTGCATTGCCAGACCTGTCAAGTGTCCCGCATTGAGCAGACTTCCGCTGTGGTGGGTTATCTCCTGCACCCCCGCAAAAGCGGGAAAGTCTCCCGCTGACAGGGACGGTCCTGTGAGGCACTCCTCCTCTGGCATCTTTCCCTTCCCACTCCACCACAACTCCACCCACCCGGACTGGCATCTCCTCTTTTCCCTCAATCCTCTTCCCCTGAGTGCTACCTTTAAGTTGTTTCAAAACTTGCCAGGCGGTGGCAGTGATTCACAGGTGCTGCTCTGCCAACAGACTGACATTTCTCTGTCTACTGAGGTGGCCCGCCCTCTCTGAGGTATCTTCCTGTTTCTGCTGGGGCAGGTCGTGCTGCAGAGAGAGAAGATGTTGGCCAGCTGCAGGGCAGCACCTGTGAATTGCTGCTGCCGGGGGCAAGTGCTGAAGCAAATTAAAGGTAGGCTTGGGAGAAGAAGGTTGAGGGAAGAAAAGGGGAGAAATAACAATTGAAAATCACTAAAACAGCTTTTAAAATTATTGCAGCTGGTAGAGAAACAACCGTTAAACTGTATTTTGTGCTCATTCTTCTACACTGTTCTATACAATACAGATGGCCAAATTTCAGTGAGGATATCCTGTTTCTTGATGGGTTCATCTTAATTCTTGTGGTAATCTGCCTTAGGAAGCCTGGTGTTATAAAGATGGAATATAGAGAAATTAAATGGAAGTAAAATTAAACGCCCCTTTCATTGGGGCACATGGAATCCCATCTGCATCTGGAAGAGATGGGACAGAGGGAAGGAGCAGAAGATGGATGGGACTGGGAGGAGTGGTGAGCAGAGGGAAGAAGCAGGAGATGGATGGGACTGGAAGGGGTGGTGAGCAGAGGGAAGAAGCAGGAGATGGATGGGACTGGAAGGGGTGGTGAGCAGAGGGAAGAAGCAGGAGATGGATGGGGGTGGGAGAGGGGAAGAAGCAAGATGTGAAATAAGGGATATGAGAAGAAGGGCAAGAAAAGGGGATGATGTGGGGAAAGGTTGAGACATCATGTGAATGACATGGAAGACCGGAGAGAGGATAAGAGGCATTGAAAAGGGATTAGGGTACTGGTGAAGGGTATAGGAGAAGGGGATGAGTCTCTGAAGGGTGAGTTAGGGTGGAAAGGTGTTAAAAGATGGTGAAAGAGAAGCTATTGGGCATGGGGTATAGGGTAACAGACAGAAGAGTGGCCTTGGAGGCAAGGGAAGGAAGAAGAGACATGGATGGGGCTGGGACCAATAGGGTGATGAGATGCAGTGGAGGGTAGATGAGGGCAAAGAGGGTGAGTACAGAGTATGGGAATGGGGGGGACTAATGAAGTGGGTGAAAGATGGGGGAGAAATGTAGGAAACAGTAAGGGAAAGACAGGAGGGGAATGGGAGTGCTGGAGAGAGAATGAGAGGGATATGGTCAAAGCCAGTGGGTAGATGGATACTAATGACTAAAGAGTGAGAGAAATGTGGGGAAAAAAAACATAAAATGAAAGATCAGTGCCAGATAGATGCAGAGAAGGCCAGGAAGAAGACAAAGAGAAGAGCGAAGAAATAGAAAAGCCAACCTGGAAAAGAATTTAGGGGAAGACTGACACATGGAAAGTGGAAAAGAGACTGGGACCAGCCCAACTAGAAAAATAGAATGCTCAGACAACAAAGGTAGAAAAGAAAACATTATTTTTATTTAATGCTTTTTAAGGACTAAGATATGCCTGCTTTGTTAAATGTAAATTTTCTTCTATTGTTGTATTTTGCAGAGTACAGGAGAAAATACATTTCTGTTTCTCTTTTACCAGTATTTGCACTGCTTACAGAGTCTGGCTTTCTGAAGAGATCTATTTCAGTTTTTGTGGTTCCCTATTTTATATCACATGAGGGTCTGTCCGTGTTCTGCATATGTGACTGGGGTGACGGATTCTGCTAGCATGTAGTGTTTGTGTAGGAATGTGTAACAGTCCAGCTTGTTACAGTTTTCCAGTAGTACATATATTGGTGCTCTAGGGTCCAGTGTAATATTTATAGCACTGTCTTTTCATAGGTGGGTTAGGACTGTTGGGTGTTAAGTTTTCTGTATAGGTTTTGAGTGTCTTTTTATAGGGTTTTGTGTTATTTCATAAAGTGTATGGCCCTACTGTTTTTTTATATGCTGGCTTCATATTCAGCATTTTAGTCTGGTTGCATGTGTGTTATTATTTTGTTTTAATAGCCATAATGAGTATGTATAAGATGTATATATGCAAATGTACGAAACCACACCCTTTGTCCCCCCAAATGAAACAAACTACATTCATGTTATTTTGACTTATGAAAACAAAACGACTTTACCCTGAAACATGCTCAAAACAGAATAATCCATTTGTACAAGAGATGAGCTGAAGATGTGATTCCATGTGCCCCATTGAAAGGAGAGTTTAATTTTACTTCCAATCGTTATATCATCAGGCTTCCCAAGGCAGAGTACAACAACAGTTTAGATGAACCCATTAGTAAACAGGCTATTTTCACTGAAATTTGGCCAGTGTTGAAAAATGAGCACAAACACAGCCATTATTAGTGCTGTTTCCACCAGCTACAATAATTTTTGAAGCTGTTTTAGTGATATTCAGTTTTGATTTCATGATATTTATATCTGCATATGGGTCGCTTTCAAATAAAATTTTTCCTCATCCATGATCTTGTTGTAACACCAAATGTATCTATCTCCTGGAATGGTGATGCCATAACAGGTTTCTGTAAGCCACATTGAGCCTGCAAATAGGTGGGAAAATGTGGAATACAAATGCAATAAAAAAATTAAAAAGCTGTAAAATAAGTTTATATATATATATATATATATATATATATATATATATATATATATATATATTTTGTCCTCCACCTTTTAAGGCACTACCTATCCAACTGGAACAGCTTTTGACTTTTTACAGATGGACCATGCATAGGCAATCCATTATTCTAATCTTTTACTATTGCTTTCAATTGTTTTGGGTGTACTTGTGACTCCGCCTACTACCAGCATGCTACGCCTACTAGTTTCAACCCTATGGGCTGCTCGATAGAGGCCCGCGCACCGTTTCATGTTCTTCAATCTAACCTCCTTGGCCGGAACACTAGATTATGACTTGTAACATTGACAAGTGAATACCAACCAGAAAACCCCACTCACACTGCGAGAAAGTAATCCAAAACCCCGTAACTAACACCAACACCACCAACAAAAATTATCGTAGCCAGTTTTCAAAAGTAGCACAGTTTGGTGGGAATTGGAAACCAGCCCTACTGGAGGCACCACGAAACGCAAACGCTCCGGAAGTACTCAAGAGAAGTGACCAGACGGCGTTATGTTTCTCTTAGTAACAGCGGTAAAGCGTCTTCTTCTCTGGTAAGAATGCCGCTCATGGTGAAAGATTACACGTGGGAACAGACACCCTCTGAGGTATTTGTCTCTGTACCTCTGAAAGGTGTGAGTGCTGCAAAGGCTGATGTGTTCTGCACGGAGAACTATTTGAAGGTGAGCGCCGGTCTTAGCTTCACCCGCATGAAACTCAGTTACTAAATTGCCGTTTGTGTTCTACTTTCACATGCGGTAAGAATTAGCCACCTGCTGGTGTTATTATTAGCTGTCACTCGTTTAATTTTGATAGTGCATTTTGAGCTAGGCTGCTTTTATCGTCTCGCACGAAATCTATATGTACACTGATTCTGCTTAATAAGATTGCAATTAAAATTAGAATTAGATTAGCTTGACTGAAAAAGGGCTCATTATTAATGTGTAAAGAACGCCCATATATTCCCAGTCACTGCTATATCTTTTCTGCATTTTAATGGATCCTCTGAGGTTTTCAGTGATTCTAGTTGTTTCTGAATCCCTGCCAAATATTCTCTGGGATCAAGGCTTGGGGGGGGGGGGGGGGGGGGGGGGGGGTATCAGATGTTCATTGGTTCTAGGCAAACCTTTAGCCAGTATTAAGATTATGCTTGTATAGGGCATGAGTAAGGGGAATCATCATCTGATTAAATAATATGGGTGAGAGAGGTGAACCCTGGGGTACTCCATGATGGTGGTATGTTTGAGTTTGGTTTTACTTTTTAGATTGTAGCTAATTTTCCACTGTGTACTAAAGTGCCTACTAAAAAAGCAATCATCACAGGAGCTCAGCTGCAGTGGATGCTGTGCAAGGTTTTAGTGTGGATTTAGCTGTCTTCTGGAAAGTTCTGTTTCTGAATCAGTGGAATTTGCTACCCTTGATTACGTTTTCCTTAGTTTCTGATAGGAATTGGTTTTTGGAGATCTACTTTAAAAATCGTCATAAGAGAGTTTTTAATCAAGTAGGGGTTTATTTTTCTTATAGTTCCCCTGCAAATGCATTATTTAGATTTAATTCTGAAAAATATATATTTTTGTACCGTCTCAATTATCAGCCTTCTGGCCTCTGAAAGATTAGCTGTGAGGGGTTGCGAGGCTCTCAATTGTGGATGCTTCTTTTTTTTTTTTTTTTTATGAAATTTTTACAAATTTAAATCTAAGCAATTTCACTTGTACAGCAAAGGTGTTTCTAAAGCTAAAGGTAACATAATCTTTAACAAAGAGAGTCTCTCAAAAAAAAAGAGAAAAAGAAAATGTAAATTACACTCAAGTCCACAATATTGGATCCAAGACTTAATAAAGAGGGAAAGATGAGCAAAAATTAAAGGCATATTATACCTGAAGTACAGAGCTAGATATTTACTTTACGAAGAGCTTATTCATTCTCCCGATATTCTCTTAGTTGCCAGAAATGCTGACAAGTGAGATGATTCAAAGAAAACAGGAGAGAGAGGAGAATTGCTGGACATAGATGGAGAAGAGGGTGGGGAGAGAGGAGAATTGCTGGACATGGATGGAGGGGGAGGCAGGGGAGAGAAGAGAATTGCTGAGCATGGATGGCGAGGAGAGCAGGGGAAAGAGGAGAATTGCTGGACATGGATAGAGGGGAGGACAGGGAAGAGAGGAGAATCACTGGATATGGATGGAGGGGAGGGAAGAGAGAGGAAGGAGATGCACATGGACGGAGATGAGGGAAAGGGATGAAAGGAGAAAAACTGCACATGGATGGAGAAAATAGGCAAAAGCTGGATCCACTCAAACTCTTCCAGTCAAGTCTGCAGAGGATCCAGTTTTTATTTATGTATGTAAGGCATGAAATGACGAGGAAAGGAGGAAAGTAAAGAAATAAATGGACATGAAGCCCTGGAAATGGAGTTAAGATAACGGATAGCAGCAGAATCAGATACTGGGACCAACATGATCAGAAAAATAAAGTCACCAAAGGTAGAAAAATAATTTTATTTTCATTTTAGTATTTTGCAAATGTCCAATTTGAGAATTTACATCTGTCTTATTGTGCACTGTATAGGAGTTAACATGTTTCTTTCTGGTAGTGTTCTGCATGCAGAGTCTAGCTTCTTAGGATTTCAGGTTAATTTTTGTCTGTATTTGAAGAGGGGCTATCTTTTCTGCATGTGTGACTGCAAGGCCAAGTGTCTAAGTAGGGATCTGTTTGTTAGGTTCTGAGATTTTGATAACATAATGTGTTTCATATTTGGCAAGACTGTTCTCCTAATTCCTGGTCTGTGTACTAATTTGGTTTGTGTCATTTTGGGTATACTGGAGCTGTACCAGCTTATAGAAATGATTTATAATGGAAAAAATGACAAGTTATTTTTCTTCTCCTATACTGGTGTAATATTTTCATTGATCTCTTTTACTAGCCAATAAACAGGTGAGTGGCTGCTGTGGGTGTGGCTACTGAAGGGGTGGAGTCAGATAGTGACTCCACCCCTAAGGTTATCCATAATGAATACCGGTATCTTTTTTCCTACAAAAAAAACTTGAGTATTATTATTATTATTTGTTGCATTTGTATCCCACTTTATCCCACCTCTTTGCAGGCTCAAAATGGCTTGTAGTGTTATTACTATTAAAAAAATGGAGTTGTAATGAAAAACAGGTTTATCAGAAAAATTTTCTGTCATGTTTTTATAGGTTAATTTCCCCCCATTTCTATATGAAGCCTTTTTATATGCTCCCATTGATGAAATCAGAAGTAGTGCACAGATTGGTAAAGGAGTCATTGTCTTCACTTTGTTTAAGAAGGAGTCTGCCATGTGGGAAACCTTTACATTGACAGATGGTAAGTTTGCTGTGTTGAAATGCTGCACTTGTTCCTGGTTCTTTGGTGATATTTTGCTTGTTGAAGTGATGCCCCAGGAGAATCCTGAAACATTTGAATAGTGCAACAAAACTGAGTGAGCTATCATGTATTGCATGATCCAAACAAAGTAGTTTTCTCTACAGACAAAAACCATAAAACTATTATCTATCTATTCTCAAACAGAACCATAAGAGATAATCAAAACTTCGAAATGTGTTCTTTTTTTAAACCCCGCTAAGCTAACTGCTTTTTACCACATTCTCTGGCAATGGAATTCCAGAGTTTAATTACATGTTGAGTGAAGAAAGATTTTTTCCAATTCATTTTAAATTTACTACTTTGTAGCTTCATTGTGTGCCGTCTAGTCCTAGTACTTTTGGAAAGAGTAAACAATCTACCTGTTCCACTCCACTAAGTATTTTATAGACCTCTATCCTATCTCCCCTCAGCCATCTCTTTTCCAAGCTGAAGAGCCCTAGCCGCTTTAGCCTTTCCTCTTAGGGAAGTCGTCCCATCCCCTTCTCTGTACCTTTTCTAATTCCATCGTATATTTTTTGAGATGCGGTGACCAGAACTGCACACAATATTCGAGGTGCGGTCGCACCCATGGAGTGATACAAAGGCATTATAACATCCTCATTTCTGTTTTCCATTCCTTTCCTATAATACCTAACATTCTATTCCTTAGCGTCCCTCCGGCCCGGCCCAGAGTTGACTGATGGGTTGTTCACGCCTTCCAGCAGGTGGAGACTGAGAATTCTGACTCATTCCTGTGAGCCAATAAGAGCCCTTGCTAGAGAGAGAAGAATCCAGTATTCTCAGTCTCCAGCAGGTGGAAGGTGGTGAGCCCTATCAGTCTCTCTTATTTCTGTCCTTCTATTTTTGGTTAAAATTTAATTATTTAAAACGGTCCGGTCTGTGCACCTAATTTTGGGAACCTTGGTGAGAAGCAGAGGTCTGTGGGGGCTTCTTTGGGCCTGGGGGGTTTTACACATGGAAGGCCAGGTCCCACCCCCCAATTCCTCTTTGTTTTTGGTGTATGCCCTGGGTCTTCAGGGGAAGAGATTCTGGGTCTGGGAGAGGCAGCCCATTACTTTTCTGGTAAAAAAAAAAAAAAGCGCCTTTTTCGTGCTGTGTACAGTAAAAGCGTCTCTGCTTCTTTTTCCCCTTTGTGGGGCCTTTAAGCTATCTGTTTGGCCGGCCTGTTAGGAAGTTTAAGAAAAAAAGAAAAAAAAAGGCACGTCGGGGGAAAGCATGGAGTTCGGGCATGCGTCTGTTAGACTGCCAGCATAGCAGAGAAACTGAAACGCTGCGCGATCTGTCAGCATCGCGGCATCAGATCCAGCGGTCACTGCAAGTTTGCATGGTTTTGGAGTCTCCAGAACGGGGGCCTTTTTTCGTGCCTTCGACTACCTCGGGGGGGGGGGGGTTCTGGTTTCGGCGGTCTGCTCTGACGGCTCTCGTTTGGTGGGAAACGCCGCCATTTTGTCTCCCTCTGTGGAGCAGCCAGCTTTTTGCTGTTCAGCTTCAGCCTAACAGTGCAGCTCTCTTATCTGACAAATCTTGGGGGGGGTTCCCTCCAGATGTATAAGGCGTTTTTAGTGCAGAAGTCCAGCTCCCCTTTCCTCCTCTTCTGCTGCTCCTCTGGGGTTTAATCAGGCAGTGGTGGCCTAAACGACCAAGGAGGTCCTGGCATCTGGAAGAAGACTGACCCAGATTTAGATATGCCCTGCCTTGCAGACCAAGACCTTTCTCAGGGGGATCCTTTGGAGAAGGTCTCTGAACATTTGGAAGCTGATAATGGATGTCGCCATCCCTGGGGAAGATCCCTCTGTGCTGCGCATTTTTCATAAGGATGACCTGCAGGCAGGTTTAATTTCCCTGGTATCTTCTACCCTGCATTTTGAGGAAGACAAGCTTGCCAGCTTCTGAGCCTCGGAAGGTGGACTCTTGCTAAAGGCGTTCTTACGCAAGGTAAGACCTTCCCCATGCATCAGGATATCAGGGATGTAATTCAGGCTCAGTGGCCCCAGATGCAGCCTTTTAGACCGGCCAAGTCCATGGTCCGTCTCTATCCATTGCCGTAAGCAGATAAGGTACTGCTAACACCACCTGTAGTGGACACGGTAGTCTCAGTGGTTGTGAAATGACATACAGTGCCAGTAGATGGGGAATTGGTGCTCAAGGATGCACAGGATCGTCAGCTGGAGACGTTACTAAAAAAATAGTTTTGATGTGTCCGCCTTAGCGGTTCAGGCGGCTATCTGTGTCTCCTTGGTGGCTAGAGCATGCTTCTGGTGATCCTAGAAGGTGCTTGAAGGCCCTCTGAAGATTTGTCCTCCCATGGATGCAGAGGTGTCTAAGCTGGAAATAGGTTCGGCCTTCTTGGCAGACACCTTGTATGATCTGTTGCGAGCGGCTGCTAAGTCTATGGTGTGACTGTAGCGGCCAGAAGGTCTCTTGGCTGAAAGGTTGGTCAGCAGATTCTGTGTCAAAGTCTAAGCTTAGCAGTTTCCTTTTAGAGGCTCCATGTTATTTGGGGAAGATTTGGACAAGCTGGTTCGCAGTCTAGAGGACACTAAAGCTCGCGCCTCCCAGAAGACTGGCCTAGGTCCTCAGGTAGGGGTCCTTTTTTCAGGTCATGGTCAGGGACGCGATTCCGTCAAGCTCAATCGGGCAAGTTGGCTCCAGTGCTCCTCTAAAGTAAAGCCTCGCCAAATTAGAGCCACTTCAGCCACAGTGACTCTCCTAAAGTCTGCCTCACTGGATATGCTCACTGGAGACGCTCTGATCAGTCATCATGGTGGTCAGACCTGGAGAGTTCTTGACAGCACTGATCTAATAGAAGCCTATCTGCATATCCCGATCCGTCCTTCCCATCAGCGTTTCTTACGCTTCGCCATTCTAGGTCAGCATTTTCAATTTTGAGCATTGCCTTTCGGTCTTGCAACGGCTCCTCGAACGTTCCCCAAGGTAATGATGGTGGTAGCGGCGGGCCCTCAAAAGAGAAGGGATACTGGTTCATCCTTATCTGGACGATTGGCTCATCACTCATCAGGGCCAAGTCCTACTCCGAGAGTCGGAGAGTCACAGAGAGAGTAGTTCACTTTCTGCAGTCTCTTGGCTGGATAGTCAACTTTCAAAAGAGCCGCCTGCAGCCCTCTCAAGTCTTGGATTACCTGGGTGTTTGTTTCAACACTCGGAACGGCCGAGTGTTCTTGACGGAGGCCTGCAAAAAGGTGGGAAAATGTGGGATACAAATGTAATAAAAAATCCGGTTGCTTTTACGTCGGTTTCTCCAGTTGGCCTCTCCGTCAGCAGAGGACTACCTGCAGGTTCTGGGTTCCATGGTGGCAACGATGGAGACAGTGCCCTGGGCCAGGGCTCATATGAAGCTGCTTCAAAGATCCCTGTTGTCCAGGTGGTCCTCTGAGGGATGCCCTTTGGAAGAGACTCCCGCTCTCGGTGCGAGAGAGAAGCAGTCTCCTGTGGTGGCTTCGGACATCTGTCCTCACCAGGGGAATGCCCCTGGATGCTCCCCAATGGATTGTGGTAACCACAGATGCCAGTCTGAAGGGCTGGGGTGCCCATTGCCTGGGTCTGTATGCCCAGGGTGTATGGTCGCAGGAGGAAGCGACTAGCTCCATTAATCTTTTAGAGACAAGAGCAACTTGTCTGGCACTTCGGCTTTCG
Source organism: Microcaecilia unicolor (assembly GCF_901765095.1). Lineage (NCBI taxonomy): Eukaryota > Metazoa > Chordata > Amphibia > Gymnophiona > Siphonopidae > Microcaecilia > Microcaecilia unicolor. The sequence goes on from NC_044031.1 coordinate 708,242,793, forward strand.
GCCTTCTGCTGGAGGGTCTCTCAGTACGCATCCTGTCAGACAGTGCCACAGCGGTAGCATATGTCAATCGCCAAGGAGGAACAAAAGTCTTCAGTTAGAATGAGAAGCAGCCCAGCTTTTGTCCTGGGCAGAGGGTCATCTTCTAGCTCTTTCAGTGGCTCATGTGGCAGGAGAGGAAAATGTTCAGGCGGATTATCTAAGTCGCACCACCTGGATCCAGGGAGTGGTCCCTCAGCGACGAGACGTTTTGTCAGGTGGTGCGTCGCTGGGGACTTCCGACCGTGGATCTGTTCGCTTCAGCGTCCAACGCTAAGTACCAAGGTACTTCAGCTGCCAGAGAGACGCGAAGGCTCAGGGGATCGATGCGCTTCTCCAGCTGTGGCCGGGGGATCTGCTGTATGCCTTTCCTCTGTGGCTTCTCTTAGGTCGTCTGAGTCAAAAGATAGAGGAGCACAAGGGCCTGGTGATCGTGATAGCTCCGGATTGGCCTCGTAGACCCTAGTATGCCGATCTTCAGAATCTTCTCATCGAATTCCTCTCAGATTGTCAGAGCATCCCGGATGCTAGTTCAGGGGCCAGTATGTCATCTGGATCCCGGTCTATTTTGTCTTACAATTTGGCTCTTGAGTGGGCGAGGCTGACTAAGAGAGGTTATTTGGCAGGAGTAGTGTCTACCATGCTTAGATCTCGGCGTCGCTCCACGTCTCTTAATTATATCAGGACATGGAGAGTTTTCGAAGCGTGGTGCAAGGAGTTCAGGGTTCCTCCATTGCGGGCCTCAGTGGCGCAAATTTTGGATTTTTTTTGTTGAGAATTTAGGGGTCCCGAGCCCCCCCAAGAAGGCTAGAGTGACCTTAATCTGACTCCATCTCTAAATAACACTAGTACTGGGGTAATCAAGGAGTTATTGCCTCTAAGGGAGACGTTAGGTCTAAGGAAAAGATACCAGCCTTATGACAAACTGGATTTAGACTACAGGTATACAATGCAGCGAATGATAGCCTGATGTAGCAAAAGCATTTATACTTACAGCCTTTCATCATTAAGTGAAGCCCACAAATCATCATTTGGAATGAAGAGTTTATTTGCAAATCAGACTTTAATCAGGTACATTCAGCAGACAGATTCTGAGTTCAACTGGCCAGAGCCCTGCCCTCTAGGACGCGTTGGGGAAATCGTTCCAACGAGGGCTTGCATACACCCTGCTTTTATACAATTTGGTCACTATACAAGTCTATGGAGAGGGATTTTTTTTCTCTAATCTTGCTTAATCTATGAGTCATGCCCTCCGGTCAGGTGCCCCTCTTTCCGTTTTAGCTATTGCAAGTTATTGTGCAATTTCCCTTTTTGTAAACACTTCCCTAGATACGGACATCCAAACATCCAAACATGGTATCTCCCTAGATACGGACATCCAACATGGACAAATCTGTCTTATATCATCTTGTGATCTGGCTTAGGATTTTAGCCATCAATTCCTTGATCTTGGCTTTTGCACTGCTTTGAATGTCACACTAAATTCTAATGAGGCTTATCAAGCAGCCCTGCTTCTGCAGGTGCTTAGCAACAAGGCCATCATCAGATTTTTAGGCCTAGTCAGTGCCTTTTAGCAGTTTAAGCTGTTTAAGGTATGTAAATTGACCCCACCACTATTCCAGTGGATGGATCCAAGCGGGGACACATATTAACTTACAGGAAAAGCACGTCCTTGCTCAGCCCAGTCATAGATTTTTAAACCTAGCTGGTATTTTTACAGCCTGAGTCCTAAAATCTGGCCTTCCACCCTTCCGGTGGTCATCCAGTGAGGGCCTCTTGCTGTACTATAATATACATTCCCCACTTGTCACCCCCTCTGAGGAGGGGTGACACAAAGCTCGTCAAGCTTGTCATCATCCATTCCAGAAGGTGGCAAGCTATCAAACTAGAGGGGGAGTTTTGCTGTACTATAATTATACATTTTGTAGCGGGGTTTTGAAAAAGGTCTAGCCCTGTCCTCCCTCAAGGTCTAAGTTGCTGCTTTGTCTTGTTTCAGGGGTTGGATTCAGGGTAAGTCCCTATTGTCCCATCCAGATCTGGTTTGCTTTTTGAAGGGCGCGTGTCTTCGCCTTCCGGAGCACATTTTCTTTCCCTTGTGGGATCTGAATTTGGTTCTCTCAGCTTTGGTTCGTTCTCCTTTTGAGCCTCTAGCATCGTGTGCTTTGAAAGATTTGACGCTTAAGGTAGTTTTCCTGGTGGCTATCGCCTCTGCTAGGAGAGTCTTGGAATTACAGGCTCTCTCGTGTAGACCGCCATTCTTGGAGTTTGCTAAGGACCGGGTGGTCTTGAGGCCAGTTCCCTCTTTCATTCCTAAGGTATTATCGCGGTTTCACGTCTCTCAGTCTGTCATTTTGCCATCCTCGGTTCCTCGGCTGTTTCGGAAGAGCAACGCCCGCCTCAAATGTCTAGATGTCAGAAGAGCTCTCAGATTTTATTTGAAGAGTACAGAGGAGTTTCGGCGGACCGATTGCTTGTTTGTCCTCATTGCAGGAGGTTTGAAAAGGCCTGGCTGCATCTAAGCTCACTATTTCTCGTTGGCTCAAAGAGGCGATTGCCTCTGCTTATCTGTTGGCAGGTAAACCAGCTCCCGTGGGGGTTAAGGCACACTCCACTAGGGGGCAGGCTGCTTCCTGGGCCGAGCGGAGTTAAGTTTTTCCCATGGAAATTTGCAGAGCGGCAACTTGGTCTTCAGTACATTCTTTCTCCAAGCATTACAGGTTGGACGTGCAAGGCCGTCAGATACCATGTTTGGAGCACAGGTTCTCGCAGCGGGGCTACTAGATTTCCTGCCCCTTGACTTCACTGCTTTGTTACTTCCCATCAATCAAGCTCTGGGCTGGTCGGAGGGACGCTAAGGAAGGAGAAATTAGACCTTATCTGCTAATTTGCTTTCCTTTAGTCCCTCCGGACCGGTCCAGATCCTGCCCTCTCTGCGTGTCTGTTACTGTTACTAAGTGTTTCTAGCTGAGATGTTATGTTAGTTATAATTCAGTTTGTTTCAATGGGTTAAAAAAAAAAAGGGTTTAGGTCTGCTGAAAGCATGGCCACCAAGTAGGTGATACAGGCGGGGTACTTCCCTTGCGTTTTTGGCTGCTCAGGTTCCCAGGTGCACAGATTGCGGATTTCCATTAATTTTCTACTTTGCTCCTGTATACTGGATTCTTCTCTCTCTAGCAAGGGCTCTTATTGGCTCACAGGAATGAGTCAGAATTCTTAGTCTCCACCTGCTGGAAGGCGTGCACAACCCACCAGTCAAGCTCTGGCGGTCTGGAAGGACTAAAGGAAAGCAAATTAGCAGGTAAGGTCTAATTTCTCCTTTGCTTTCTTAGTGCCACCGCACACTAAGCAAAGGGTTTCAACGTATCATCAACGATGACCACCTAGATCCCTTTCCTGGTCGGTCACTCCTAATGTGGAACCCTTGCATTACATAACCATTCCAGTACTGCTTGGGATAGCTCAGAAACCTGAGGAATGCTAGCATTATAGCATTACAGAGACCAAGACAAGGGAAGCGAAGAGTTCATTAGATACTCTATACAAAGTTTTTGGAACAATATTTTTTTTCCTATTTTCCTCCTAATCATTTCCTGTCTTCAGTGCATTTCACTGGAAATGGTCTTTTCCTTGTTTTAGTGGAGAAGGGGATGATGCAAAGACTAAGAGAAGAGGCCTGTCCTTAAAGCACAACAGAAGACTAAAGAAGAGGCCAGAAGCAAGAGCCGCTAGAAACAAGAAATAAAAAATATGCGCTGCAGGTGATGATGAAGGTAAGTTTAATAAAATTTTGCTATGTTCTTAAAAAGAAACCAAGGGGTCCTTTTACTAAGCTGCTGTAAAACGTGGCCTGCTGTATGTGGGCGCGTATTTTGGGGCGCGCTGGACCACTGTTCACCGTGGCTGGGAAAAAAACCTTTTTTTTTAAATGGGGGACAGTAAATGGCTGGACTGTAAACTTAAAAGTAGTGTGTGGCTATTTACTGCCTGAGCCCTTACTGCCACCCGTTGACCTAGCAGTAAGGGGCTCACGTGCTACATTCGCGTTGCTCAGCAGCATGTGCCAATGTGGCCACACTGCTGATTACTGCTGGAAACACCCCCGTGGTACTGTGGGAAACGGCATGCACCAACTTTGAAATTACCGCTGGGTGGGTGCGCTAACTGGGTGGTAGTGTCGATTTGGCACGCTCTACACACGCGGTAGCCCTACTGCCGCTTTGTAAAAGGACCCCTGAATAAATACTGAGGGTTTTATTCTGTAATGAGCTGATTTGACATCAATTAGGAAATAATTACTAGAGCATAGCAGAATAATATTATCAGAAACATGTCCCGCCGGTTACCAGGTTTTCTTTTAGAGTAAAAAAAGGATGGGGGGTGGCATGGTGGCAAAGCAATCATTGGGTTGGACTAAGATCAGAGTTAGAAGGTGGAGGGGGTGGAATGTATGCTAAGGTTTGGTAAGGATATAAAGGAGGTTTGTTCAATATATATGTGCCATGTGGTCAAAATAGTGAGGGTGGGTTGCGGTATTAGATTTATGGCAGAGTTAAATTTAATTTTTGAGAAATTGTAGACTTTTGACTTTATTTTACACGGAGACAGCCCTTCATGTCCATTGCTGAAAATGGCTGCCATGACCTCTAACGGCAGTCTCGTGAGACTGCTGCTGGAGATCATGGCGGCCACTTTGACAGCAGAGATTGCAAGTGGGATTGCTTCTGCCCCATCTACACCACTGGACCACCAGTGAGGGAGGATTAGCTCTTTGTTAGTCTCCCTGTGGCACAGCTCTTTTATAGTCTTTAATATCTCTGTCAAATTCCTCCAGATAGAAGACACAGAGAGGAAAAGAATAGAGGATTTGAAGGAGGAGAAGAACGGAAGAAAGCTACCAGGATCTGGAAAACTGGAAGGAGCAGCAGAGGAGAGAAAAGGAACAAGAGAGATTCAGAGAGCAGAAGAATTACATCAACAAAGGAAACGGAGAGAAGAGGAGAAAAGGAGACACCAGAAAGTAAATAAAATGAAAATGCTTCCTGCAGGATCTGTAAAATCTCAAAGCTTGGACAGCCAAGGTATCTTATGTGAATCTTTAAATATTGTGTTGATAACATTCAGCTGGAATTCTCTTGTCCTTTGCAGTTTCAGCATTTGAGAATGATAAATGACTGCCACCTCTGGAGCAAATGGCCTGAAATAATTTTTGTGGCACTCTTAAAGTTCAAATGCTTCTATAGCAGAAAGAACAATGGTATATCGGGCTAAGATGTATAGTGAGATAAATGTGACTCATCTAGAGAGCCCCTTTAGGAAATAGTGTATATATAATTTGGGGATAATTCTAAAAGGAGCTGCCTTAAGTTAGGTGCTGGTATTCTAATTGATTCAGTTATGGGCTCTCTGTAACTACACATGTATCTTTGATAGGCATGTAGTTCGCAGGTGGGCGTGCACATGGTTGGAATGTGGTTAGAGCTCTCACTTGTGCACATAACTTAAAGAATATCATTCCTTAGCATCCCTCCGGACCGGCCCAGGATTGGACCTGATGGGTTGTGCACGCCTTCCAGCAGGTTGGGAGACTGAGAAAAAAACTCTGACTCTAGCGAGCCAATAGGAGCCCTGGTCATGTGCACCCTAGCCTCAGTATTTTCTCAGTCTCCCAGCAGGTAGGAAGTGAGCCCTTTAGTCTCTCTTTATCTTCAAAACTGTTTATTTTGTCTGTTCTGAAATTTGGTGTTTATTTTAGTCTGTGCCAGAGGAATTCTTTGGAGGCTTGTAGCATTTATCTTTTGCCTCAGGGTGTTATACTCGGTGTCCCGGGTCCTCCCCCTTTCTTTCCTCCCCATCTCCCTGCTAAAGATCACAGTTTTCAGGGAAGGGCCCCCTTTTGGCAGCAAAGGGGCTGTTGCCTTTGGGAGAGGCAACCATTTAAAGTTTAAAAAAAAAAGAGGCTTCCCATAGACTAACGAGCACACAGCTCTGGTGTCTGTTTGTTTCTGTGGTACTGTTTCAGTATCTGCAGCAGTGATTAAAAAAAAAGAGACAGGAACGGAAAGAAAGACTCGGGAATTTTAGTTGCTCTTCAGGAGTCTTTTAAGATCTTTTTTTCACGGGTGTGTAGTTTGGCTAATCGGCTAAATTTGTGTTTGTTTTTTTGGCGGCGAACCGTTCCGGCGCGAGCACGCGCGTCTCCGCAGATGTCGGAGAAATTGAAGCGTTGCGCTGTCTGTCACAGCGGCGGGGGGTTTCATCCGCCGGTTCTTGTAAATATTGTTCCTCCTCTCCGACTTCGGTGTCCGCTTTTGCCGGGGCCGAGCTCCTCGCCGTCGCGGTCTATTTCTGTGGTACCGGAGGATTCGGGCACGTGTCAGGACGCCGTTCCTCGGATTTGGCGCGAACGGCGGCCATTTGAATCCGGGCTACGGAGCCGTCTTCGCGGGTCGCAGCCTGCGATTTTACCTGTATCAAATGTTGATGATTTGAATTCTCAGCTCTGGTACAATCTGGGCCCGCTCAGGCAGGGGGTTTTCCTCCTGAGTTTTGTGCTTCAGATGTACCAGGCGTTTTGATGCACAAAGGTGATGCAGGGATGGGGGGCAGGAGATACTACCAGTCCTGCTCCTCCTCCCTCTAAGAAATCGAGGGAAGCGATTTGCACTGGGATTTTTGGGATCAGGAGATGCCCTATTTAGAGGAGGAGGAGGATCTGATGGACAATGCCCTCCTTTGATCCTGATTTTGCTTCCTCTGATCCTGAGACTGCTTCTTTTGTCCAGGGGGATGACCCTTCTGTAGCTAGAGTTTTTCACAGAGATGATTTGCAGGAGCTTATTGCTATGGTCTCCTCTACTTTGAATTTTGACGATCTTCCTCCAGTTCCTCAGACCCATAAGGTAGAATTTTTGATCAAGGGGGTCTAGATCCGCAGCTAAAACATTTCCCATGCTCAGGACATCTGGGATGTCATTAAAGCGCAATGGGAGATCCCAGATTGCGGCTTTTCGTCCGACTAGATCTATGTCTCGTCTTTATCAGATTCCCAGAAGCAGATAAAGCTATGCTTAAGGTCCCGGTGGTGGATGCAGTGGTGTCAGCGGTGGTCTAAGCGCAATACGGTGCCCGTGGATGGAGGCCGGCGCTGCGGGATGTCCAGATAGAAGGCTAGATTCTCTGCTTAAGTCAGGTTTGACGTTTCTGCATTGGCAGTACAGGCTGCCATTTGTGGCTCTTTGGTGGCTAGAGCCTGCTTCAGATGGGCAGAGAGAGTCCTTGGACAGGACATCGGATGATCTGCAAGCTATCGATTTGGAGGTAGCTCGAATTGAGACGGGGGCAGCTTTTCTATCTGATGCTCTGTATGATCTGCTGCGAGCATCTTCTAAGTCCTTGGCTCTGGGGGTTGCGGCTCGCCAGGTCTTTGTGGTTGAAAGGGATGGTCGGCGGATGCGGCCTCCAAGTCAAAGTTGAGCAAGTTTCCCTTTAAAGGTTCTTTCTTGTTTGGAGAAGATTAGATAAGCTGGTTAATTCCTTAGGGATGCCAAAGTTCCTCGTCTAGCCAACGAGGGTCTTTTTCTGGTAGGAGTGCAGTGAGAGGCTTCCGTAGATTTTCAGCTGGTCGCGGTTATCAGCCTCCTAGGACTCGTTTTGGCAAAGAGACTCAGTCCCTTTCGGGGTCCTCGCAGAGGAGCAGGGTTTTCCAATCCAGGTTTTCGAGCCCAGAGTCGTTCTTCCCAATGAAGGTGCGAGGGCCTCTCCTCTGGTTCCTGTCGGAGCTCGTCTCTCTCAGTTCTATCAGAGGTGAGCCCACATCACTATCGGATCAGTGGGTCCCTGGAGATTATTCGAGACGGTTATGCCTTAGAGTTCGCAAGGCCTATTTCAGAATGCCTTTTCTGGTGTCTCCTTGTCGCTCTCCTCTCAAGGCGAGGGCGGTTCGGGACACTCTACGAAGGCTTTTAGATCTGCAGGCTATCTGTCCAAGTTCCTCCTGCGGAGTACGGGCTTAGGCCGCTATTTCCATTTATTTGGTAGTTCCCAAGAAGGAAGACTCTTTTCGTCCTATTTTAGATCTCAAGGCGGTCAATCGAGCGCTCAGGGTCTCAAGTTTTCGTATGGAGACTCTTCTGCTCAGTCATAGTCGCGGTGCGCCAGGAGAATACTTGACAGCCTTGGATCTCACAGAGGCCTACTTGCATAGCCCTATTCGGACGGCACCACCACAGATTCTTGCGCTTTGCAATTCTGGGCGGCATTACCAGTTTCGCGCCCCTGCCTTTCGGTCTTGCGAACAGCCCTGCGCATTTTTACCAATGTCATGGTCGTGGTGGCCGCGGCTCTCAGGAAGGAAGGTATTCCTCGTTCATCCATACCTGGATGACTGGTTAATCAGAGCAAAGTCTTATCAGGAGAGTTGCCGAGTCACAGACCAGGTGATGCGGTTTCTTACAGTCCGCTAGGTTGGGTAATAAATGTACCCAAGAGTCGGTTAATTCCTTCTCAGTCTCTGGAGTATCTAGGGGTCCGTTTTCAATACGGCTCGGGGCCGTGTCTTTCTGCCACAGGGCAGGATTGTAAAGCTCCGGTCCTCAGATTCAGGACTTACTTTCGCCAGCAACGTCCTTCGGCGCGGGATTTATCTTCAGTCCTCGGTTCCATGGCAGCACAATAGAGGTAGTTCCCTGGGCCAGGCTGCATATGCGTCCTCTTCAGTGGTCCCTTCTGTCCGGTGGTCCTCTCAGAGGGATTCGATACAGATGCGGTTACCTCTTCGCAACAGGGAGCGCAGCTCTCTGTTCTGGTGGCTGAGGATGAGAATCTCACTGTAGGCAATGCCTTTAGAACCTCCTCGTTGGATACAGTTAACGACGGATGCCAGTCTGCGAGGCTGGGGAGCACATTGCCTAAGCAAATGGACCCAGGGGCTCTGGTCTCAGCTGGAAGCAGTTCAGTCCATCACTTCTAGAGACCAGGGCGATCAGGCTAGCGCTGCAGCATTTCAGTTCTCTACTGGCAGGCAAGGCAGTACGAGTCCTGTCAGACAATGCCTCAGCAGTGGCGTATATCAACCGCCAGGGAGAACGAGGTGTCGCCTCTTGTGTCGGGAGGCGGAGAGTCTGCTAGCCTGGGCGGAAGTTCATCTGTCCAGCCATCTCAGCATCGCATGTAGCAGGAGTGGAGAACGTTCAAGCCGATTTCTCAGTCGTCACACTCTCGACCCGGGAGAATGGGCTCTCAGCGATCAGGCGTTCCAGCTGTATAGTGGACCGCTGGGGCACTCCAGTTCTGGATCTTTTTGCCACCAGTCTCAACTCAAAGGTCTCTCGATTCTTCAGTCGCCGAAAGGATGCAAGGGCAGAAGGAGTAGACGCTCTCTTACAGCACTGGCCCTCGGGCCTTCTTTACGCGTTTCCTCCGTGGCCGCTGATAGGTCGTCTCCTACAGAGGATAGAGGAACACGGGGGACCGGTAGTTCTGGTGGCACCAGACTGGCCTCGACGGCCTTGGTACGCGGATCTACAACGTCTGTTGGTGGCGTCTCCCCTTCCGCTTCCACTTCACAAGACTTTACTGGAGCAAGGGCCAGTTCCGCATCCAGATCCGGCTCGATTTTGTCTTACGGCTTGGCTCTTGAACGAGCCCGTCTAGCTAAGCGGGGTTTTTCAGCGACAGTGATTTCCACCATGCTTCGGTGTCGGCGGCGTTCCACCTCTCTCAACTATGTTCGCACTTGGAGAATTTTTGAGGCCTGGTGTGCGGAGTTTGGTATTCTTCCTTTTCGGGCGTCCGTAGCTCAGATGTTTAGATTTCCTGCAGAGAGGATTTGATAAAGGGCTGTCGCTTTCTTCTCTTAAGGTGCAAGCAGCAGCTCTTTCCTGCTTCAGAGGTAGGATTCGGGGTAAGTCTTGGACTAGTCTTCCCGATGTGGTCCGTTTTTTGAAGGGTGTCAGTCTTCTTCGCCCTCCAGTCAGATCATTTTTCCCATCGTGGGATCTTAACCTGGTTCTTACCACGCTGACAAAACCCCCATTTGAACCTTTGCGGTCGTGTTCTTTGAAGGATTTGACGCTTAAGACAGTGTTTTTGGTGGCTATTGCCTCTGCGCGACGAGTTTCGGAGTTGCAAGCTTTTTCATGTAGATCTCCTTTTCTGGAATTTTCTAAGGAGCGAGTGGTTCTTCGTCCGGTTCCTTCCTTTTTCCCTAAGGTTGTGTCCCGTTTCCATCTGGCCAGTCGGTTTTTCTTCCTGTTCTGGGGTCAGCCACAGGGAATCAGGAGCAGAGACAGTTGCATACTCTGGATGTTAGGAGAGTGCTTAAAAGGTATCTCGCTGTTACGGAGGAGGTTTCGTCGCACGGACCGTCTTTTTCTTCTGGTAGCTGGTCATCGTAAGGGGTTGTCGGCTTCCAAGCCCACATTGTCTAGGTGGATCAAAGAAATTATAGCGTCAGCCTACCTTTTGGCAGGTAAACCAGTCCCGGACTCTGTTAAAGCTCATTCAACTAGAGGGCAGGCAGCGTCTTGGGCCGAGTGCTCTTTGGTTCCACCGGTGGAGATCTGTAAGGCAACGACTTGGTCTTCTCTCCATTCCTTTTCTAAGCATTACAGGCTCGATGTTCAGTGTCGACAGGAGGCGGTCTTTGCGTCGCGGGTACTTTCAGCGGGCTTGCTGGGGTCCCTCCCGTAGGGACTACTGCTTTGTTACGTCCCATCAGTCCAATCCTGGGCCGGTCCGGAGGGATGCTAAGGAAGGAGAAATTAGACCTTACCTGCTAATTTGCTTTCCTTTAATCCCTCCGGACCGGCCCAGGCCCCTCCCTTGGGCTATCTTTCTGTCTGTATTTGGATGTTCAGTTTATTTGTTTGCAGAGCTGTTTTTTGCTGGTTACATATATGTTGGAAAATATAAATGATATTAAAAAAAAAAATTAATTAAGAGAACTCATTGCTCTCCTGTTCAGGCCATACCGCTGCCCTGGTAAGGGTACGTGGTGAGCCTTTTCAGTTAGGCCATACCGCTGCTCTGGTAAGGGTACGTGGTGAGCCAATGCAGTCAGGCCATACCGCTGCTCTGGTTAGAGTATGTGGTGAGCCATTAAAGTTCGGCCATACCGATTCTCTGGTTAGGGTTTTCGGTGAGCCATGATGATAAGGCCATACCGCTGCTCTGGTGAGAGTTGTCGGTGAGCCTTGGTTAGAGCACGTTTCCAATATGTGCTCCCTGGTTGCTTGAATTCCTCGGGGCACAGACTGTCTTCTTCCCTTTTTCTGCTTTGTTAATCAAATACTGAGGCTAGGGTCACATGACCAGGGCTCCTATTGGCTCGCTAGAGTCAGAGTTTTTTTTCTCAGTCTCCCACCTGCTGGAAGGCGTGCACAACCCATCAGTCCAATCCTGGGCCGGTCCGGAGGGATTAAAGGAAAGCAAATTAGCAGGTAAGGTCTAATTTCTCCTTAGTTACACGTGTCTCCCCTGAAATGCTAAATAGTAAGTGCAAACATTTATTTACACCTGCTCTGCGGCTGTTTTAAGTGCTTGTGCCAGTGCTTGTGGCTGACCTATATGCACTTTTGTACCTGGCTGCGCTAGTGTTCTATAAAGGAAAGAAGGTGCTTAATTTCCTTTCTACAGTAAGCTCCACGTAGGTGCCCCTTTATAGAATTGTTTTCTTTGGGTGGGGGGGGGGTGGTGAGACCCCAAGTATTGGGGAGTGGGCTGGTAAAATAACACAGCCGGACAACGGAGTGAAACCAAATATAAGTATTTATTCAACGGAAATCCCTGGTCCTGTTCTATTAGATTGTAAGCTCTTTGAGCATGGACTGTCTTTCTTCTATGTTGTGCAGCGCTGCGTACGCTTTGTAGTGCTATATAAATGCTAAATAGTAGTACTAGTAGTTCCTTTCACAGGGCCTGAGATATAGAATAGAAAACATCTGCAGTTCAGTACATTGTCTCAAGCAAGCCTCAGGCGGTAGGCCAAACAGTCTGCAACTGCTGGGGATTACCATGCCCAAATAGCCGAATAGTTCTCAGTTCTCCACTGAGATCCAGGTCTGGCTCCAGCCAGACCTCTAAGCAAAACTAGGTTCAATCTAGCAATAACAAATGGCTTACTTCATCCAGGTGGTGATTTATGGAACTGTAGCTTCAGCGTCATATGCTGAGGATTCAAGTCTTCTCTCCCTGGGCCTCCTTAACCTCAGCCTGGCCCTGTCTTTTATATTCTAGAACGTGGGGAGATATCAATTGTCAAGCATCAAAATGTCTGACTTAGTATGCAATAACTCAAATGGTCAGTATACTGATCAGAGGAAAGGCCTCAAGAAGCCCCCAACATAAACCAAAGCTTCGTGGGCTGGACTTCTTCATCATTGGCTGGGAAACCTCTGTAAACATAAATGATCTTGTCAATTTAGCTCAATACTTCACTTGATACATAAAAGTCCACACCGGATTTTACTTAACTTCATCAGGTGTTTAACGTGCGGGGTCCTTCCTACACTTCGACCAGCTCACTTCCAGGGTGGGATCAGTGCTCTTAAGATGGCCTCAGCTATTGGAGGGACTGTTCTTAAGGTGGCCCAGGCTATCGGGGGGACTTTTACTAAGGGTGAGGGGCAATGTTCTATAAACCCCCTCACAGGGGGTAATTCTATAACTGGGTGCCTGGTAGAAGCCTCTTCTATAAAGTTTCAAGTTTATTAAAGCACTTTCTATCCCACCCATCAAACACATATCTGAGTGGCGTACAATCTAGTAATAGTGAAATCATATAGACAACAAGATAGGTACAATAGGAGCCGTGGCGGAAATACAATAGTTAATAGAAAAGCAGCAGAAGGGTCATGTATAAAACAGGAGGAGGGAGGGGAAAGACTGACTTTCCGTGCAAACTCTTCTGGCTATGGCCCAACTGTTCCTAAAAAGAGGTAAGTCTTTAAGTCCATTTTGAACTGAGCGATTGATGGTGACATCTTCAGGCGCTCAGGCAGAGGGGTCAACAATACAGGGGCCTGTACCGAGAAAAGGACACCTACTTTCCTTTATAGAACATTAGCATAACAGCGAAGCTGTGTACCTATAATTTAGGCACAAGTATTTGGCTTAAGTATGTGCACCTGATTGCCGGAGTTACTTTGGAACTTACTATATTCTGCACGGTTTCTGGAAAAAACGGTACCCCTTACATAGTTTCAAAATACTTTGCAATTGTTTAAACATTTAGTATGACCTTAGAAAATACATTAGTATATATTTTTTTCTTTGTTAATTCATAGTTTGTGTTCAAAGTGTCCTCCTTCAAACTTGACACATTCACAAAGTTTTTGATGCCACTGATCTGTTGGCTCGATGAATTCTGGTGTTTTCGTTAATTAAGCGCTCGACTGTTTTGCGAGCTCGATGTGCTGGAGCTCCATCATGTTGAAAAATAAAGTACTCAGTAATGTCTAGAATTTCAGGCACAAGTTTCTGCTGTAGTAGGATGTTTTTGAGTTATTTGGGAAAATGTTGGGGATCCCATTTTTTGTGGACACTGTGCACACCATGTCTGCCTATTTGTAAAATATACGCTATTTAAGTGGAATTTTGGCATATACTCTCATGTGTGTGCATGTACGTATATGCCATTTATTCTAATGACATACACACTTTATAAAATTGTCCTGTTTTGTGTCTTTTAGGTCCTGAAGTTAGATATATTCACTCATATGTATTTTATGTACAATGGGCAAATGTATTACATGATTTCTCCTATTTTATGCTCCTTTCATTATAGGGGCCCTGTGGTAACTGATGGTTTATGATCCTGCTTCTTTTGTGAGGTTTCATGCTTTTACAATGCTGTGAACAAATCATATTCTGTTGTGATGGGCAATATGATCTGATGGCATCAGAACCAAATAGCTGACCCAGAGCTCAGACGTTCTGAGTATTTGCTGGTCTTGTGCATCAAATGTTCTCCCCAACTCCTCAGTTGTTTCTCCATTCTGCTGAATGTTCCAGTTACTTCATTTGACTGGGCTTTGAACATAAGCAGGCTGACTGCAGGATCTGTTCAGGTGGCCTTTCAGGCTTACAGAGACATCTTGCCACAATGTTTGCAAACACTGCAAGGCACAGAAAAGATTCCTACCTGCCAAGAAGGATAAAAGGGATTTGGATTTATATCATGCCTTTTTCAGTAGTAGTTCAAAGTGACTTATATTAAAATACTGTAGCTATTTTCGTGTCCTCAGAGGGTTTACAATCTGTGGGGCTGAACCAGGTAGAGCAGTTCCTACCTGAAGAATTCCTGCTCACCAGGACCATACCAGGATTTTTAGCAGTATTATCTGGATAATGATGCTATAGGTATGGACAGAACACCTGGGCATTATTGTGGCAGTGTCAGGGCAGATTAGGCATAGTTTCTACATACTTAATGTGATTTTCAGTCTGCTAACTGGGTAACTGCCTGGAAAAAGTTAAGACAGCAAAAAGACTTATCTGTTTACTTATCCGAATACCAGTCTGACTATGACTGGTATCTGGAGAAGTACTGACAGTCAGATTATACCTGGAGAGTCAACGCTGGCTGGTATCCAGACACCAGAACTGAAAATCTGAGTGCAAAATAACTGCAGTGTCTGGTATTTAAATCAAACACTGATTACTATGGCTGAATATTACCCTCTACATTTGTACCTGAGGAAGTTGAGTTACTTGTCCAAGATCACAAAGAGCATTGGGGGATTTGAACCCTGGCTTTCCTGGTTCTCTGCCCACTGATCTAAACATTAGGCTACTCCTCCATCTGCACAGAGGTTAACTGAGTCTGCCCACTCTAATGGATATTCCCCTGCACAATGGCTTTGACTCCAGCTTCAAAGGAGCAGTGTCGGTATCTTCTAAAGTGGCATTGTCCTCCTCAGAGATTTCCAGACTTAAAAGTGCAGTCCTCTTCACACTTGGACAGGCTGACATCAAGGCAACCTGAATGATGCCATCTAAAATCCTGGAGCAGTATAGACACCGTGTTGGTACAGATGTCACTCGTAGCCTTAGCACGGACTTGCATGGCCATATCTTGTGCTTTCTGTTCCATCAAGGACAGTAGTACTTGTCAGTACTCCATCACTGCAGACAGGCCAACAACTGTGCTCCAGCACAACAATCACTGTAGACCAACGGCACAGACCTACACAGACATTGCCTTGTTCATCTGCTGAGGCACAGATATCTCCCACGCAGTGGTTAATTGTTCATCCTCCAATAGATTGCACTTTGGTCCTTTTCACAGTGGCCAACGAGTCTACTCCATCTATCTTGCTACTCCTGCCACAGCAGCTACATTTGTTTCTTCAAAAGATGTTTGTTTGCCAAGGGTTACTGTAAAGATCTACCATCAGTACAATATCAAAGGCTAAGGGTAATGACATCTCAGCCAGTGGATTTTACTGCTATGTTGATGGATACTTGTCTCTCTGCTTCAGACTTGGATCTGAAAAGGGGCCATTCTCTACCCCTCTCTTTACTGTGATCAATACTTTCACAAAATACCCTTGATTATTACCCAGACCTAGACTTTATTCCTCTGGAATCCACTTTAGGAGAGGAGGATTACATGGGGTTTTCCTTTGATCTATCCTTCTCTTGCCTGAAAGGGATCTCTCTGAGGTTATCTGTTTCTCAAGATTTGTCCAGTGCATGCCAACAGAGGTTTCCTTTCCTTTACAGCAGGAAAGCTAAGAGGGACTTCAAAAAAAGAAATTGCGTTGGAGGCGAAAACATATAATAAATTTTTTTTTAGGTGTATTAAAAGCAGGAAGCCAGCAAAAGAATCAGTTGGACCACTAGACGACCAAGGAGTAAAAGGGGCGATCAGGGAAGACAAAGCCGTAGCGGAGAGATTAAATGAACTCTTTGCTTCGGTCTTCACCAAGGAAGATTTGGGTGGGATACCGGTGCCGGAAATGGTATTCGAAGCTGACGAGTCGGAGAAACTTATTGAATTCTCTGTAAACCTGGAGGATAGACGGTGAGTCTGATGTCGGTGCCAGGCAAAATGGTAGAGACTATTATTAAGAACAAAATTACAGAGCATATTCAAAAGCATGGATTAATGAGGCAAAGTCAACATGGATTTAGTGAAGGGAAATCTTGCCTCACCAGTCTACTACATTTTTTTGAAGGGGTGAACAAACATGTGGATAAAGGGGAGCTGGTTGATATTGTGTATCTGGATTTTCAGAAGGCGTTTCACAAAGTACCTCATGAAAGGACTCCAGAGGAAATTGGAGAGTCATGGGATAGGAGGTAGTGTTCTATTGTGGATTAAAAACTGGTTAAAAGATAGAAAACAGAGAGTAGGGTTAAATGGTCAGTATTCTCAATGGAGAAGGGTAGTTAGTGGGGTTCCTCAGGGCTCTGTGCTGGGACTGCTGCTTTTTAACATATTTATAAATGACCTAGAGATGGCAGATACTAGTGAGGTAATTAAATTTGCCGATGACACAAAGTTATTCAAAGTCATTAAATCGCGGGAGGATTGTGAAAAATTACAAGTGGACCTTACGAGACTGGGCGTCTAAATGGCAGATGATGTTTAATGTGAGCAA
The DNA here is from genome assembly GCF_901765095.1 of Microcaecilia unicolor. Lineage (NCBI taxonomy): Eukaryota > Metazoa > Chordata > Amphibia > Gymnophiona > Siphonopidae > Microcaecilia > Microcaecilia unicolor. Next base: position 708,259,433 of record NC_044031.1, read on the forward strand.
GTGCAAAGTGATGCATGTTGGAAAGAGGAACCTGAATTATAGCTATGTCATGCAAGGTTCCACGTTAGGAGTCACGGACCAAGAAGAGATCTAGGTGTCGTCGTTGATGGTACGTTGAAACCTTCTGCTCAGTGTGCTGCTGCGGCTAAGAAAGCAAATAGAATGTTGGGTGGTATTAGGAAAGGAATGGAAAACAAAAATGAGGATGTTATAATGCCTTTGTATCGCTCCATGGTGCGACCGCACCTCGAATATTGTGTTCAATTCTGGTCGCCGCATCTCAAAAAAGATATAGTGGAATTAGAAAAGGTGCAGAGAAGGGCAACAAAAATGATAAAGGGGATGAGACAACTTTCCTATGAGGAAAGGCTAAAGCGGCTAGGGCTCTTCAGCTTGGAGAAAAGGCGGCTGGGGGGAGATATGATAAAGTTCTATAAAATAATAAGTGGAGTTGAACGGGTAGATGTGAAGTGTCTGTTCACGCTTTCCAAAAATACTAGGACTAGGGGCATGCGATGAAGCTACAAAGTAGTAAATTTAAAATGAATCGGAGAAAATTTCTCTTCACTCAACGTGTAATTAAACTCTAGAATTCGTTGCCGGAGAATGTGGTAAAGGCGGTTAGCTTAGCGGAGTTAAAAAAGGTTTGGATGGCTTCCTAATGGAAAAGTCCATAGACCATTATTAAATGGACTTGAGGAAAATCCACTATTTCTGGGATAAGCAGTATAAAATGTTTTGTATATTTTTGGGATCTTGCCAGGTATTTGTGACCATAGCCAGATGGATTGCCCACTGTTGGAAACAGGATGCTGGACTCGATGGACCTTTGGTCTTTCCCATTATGGCTATACTTATGTACTTTATGAAGCAGAACCCCCAGACACCACATACCAGTTCAGGGCCTTTTACAAGGTTGTATATGGTAAGCCTTACTAACAATTCAACCTGAACCCCCCCCCCCCCCAAAAAAAAACAAACAAACAAACAAACAAAGTATGCAGTTCAACTGGTACCTGGATTCAATAAAATCCAACTTTCCCATTCATCAGTGGCAATGAAGAAGGCCTTTGAGCGCATAGCACTGCATTCTGGAATATTTTGCACAAACTGCAAAGTTCTTCAGCTTTACATTTATTTATTACATTTATACCCCACATTAGCCCGAAATAGACTAAGTTTCATATGGCTTATAAACAATAAAGTGAATAAAACATAATAATATACAGAATATAACACAAATTACAGTAAGTTCAAGAAGCAAATTAATACATGTGCAGTAAGTAACCAGGGAGTTAGAACTATCTCAAGGACAAACAAATAATGAAGGGTGGATAGGTGAAAGCATAATTAGGTCTAGATGGGGAAACGAGATTAAGAAAAGGGTATGGGTAAAATTCAAATACAGTTCTTTGTATTCAGAAAGGCTAGACTGAAGAAATGTCTTTTTAGAAGACTTCTAAAAGTTAGGTAATCATCTGTAAACTTGATTGATTTAGGAAGAGAATTCCAAATTTTGGTGCCTCGATAGAGACATTAGCAGAGCAATTGTTTTATATATCACATTCTTACAGATGGGGAAATGTAAGACAAGATATTCTCTAGATGATGAAACAGCATATTCAATAAGATTATTCATATATGATGGAGCTTGACCAAACAGAATTTGGTGAATAAAAATGCATAATTTGAAAGATATTCTATCTCTTAATGGTAATCAATGTAGCTCATATAAAAGAGGAGTGGCTTTGGTGAAGCGAGATCTACATATAAGATGAGCAGCAGTATTTTGAGCTGTTTGTAATTTTTTGAGAAGAGCACCTTTAAGTCCAGCATAGCTGGAATTGCAATAGTCGAATTTGGTGAGGACAAGGATTGAACCAAAGTACAAAAGACAGAGTTAGAGAAAATGGCCTCAATCTCTTTAGCTTCCAAAGTGATTGAAAGACACTCTAGGTCAACATAGAGACTTGATTTTCAAGGGTGAGGAAACAATCTATTGTGACTCCCAAGATTTTCATTGATGACTCAAGGGAATAGGTTTTGTTCTTACATAAGTAATGCCATACTGGGAAAAGACCAAGGGTCCATTGAGCCCAGCATCCTGTCCACGACAGCGGCCAATCCAGGCCAAGGGCACCTGGCAAGCTTCCCAACGTACAAACATTCTATACATGTTATTCCCGGAATTGTGGATTTTTCCCAAGTCCATTTAGTAGCGGTTTATGGACTTGTCCTTTAGGAAACCGTCCAACCCCTTTTTAAACTCTGCTAAGCTAACCGCCTTCACAACTTTCTCCGGCAACGAATTCCAGAGTTTAATTATACGTTGGGTGAAGAAAAATTTTCTCTGATTTGTTTTAAATTTACTACACTGTAGTTTCATCGCATGCCCCTAGTTCTAGTATTTTTGGAAAGCGTGAACAGACGCTTCACATCCACCTGTTCCACTCCACTCGTTATTTATATACCTCTATCATGTCTCCCCTCAGCCGTCTCTTCTCCAAGCTGAATAGCCCTAACCTCCTTAATCTTTCTTTATAGGGAAGTCGTCCCATCCCTGCTATCATTTTAGTCGCCCTTCGCTGCACCTTTCCAATTCTACTATATCTTTCTTGAGATGCGGCGACCAGATTGAACACAATACTCAAGGTGCGGTCGCACCATGGAGCGATACAACGGCATTATAACATCCTCACACCGTTTCCACACCTTTCCTAATATACCCAACATTCTATTCGCTTTCCTAGCCGCAGCAGCAGCACACTGAGCAGACGGTTTCAGTGTATTATCGACGACGACACCCAGATCCCTTTCTTGGTCCGTAACTCCTAACGTGGAACCTTGCATGATGTAGCTATAATTCGGGTTCTTTTTTTTCCACATGCATCACCTTGCACTTGCTCACATTAAACGTCATCTGCCATTTAGCCGCCCAGTCTCCCAGTCTCGTAAGGTCCTCTTGTAATTTTTCACAATCCTGTTGCGATTTAACAACTTTGAATAACTTTGTGTCATCAGCAAATTTAATTACCTTGCTAGTTACTCCTATCTCCAAATCATTTATAAATATATTAAAAGCAGCGGTCCTAGCACAGACCCCTGAGGAACCCTACTAACTACCCTTCTCCATTGTGAATACTGCCCATTTAACCCCACTCTGTTTCCTATCCTTCAACCAGTTTTAATCCACAATAGGACATTTCCTCCTATCCCATGACCCTCCAATTTCCTCTGTAGCCTTTCATGAGGTACCTTGTCAAACGCCTTTTGAAAATCCAGATACACAATATCAACCGGTTCCCCTTTGTCCACATGTTGTTTACTCCTTCAAAGAATTGAAGTAAATTAGTCAGGCAAGATTCATAGGATGGTGACCTAGTGGTTAGTGCAGTGGACTTTGAGCCTGGGGAACTGAGTTCGATTCCCACTGAAGCTCCTTGTCACTCTGGGCAAGTCACTTAACCCTCCATTGCCCCTGGTACAACTTAAGTACCTGAACATATGTAAACTGCTTTGAATATAGTTGCAAAAACCTCAGAAAGACGGTATATCAAGTCCCAATTCTCATTAGTTATAATTAGAAACTTAGTTTTATCTGTATTAAGTTTTAGTTTGAAATTAGAAGCCCACGATTCCATAAGTTTTATTCCTAGACTAATCATGTGCGTTATGTCGAGTAATTTCTTAGAGAATGGGATATAAATGGTGACATCAGCATATATGTATGTCAAAAGACCATGTTTTTCTAAAAGCTGACCAAGAGGTATCATCATAATGTTAAACAACATAGGGGAAAGAGAGGGACCCCACAGCCAGGAAACCAAGTGGAAGAAAGTACACCTGATTGTTTGACTTGATACGACCTAGATCTTAAGAAGCCAGAAAAACATATAGACATGGTTCAGTATATACTTGACATTTCCCAAAGAATGCAATTTTCCCATTCACCCTCTTGCTCCAGTTACAGCCTGAATTGGCTCCCACCTGGCCAAAGCAGATGAATATAGAACCCATCTTACACAATGTGTGACATATTCCATATTTTTCAAGAATTACAGCTTCCACTTTTGCTGCCAGACTTTTTTGTATGGCTGCATGTATCTGGCTTCTAGGAAGATGCTCATATGAGTTTAGCAGTGTTCCATGTTCTAAAGACTCCCTTTTTGGTCATAAAGTAAGAGACCTTACACATGTTTGACCTTAACTCGTGTTGACTGTACCCCCACTGTCTACATCAGCCTCTAGACAAAGAAGCATTACTCAATTTCTACTAGTGTAGATCAAGTTTTATTCTCTTTTGTTAAGCAATCAAAACAGGCTCACCATTAACGTAAGTAAACCTCACAGGCAGAAAGAGGGCAATTGAAGCAGGCCATGCCTTCACAACTAGAAGAGCCTTCTATTGCTTGACTACTACAATCACAGTTAAAGGTACTGAAATTGCTTTTTCTGGTTTTGGCTGAAGCTGAATCTGTGTCTGAAAATCACTGCTTGGTTTTGGCCAAATAGAAACTGAAACTGGCCCTGCCCCCAAACAGTAGCAGCCTCAGCTCCCTCTTCCTAGGTCATGGCAACCATTTTGGCAGTGGAGATGGCATGGGCAGGAGCAACTGGGGAAGAAGTCACACTGTTGCTGTAGACTAATACTATAGAGCCTATTCCAATTCAGGAAAGGAATTTGGGCATCTAAACCAGGTACATCCTGGTTCCTAAAAAGACGGGAGGGCTTTCTCCCATATTAGAGCTCAGAGACCTCATCGTATTCCTCTGTAAAGAAAAGTTCAAGATGAATACTCTTCCCTCCATCCTCCTTTACTTGGTAAGGTAAACTGTGCCTGCTGGATCACAAAGATGATTATATGCACAACCTGACTTCATTCCATTGCAAACAATACCTCCAGTTCTTTCTGCATACAGACCATTACCCGTACCCAGTCCTTCCCTTTAGCATCTCATCTGCCTCCCTGGCCAGCCCTTACATCTCCCTCTCAATTGCTCTCACTCTTTGGCTTCATGCGTCTCGGAGGGATGGCACTATTTTGTAGCCTTCTTTATTTGTGTCTCTGTAGCACCCATTTCTGCTGTGAAGAACCCCTCCCCTGTCAGACTCCTATTTCGGTTGCAGTGTTTGTTCCATAAATGATTTGTGCATCATTTGAAATCTTTGAATAGGATGAGGACTCTGAGCTCTAATATTTTATTTATTTACTACCCGTTAAGCCCGTTAAAACGGGCGAGATTTGTGTTTTGCTAAATGTAATAATTCTCACCTCCATCCATCCATCCATATCCAGCAAACCTCCTCTCTCCCCTGCCCGCCCCCCATGTCCAGCAACCCTGCTCTCTCCCCTGCCCTCCCCTCCATGTCCAGCAGCCCTCCTGTCTCCCCTGGCCTCACCCCGTCCACTGACCCTCCTCTCTCCCCTGCCCTCCCCCCATATCCAGCAAACCTCCTCTTTCCCTTGGCCTCCCCCCTGCTCTCTCCCTGCCCTCCCCCCATGTCCAGCAACCCTCCTCTCTGCTCTGCTCTCTCCCCATGTCCAGCAACCCTCCTCGCCGCCGCTCCCTCCTTCCTCCGTGCCGGGCCCCTGCACTGACATGAGAGCGCCTCTCACCTCTGTGTGAAAGCACTACAGGCAGCAGCAGATAGCTCTGCTGCTGCCTGCAGCGCTTCCACACGGAGGTGAGAGGCACTGTCATGTAAGTGGAGGGGGCCCGATACGGTGGGGGGGCGGGAGCGGCAACGACGTCGGGGATGCGGGGGGGTGGGGTGGGGGTTGGTGCGCTGGCGATGTTGCTTCATCTCCAGGCTCCAGTGGCAGCGTCCATTTCCTTCTCTGTTCCGCCCTCTGACGTCGTCATGTCTTGATGCGAGGGCAGGGCAGGACAGAGAGGGAAGTCTCTACTGCGCATTTGCGGGTGAGTCGGTCACTTGTCATTTATATGTTTGATTTCTTAGGATTTATTTACTGTCTTTTTCAAAGCATTCACTCAAGGCGGTGTACAGTAAGAATAAATCAAACATAAGCAATAGACAGTTACAGCAGTAAAAATATTCAAATAACAATACTACTACTAATAGCATTTATATAGCGCTACCAGACGCACGCAGCGCTGAACACTTGACATAGAGAGACAGTCCCTGCTCAAAGAGCTTACAATCTAGGTAAAACAGACAGACAAGACATTACAGGCAAGGGAATTACAGGGTAGAGAGGAACAGGGAGGAGGAGAGCAAATGAGTAGCACAATAACAAAGTATGGCATAGTCCTCCTGTCTTTTTAGGAATCAGGAAGTATCTGGTTTAGAGGCCCCCATTCCTTTCCTGAATTGGAACAGGCTCTAGTATATTGGGGGAGGGAGAGGGGGGAGAGTGCATCAAATTGGTCCATACAGGACCCTACAATTGCTAAGGCTGGCCTTGATTTCTAGTAGCAGTTTGTTTGGCTAGACGAATAATTCAACTTCAAGCCGTGGTCACCTATGAACTGTATACTTGGTTTAATCACAAGTAGTTCTAATTACGCATCCTTAGTTCTTACCAAAAGTGGTCACATCTTTCCATGTCAATGAGGAAATTGTGCTCCCTACATTTTATCCTAAATCTTATAACAATCCACACAAGAAGTCCCTTCACTCTGTGGATTGAAATAATTATTTTCCTTTACTATCTTAAGAGAACTGAATTAATCAGAAAATTTGTGTAGTTGTCTCCTTTGACCCCCAACAGACTTGCTATCCCAGTAGTCAAATTCTGGTAAATTGGCTAGAACTCTGCATTCAATTTTGTTATGAATAAACTGGTAACCTTCTAGCCAGGAAAATCTGCTTTGCTGAACAGCATATGTAAAGCAGCTCTTGGTTCTTGCTTCATGCCTTCATTTTACACTACTGCTTGCACCAGTACACAATCAGAGACAGTACATTCAGCTGAGATGTTCTGGTCAGTGTGTCTTTCTAACATGGGTTACTCTCACACCTTTCTATATAAATAAACTGTTCCTGGACAATGGACAAACTTTTATATCCAAACTAAGCAGCTGTGAACTTTGAAGTCACCCACTTGTGTGCCTTATGCAGTCCTCCATGTTGATGAAAAAAACATTGATAATTATTCAGGTAGAAGCATCTGCTACCAGATAACTAGTGCTCAGTGGGCCTAGTTGGCGATATTCAACAATATTATCTGGATAATGGCACTGAATGTCATGTCGGATCGCTTTGGCACTATTCAGATAGTGCTGGGGCGGTCCTGGGCCAGAGCTGAGGCAGAACCAGAAGCTATCTGGGTACTGGCGCTCAATGTTTGCAGTATCTGCATAACTAATGATAGCTGGCAAATACGTAGATATTCGACATCTGGCTATGGTCCAGCGCTGAATATCTGGGTATTTAAAAAAACAAACAAACAATAATGAAGAATGGTTAAAGTTTGATAGTTGGTGGGGGGAAGGGGTAAGTTGGGGTTGGGGAGATGAATTGGATGTTTGACAGATTTCATTCAAATGTTATGTACTTTAGTTGTGGGAAAAGTAGACATTGGGAGAGAGAAATCGACCAAAAATATACATACTATATTTTACTCCTGCTGCCTACACAAATATGTACAAAATTTTGCACGTACTTATTTTTAAGTAAAAACATTGTTTCTTTCTTTTTGAAAATTTGTGTGAAGTAAACATGTTAAATGACCCATGTATTTTGCAACTATATGGGCTGCTGAATATTTTCATGCTTTATAGGAATTCCTCCCTATATATTGGGCTTCTTTTTACTGAATTAATTTGGTTGTTATTTTCTTGTGCTTCTTTTCTTCCTTTAAAAAGCCTATTACAAAGTTCAGTCCCTTAGCATGGTCTTCATGTGTTCTGGCCTCTGCTAGCCAAATGAAATTCTCAAATTACCTCCTCCTAAACTGTTTCAATATCTGGCAAAAACCCCACAATATAAAAATTATTTTAAAATCCAAATGAAGTCTTAATAATAGCTTTAATAATATAAATTTACATTAAGATACAAACTACTGTTTGTATTTCAGATTTTCCTGATTTGAGAGCCATAGTGGGATTTTAATCTAACGATCTACCTGCAGGTGCACTGCTGGGCTCGGAGCTACAATTGGGATCCATTTCCATAAGAATGTAGTTATGCTCTTGGGAATTATAGAGAAATAATGGGGGAAAATGGGGGGGGGGGGGGGGGAGGAACCTCTGGGATGTATAGCCCAATATTGTAAATATTTTAGCAGCTCTTGTTTGTATAAGCATGAACAGAATTTCTTATAGTATTTTTTTCTGCAATCCTGTGTTTACAGTTGGAAATATATTCTCCAAAAAGCTGGAAGAAATATCTTTGCCTGCCCCTCGGTCTGCTGGAAGCATTAAAATACATTTCACGCCCCTGACCTTCCCTACAGCTCTCAGAGAATCTCTCATTATGGAAGAGGAGGAGGTAGGGTCAGCTGAAAAATGATCAACACTGGGCCACTTGGACCTGAGGGGTAACATAACACAGATGTAGGGCTTAGATTAGCAGAACCTTTCTTAGCCTGCAAGGAACTCTTCTGGGAACCAGGTCTTCAGTGGCGGAGGATAGTGTTCTCCAAGAGCTCAGTTTAGAAATAATCATAGTTTAAGCTGAATTAACTAGGATCAGAGAATAACAAAGGAATGTCCTAAGTCTGTGCTGTGATCCTTTCTCATTGCTCATGTTTTATGCTCGCAACTGCCACCTAGTATTTTGGAAATTGCACAAATTGGTGGTCAGTTGTAAGGAGGGGAGGTGGAGGGGATTGAGGACTTGCTGGCCACTTTTTCTCCTCCTCCTCCTCTATTTTTTGTGGTCTAAAAATGGTAAAGGTTTAGTTACTACATATCTAGTAGTTTGTTGATTTTGTTTATTTTGATTTCTTGCCATTTCCTAAATATCTCAGAGCAAGTTACAACTAAAAGCAGTTCAATACAAATACAATATTGAAATGGAATAAAATCCCTTGAAAAGTCACCCATAAAATGGAAAGTTAAAAACAAACAAAAAAAAAACAACAACCCACAGAGCCAGCGACTAACTACTGGCCTCTATTCTTACTGCTAAGAAGCTTGTTCCAAATAGCCATGCTTAATTTCCTGGGGGTAAACAGCCCAGAGATGGAGGCATAAAAGCTAAAAACTCTCATTCTGGAAATCAGTAGTCTAGCAGAGCATAGCGAGGGGCTATCTAACAATGGCTGAGATGATCTTGAGGTGCTTCAACATAATTGGCATTATTGTTAATTGTTCAGTGTTGTTTGACATTCAGAGTTCTGCCATTGTTGTTCATTATCTGTGATCAAATGCAACTCCTTCAAATAGGGGTAATATGATAATTTAGAAATATACAAACATGACAACAGATAAGGGCCAAATGGCCCATCCCAGTCTGTCCATCAACAGTAACCACTAACTCCTCCTTTTTCTAAGGGATCCCACGTACCTGTCCCATGCTTTTTTAAATTCTGACACAAGTCCCTGTCTCCATGACCTCCACCAGGAGGCCATTCCACACATCCACCACACTTCGTGAAAGAGTATTTTCTTAGATTCCTCCTAAGCCTATTCCTCCTAACTTAATCCTATGCCCTCTCATTCCAGAGTTTTCCTTTATTTGAAAAAGGCTCACCTATACATTTAATGCCACAGAGGTATTTAAACATTATCATATTTCTCCCGCCTTTCTTCCAGTTGAGGTTCATAAGCCTGTCCCTATAAATTTTAGATGGAGACCGCTTACCAATTCTGTAGCTGCCTTCTGGACTGACTCCATCCTGTTTATATCTTTCTGTGGGTGACCTGGGATATGTCACTTCATTGCTACAGTAAGGGCATTACCCCAGGTACAAAAACTTAAGATTGTGAGCCCTCTAGGGATAGAGAAAGTACCTGCATATAATGTGTACAGTGTTGTGTACATCTAGTGGCACTATGGAAGTGATTAGTAGTAATAGTAGTAGCTATCCTCTGTATCACAATAAATTAGGATTTTGCATTGATAACAAAGACTACGGGTCACTCAATGAAGTTACATGGTACTACTTTTAAAACAAATAGGAGGAAATATTTTTTCACTCAACAAATAGTTAAGCTCTGGAACTTGTTGCTGGAGGATGTGGTTACAGTGGTTAGCATATCTGGGTTTAAAAAAGTATGGACTTTTCCTCCAGGAGCTTGTCCAAACATCTGCTATTGAGATAGATATGGGGAAAGCCACTGCTTGCCCTGAGAACGGTAAAGTGGAATGTTGCTACTATTTGGGATTCAGCCAAGTAACTTGTGACCTGGATTGATCACTGTTGGAAACAGGATACTGGGCTGGATGGACCATTGGTCTGGCCCAGTATGGCCATTCTTATGTTCTTTTACAGTTGACCTCTCCTTTTTTCTCTAATTGTATAGCATTTCTGATTCTCAACTTTTCATTTTTTCCTGCTAATAAAGGTATAGTACAAGGCAGGTTCTTTAATAGCCAGGGGAGTATAGGCTCTTATAAATCATACTTGTATGTATAACTGCAGCAGGTCTTTTCTGTTTCCTGTAAGAAGAAGAGATAATTCTTTCCTGTCTTCTAGAATCAAAAGAAAATTTAAGGTCCAGTGAAGTAACTCCTGTTGGCAGTGTATTTTAGTTGCAGTGTTCTCTTTTTCACAGTGGCTACAAAAGCAAGCAGAAGCTAGGAGAACAATTGATGCTGATGATCTGGCATTGAAAGACCTAACAGAAGAGGAAAAAAATCCTGAATGGTTAAAAGATAAGGAAAGTAAGACTGAACATAAAACTCCATTTCAAACTATATATGTGCAGTATATGTCACAAGGTGCTCTTTAGCTTCCTGGTGTAGGAAAGTATAGAACTAAATCTACCCAGATTGTTCCAGTCTATTATATGTTGTTTTTAATTTCTCCCTACACTCCTTCCTGGGAACTCTGTTCACTGGGTAAATCTCTCTTATATGCACCCTTCTTCTCCACCGCTAACTCCAGACTCCGTTCCTTTTATCTTGCTGCACCATATGCCTGGAATAGACTTCCTGAGCCGGTACATCAAGCTCCATCTATGGCCGTCTTCAAATCTAGCTAAAAGCCCACCTTTTGATGCTGTATTTAACTCCTAACCCTTACTCACTTATTCAGTACTCATGTTTTATCATTCTCACCTTAGTAATTCTCTTATCCCTTATTTGTCCTGTTTGTCTGTCCTAATTGTAAGCTCTGTCAAGCAGGTACTGTCTCTTCATGTCTAGTGTACAGCGCTGTGTACGTCTAGTAGCGCTATAGAAATGATAAGTAGTAGTAGCAAAGTACTCAAATACTGTAGGTTCAGTCTCCTATCTGTAACACTCATGGCCTTTCCCTGCTTGGTTGTATGTGACTGGATTCTTCTAGTCACTGCATAAAAAAACCTGACCACATCTGAAGCTTGCATACTGCACCATCTGTCAGTAATTCTTGTGCTGGTCCAATAAGTATGTCGCAGCCTGCAAAGTTCCATGCACTTGGGCCACAATTAAAATACTTTAAAAAAGAGCTTTTTTCTTCTGCTCTTAATGGCCACAGAGACCCTTAGATGTCATCTTCCGACAGATGGAACAGCTAGAGATATTGTGTCCAGGTCCACGGCATGTCGATCACAGTTCAAAAGGTATTTATGGCCAACCTCATCCTGCCACGTTTCTTGAAGTGCTGGGAGTCTTCTGGGCATTAGTAGAAAAAATAACTGATGTGAAATCAGTTTGTATTTATGCTATTATGTGTTATAATTTTTTGTTTGTAATTTATTTCATTTCATTAGATTGATATTCCACCTAAATAATTTAGTATCAAGTCCATAAATTGAATTGGTGAGTCCAGGTCTCACTAGAATTCCACACTGTGTAATTGATGATTTCTTGTAACTTGTAATCACAAATCTCAAATCAAGAGGAGTGAAGTAATCCACATTAACTATTATCAAATGAACTCCACTCTATTAGTGCTGAAAAATTCTTAACGACAGTGAATTGTGATTCACACTGTTAAATAAAAAAAGGAGGAAAAAAAACCCTCAGAACTATGGCGCGTGTCAATCAATGTATGCACCTCCAGCTCTTAACCATCGGCTTTTCAAAAACCTTCCCCTTCTTCATTTATTATTATTTCAAAAATCTTGCACTTTTTATGTATAAATGTTCTTTTAAAATTTTTTTTACTTAACTTCAGAGTTAAACTGCTTCAGGGGGAATGACCTTAATATAAATTCACAGGTTCACATCCGACCATCACACTATTTGAAATAGTGAACCTGTGAACCTATGAAGTTATATTAAGGTCGTTTCCCCCGAAGCAGCTGGACAAGGCACTGCAAAACGGTGGCCAGCGTTGGGGTGACCAGTTTGACATTCAACAACTGAAATGAAGTAAAAAAAAATTAAAAAGAACATTTATACATAAGAAGTGCAAGATTTCTGAAATAATAATAAATGAAGAAGGGGAGGTTTTTTGAAAAGCCGATGATTGAGAGCTGGAGGTGCATAAATTGATTAACACCCAACATAGTATGAGACTTTTTTTCTTCCTCTTTTATTTAAGAGCATGAATCACAATTCACTGTCGTTAAGAATTTTTCAGCATTAATATAGTATAGTTCATTTGGTAATAGTTTAACTTGTGGTATCATGACTAACTAGGCCTCCAGGTTTCAGCAATCTTATTTTGAAAGCTTTATTACGGGGGGGGGGAGTTGTGCCCACTACAGAAGGAAGTAGTCCTAGTTATTTATTTATTTTATTTATTTAGATTTTCCTTACAGCTTTTTCAGTAGTAGCTCAAGGTGAGTTACATTCAGGTACTCTGGATATTTCTCTGTCCCAGGAGGGCTCACAGTCTTAAGTTTGTACCTGAGGCAATGGAGGGTTAAGTGACTTGCCCAAGATCACAAGGAGCAGCAGGAGGATTTGAACCAGACACCTCTGTTGCTTTTGTATGGCTAAATCTCCTTATATAGAAGGATGCCCCTTAGTATTATACCTAAAGACTACTGTAAGATTCATGGCAGACATTTTGTTGCTTGAAGTCAGGGTGAGAGTAAAAGGGGATCACTCCTGCCTCTATCACTGTACTTCCAGGGATCACCACCAGGTGAATCCCAGAGGTGGAAGGGGTCCTAGGGGGTCTGGAAGGGGTTGCATGGACACGTTATGGGGGTCTGGAAGGGGTTGCATGGACACGTTATGTGTGCGGCTTAGTAGTGGGGGGGGGGGGTTCTTGGGTACTGGATCGAGGGTTTGGGGGAAGAAATCAGGGCTGTCGGGAGTTCAGGGAATCAATGGTGAGTGGTGGAGTGGCCTAGTGGTTAGAGCACCGGTCTTGTAATCCAGAGGTGGCCAGTTCAAATCCCACTGCTGCTCCTTGTGATCTTGGGCAAGTCTATTCCGAAAGGATGGGCTCCATCTTAACCAGAGTGGGACCAGGCTGCTGGCATCGGCGTTTAAGAAGGAGATAGAGCAGCTTTTAAACTAGAAATGGGGGGAAGGCCGACAGTCGCTCAAAAGAGCATGGTTCGGGATAAGGTATCTTTCAAAGATATCACCATAACAGGGAAGATAGAGTATCCTGATAGTGAGGTTGCAAAAGAGATTGTAGTAGATCCGGTATCTTTAAATAACAATAAAAATCAGACAAAAGATTGCCAATTAATACTGTCAAGTACTAAGCATGATGTACTTAGGAACAACAAACATAGTTTGAAATGTCTATATGCGAATGCCAGGAGCCTAAGAAATAAGATGGGGGGAGTTGGAATATATTGCACTAAATGAAAAATTAGATATAATAGGCATCTCTGAGACCTGGTGGAAGGAGGATAACCAGTGGGACACTGTCATACCGGGGTACAAATTATATCGTAGTGATAGGGTGAATCGGATTGGTGGAGGGGTAGCATTGTATATTAACGAGAGCCTTGAATCAAATAGATTGAAAATTCTGCAGGAAACAAAACACTCCTTGGAATCACTGTGGATTGAAATTCCATGTGCAAAGGGGAAAAGGATAGTGATAGGAGTGTACTACCGTCCGCCTGGCCAGGACGAACAGACGGATGCGGAAATGTTAAAGGAAATCAGGGACGCAAACAAACTGGGCAACACAATAATAATGGGGGATTTCAATTACCCGCATATAGACTGGGTTAATGTAACATCTGTACACGCAAGGGACATAGGATTTCTTGATGAAATCAAGGACAGCTTCATGGAACAGCTAGTTCAGGAGCCGACAAGAGAAGGAAAAATACTAGACTTAGTCCTTAGTGGTGCTCATGATCTAGTGCAGGGGGTAACGATACGAGGGCCGCTTGATAACAGTGATCATAATATGATCGGTTTTGATATTGGCATTGAAGGAAGTGAAACTAGGAAATCAAGTACGCTAGCGTTTAACTATAGAAAAGGTGATTACGACAAAATGAGAAAAATGGTGAAAAAAAGACTGAAAGGAGCAGCTCGCAGAGTAAAAAACTTGCATCAGGCGTGGATGCTGTTTAAAAACACCATCCTGGAGGTTCAGGACAAATATATTCCACGTATTAGAAAAAAGGGAAAAAAGACTAAACGTCAGCCGGCGTGGCTAAACAGTAAGATAAAGGAAATCATTAGAGCCAAAAAACAATCCTTCAGAAAGTGGAGAAGAGAACCAACTGAAAGTAACAGGATAGATCATAAGGAATGCCAAGCCAAATGCAAAGCGGAGATAAGGAGGGCAAAAAAGGACTTTGAGAAGAAATTAGCGTTGGAAGCAAAAATACATAGTAAAAATTTTTTAGATACATTAAAAGCAGGAAACCGGCCAAAGAGTCGGTTGGGCCGCTGGACGAAAATGGTGTTAAAGGGGCGATCAAGGAGGACAAAGCCGTAGCGGAGAAATTAAATGAATTCTTTGCTTCGGTCTTCACCGAGGAGGATTTGGGGGGGACACGGTGCCGGAAAGAATATTTGAAGCGGGGGAGTCGGAGAAAACTAAACAAATTCTCTGTAACCTTGGAGGATGTAATGGGTCAGTTCAGCAAGCTGAAGAGTAGTAAATCACCGGGACCTGATGGTATTCATCCCAGAGTATTAATAGAACTAAAAAATGAACTTGCGGAGCTACTGTTAGAAATATGCAATCTGTCCCTAAAATCGAGTGTAGTACCGGAAGACTGGAGGGTAGCCAATGTTACTCCGATTTTTAAGAAGGGTTCCAGAGGAGATCCGGGAAATTATAGACCGGTGAGTCTGACGTCGGTGCCGGGCAAGATGGTGGAGGCTATTATTAAGAATAAAATTGCAGAGCATATACAAAAACATGGACTGATGAGACAAAGTCACACGGATTTAGTGAAGGGAAGTCTTGCCTCACCAATCTAATGCATTTTTTGAGGGGGTAAGCAAACATGTGGACAATGGGGAGCCGGTTGATATTGTATATCTGGATTTTCAGAAGGCGTTTGACAAAGTGCCGCACGAAAGACTCCTGAAGAAATTGCAGAGTCATGGAATCGGAGGTAGGGTATTATTATGGATTAAGAACTGGTTGAAAGATAGGAAGCAGAGAGTAGGATGCGTGGCCAGTATTCTCAGTGGAGGAGGGTAGTTAGTGGGGTCCCGCAGGGGTCTGTGCTGGGTCCGTTGCTTTTTAATGTATTTATAAATGACCTAGAGATGGGAATAACTAGTGAGGTAATTAAATTCGCCGATGACACAAAATTATTCAGGGTCGTCAAGTCGCAGGAGGAATGTGAACGATTACAGGAGGACCTTGTGAGACTGGGAGAATGGGCGTGCAAGTGGCAGATGAAGTTCAATGTTGACAAGTGCAAAGTGATGCATGTGGGTAAGAGGAACCCGAATTATAGCTACGTCTTGCAAGGTTCCGCGTTAGGAGTTACGGATCAAGAAAGGGATCTGGGTGTCGTCGTCGATGATACGCTGAAACCTTCTGCTCAGTGTGCTGCTGCGGCTAGGAAAGCGAATAGAATGTTGGGTGTTATTAGGAAGGGTATGGAGTCCAGGTGTGCGGATGTTATAATGCCGTTGTATCGCTCCATGGTGCGACCGCACCTGGAGTATTGTGTTCAGTACTGGTCTCCGTATCTCAAAAAAGATATAGTAGAATTGGAAAAGGTACAGCGAAGGGCGACGAAAATGATAGTGGGGATGGGACGACTTTCCTATGAAGAGAGGCTGAGAAGGCTAGGGCTTTTCAGCTTGGAGAAGAGACGGCTGAGGGGAGATATGATAGAAGTGTATAAAATAATGAGTGGAATGGATCGGGTGGATGTGAAGCGACTGTTCACGCTATCCAAAAATACTAGGACTAGAGGGCATGAGTTGAAGCTACAGTGTGGTAAATTTAAAACGAATCGGAGAAAATTTTTCTTCACCCAACGTGTAATTAGACTCTGGAATTCGTTGCCGGAGAACGTGGTACGGGCGGTTAGCTTGACGGAGTTTAAAAAGGGGTTAGATAGGTTCCTAAAGGACAAGTCCATAGACCGCTATTAAATGGACTTGGAAAAATTCCGCATTTTTAGGTATAACTTGTCTGGAATGTTTTTACGTTTGGGGAGCGTGCCAGGTGCCCTTGACCTGGATTGGCCACTGTCGGTGACAGGATGCTGGGCTAGATGGACCTTGGTCTTTCCCAGTATGGCACTACTTATGTACTTATGTACTTTAACCCTCCATTGCCTCAGGTACAAGCTTAGATTGTAAGCCCTCCTGGGACAGATAAATATCCAGTGTACCTGAATGTAACTACTACTACTACTATTAAACATTTCTATAGCGCTACTAGACTTACGCAGCGCTGTACAAATGAACATGAAAAGACAGTCCCTGGTCAGCAGAGCTCACAAGCTAAATTGGACAGACGAACAGACAGTGGTAGGGGTGATAAGTGAGGGTGTTGAGTAAGAGAATGTAACTCACCTTGAGCTACTACTGAAAAAGGCGTGAGCAAAATCTAAATAAATAAAACAAATAAATAACTAGGACTACTTCCTTTAGTAGTGGGCACAACTCCCCCCCCCCCCCCCCCTTAATAAAGCTTTCAAAATAAGATTGCTGAAACTTGGAGGCCTAGGTAGGAGACCTCTTCCCATCACTTCATGTGTAATTTAGTAGCACTCAGTTTTGCTTGGGGTGAAAATGTAAGTAAGCAGGATTTCTGTGTTCTCCACAAAATAGTTTTATGAAATTAATTTAAAAAATAGTTTTTATGAAATTAATTTTAAATTCCTTAGCGTCCCTCCGGACCGGACCGGACCAGGATTGGACTCTTGGGTTGTGCTCGCCTACCAGCAGGTGGAGACTGAGAAAAACTTGTGACTCTGGAGAGCCAATAAGAGCCCTGGTCATGTGACCCTAGCCTCAGTATTTTCTCAGTCTCCCAGCAGGTAGGAAGCGAGCCCATTAGTCTCTCTCTTTATCTTTCTCTTTTAGAGGTTAATAATAAGAACAACAATGCTACCTCTTCTTCTGTGCCTAGGAATTCTCTGTTAGACGCTGGTCAGGTAGGGATTTCTTTTCCTTTCTTTCTTTTACAGCCTCTGGGGGTGTTAAACTCGGGGTGTCCCCGGGTCCCTCCCCCCTTCCTCCCCATCTCCCATACGCAGCTGGGAAGGGCTACCCTTTGTTTAGAAAGATGTATGCCTCTGGGAGAGGCAGCCACTCTGGAAAGTCCCACATTTTTAACCAGCAAGCTCAATTGTTTAAAAAAAAAACCAAAAACAGACTGCTATTTTATTTCTCTTCAGCACTGTTCTTTTCTAGCTCGGCTGTATTGTTTGGCCATTTTTAATAGGCAGCCATTTGTTACTCTAAAGGAATTAAAAGAAAACGAAATTAAGACAAGAAGCTTTTTCCTTCTCCAGACTTTTGCTGGCAGTCAGCTCTTTCTTAGCTCAGCTTTAAAAAAAAAAAATAAAAAATATATATATATTTATATATTAATACTAGCGAATTATTCAGCGTCTGTGTCTTTAAAGGGGCGATTTTTTTCTTCACAATTATTTTCCTCCGTTTTCTTACGTATTAAAAAAAAAAAAAGGCGTGAATCGCTTAGGCGCGGGCACGCTCTCCGACGATCTGTTGACAAAGCTCATGTTGAGACGTGCTGTTTATCAGGGTCAGAGGAGAGGCTAAAGTTTTTGCTAGGTAAGGGGGGGGTACCTGTTTCTCTTCCTCTACCAGCGTCACCGATTTCCTGCTTCGTCGCCGTCATCTCTGCCTTCG
The DNA here is from genome assembly GCF_901765095.1 of Microcaecilia unicolor. Lineage (NCBI taxonomy): Eukaryota > Metazoa > Chordata > Amphibia > Gymnophiona > Siphonopidae > Microcaecilia > Microcaecilia unicolor. The sequence continues at coordinate 708,277,719 of NC_044031.1, forward strand.
TGTCCTCCATGTTTTTCTTCTTCGATCCTCGTTCTTTTTTACTTTTGGCGCGATAGGACGTCATTTTTGAATGCAGCGGGAGTTTCATTTCTGCGGAAGCGTTGCTTTTATTATGCTTTAGTTTCGAGACTGTAGAAGAACGGAGATATTGTTTCTGGGATAGTCTGGAGATTTGCAGCAGAGAGGTGTTTCCCTCGGGGTCTTTTTCTTCTAAAGACTTTCAGCTTCAGTTCCTATTGTTCTCTCTATGTAAGGTATTCGGTGCTGCGAGTGTCTGGTTCCGCTATTCATATGTTAAAAATAATATTTTGATTTTCCCTTATGCTTTTATTCTTAGGTGGCCCCTATAGGGGATGACTGTATGTTTTGGTTTACTACTACTTACGCAGCGCTGTACAAATGAACATGAAGAGACAGTCCCTCTAAATTGGACAGACGAAACAGACTGCATTTGGACAGTCTGTTTGCCTTTTGGCGGTGCGTAGCTAGTGCACGGGGAGGTTTTCCTTCTTAGTACGTTTGCTTTTTCTCATCTCAGGTATCCTAAATTTTTCCTTAGGCATGGTGGCAGTCAGGCATTCAGTTAGTTGCACTTTCAATAAAAAAAAAAAAAACAGCTGCAGTGTGGTGCAATTGTTTTTTCAGAGCTATTTCTGTAAGATGTGTCTGTGTGTGTGTATATATATATAATGTATAGTAGTACTGCCACACTGGAAAAGGGCCTAGAGTCCATCGAGTCCAGCTTCCTAGCTACGAAAGCGGTCAATCCAGGCCAAGGGTGTCTGGTAAGCTTCCTAAACGTTCAAACATTCTATAGAAAACAAATAATTTATACATTTTGTTCAATTCAGTTTCCCGCGAATTGGCGTCAAGCGCTCGGGGATATTTATTTATTTTTTGTTGCAGTTGTATCCCATGTTCCATTTCATCATGCATGATGAAAATATATAGGAGATTATACATTTAGTATTGCATAAGGACCTTGGGAATCATTAAGTGGCAAAGAAAGTATACTTTTAGTGTGGCATAGGATCTTGGATGTTTCTTCTGATATCATATGAGTTTCAAGGGTATATTGTGTAACTGCAGCAGCTGGCAGTTTATCTGGACCTTCACTCAAGTCTGCAATAAAAATAGCATTGACAGATTGTACACATTCTGGTTTTTTGTCCAGTATGCCCTTTCATAGCATCTACTATCTTTTTCTCTTGCTTACAGACCTTACGTTCTTGTCTCAAGCTTTCTTGGAGTCAGATACAGTCTCATGCTTTCTTACAGTCAGATACAGTCTTGTATTCTCCGCCTTCACCAGAAAGGCTATGGCACAAATTCACCACCTTTTTTCCATTTATAATATTTTTCCTTTCTTTTTTCTTTTCGTGCTCTGCTCTCTCACTCCAGAGCTTCTTTTCATTTGGAAGGGGATTTTGTTTTCACTTCCTGGGCATTTTTGCCATCACTACGTTGGGCCCAATGCAGGTTGTAATTACCACATTCATCTCTATTGGGTGTGGGTCCGTATATCTCACTATGGCAGGAGAAAAGACCATGATGCGAGGATGATGACAAGGTCCACATTACCAGTTTTATTGCCCTGCTGTTTCGCAGCGGCGCTCATGAAACAAGGGCTCCTTGTTTCATCCTTTCCTGGACGACCGGTTCATGACAGAACGTCTTATTGGCAGAGTTGTCATGTCACGCACAGGGGGGTGCATTTTTCTGCTGACTCTAGGTTGGGTGGTGAATGTTGCCAGGTTTATCATTTCTTCTCTCCTTTGATTTCTCATGTGATCTCATTAGATTTCATTACATATCTCTACTTTTCTCTCTTTGTTTAGTCAAGCTGGAGCAGAGTATTCTGTCTTCTCTACATGCATCCCACTTTCTGTTTCTAGCGCCCAAGAAGGAATTTTTCTTCATTATATTTCGAGTTTCAGTAGTCTCCTTTGGCAACTTTTTACTTCTTCAATGTCATGGACATGGGAATATTTGTCTAACTCTGGGAGAGTGTTTTTTCTTTCCCTACTGGATAGCGAGGTGGTGAGAGTCTGACGGACAATGCCTTAACAGTAGCTTAGGTCATTTGTCAAAGTACAATGAAGAATTTACTCTTCACATGGCATGTGGTTGGATTTAAAAAAACAAACAAACCGCATTGTGTGTATTTTTTCTCTTGGATTTCACTCTACTTTCAGGGGAAGAGACTCGCATCTTCTGGGCTTTATCAGCGGATAGTACCTTAATGGGATGTCCGTCTTCTACAACTTTTTGTTTTCGCTTTGACCTCACGTATGCTTCGCTTAGTCTCTTGCTGCAAAGACAACGGCAGGAGTACATGTCCTCTGGCAGCAGGGATCTTACGGTCGTCTTCTTCTCTATCTTTTTCCTCGATATTTTCTCTTGGGTTATGACTTTGTTTACATCTCTCTGATATTCTCTCACCTCTCATATATTCTCTCCTATCGGGTTATTTTTCTCGGATGGAATCCCTCAGTTGCCTATGTAGTCTTTAGAGTGCAGCACAGTATGTCTCGAGAATATAGACAGTGGACAATTTTTCTACATAGGTACATGTGTATTACCACACTCGGAAAAGGTCAAATGTCCCATCGAGCCCAAAGGGCACCTGCCTAGATTCCTAAACGGACAATCTTTCTATGCATGTTATTCCTAGAACTGTGTAGTGGTTTATGGAATTCAATATGATAAGAGGTATTAATGAGGGTATTAACAAGTGTCTACATTTCATTTCATTTATTCACGTTTCCTCTAATTGGTGTTTGCGGCAAGAATTTCAGGTGATCTGCTTGCAGAGGCAGCAGCTACAGATGATTGTTCTATCTCATTTCAATTGCGCTCTGAGATATGTTTTCTCCATATTCTGAAACTGCAGCGGCTGGCACTTTATTTGCACCTTTAGTCAGCCTGGCGGCAGGGATTTAGATGCTTTCTTCTCCTGCATAGCATTTTCGGCTATGATAATTTATTTAATTGTACTCTTGTTTTCACCTTTTTAGTTTCAGGTGATCAGGTACTTTCTTCCAATCTGCTGTTAGGTCGGCTAGGATATCTGTAGGAGTGGTAGTTCAGTATTCCTGTTGCCGTTTTTCTCAGCTGAGGTGGATTCTTGGCAGATTTTTGTTTCGAGGCGGCTCTGCCTTTAGCTTTGCAATCTTTCTTTCAGCAGTTTTTCTCTTTCTAGAGTCTCCCTGTCCTTCGCGCTGCACAGCTAGTGCGGTAGGTAGGGGACAATAGTCATCGTCGCTTGGACTTGTAGGTTTTTTTTTTTTGTTTTGTAGTCATCCTATTTGGTTTGGTGGCGGCTCTTGGATCTTCAAGCTTTTGGCTTTGTATTCATCCTAGTCTGTTTTCAGGTACTCTTCCGCGTTCTCAATGTCAGTCCCTCCCGTAAGATTACTGCTTTGGTACTTCCCAAGAGTCCAATCCTGGTCCGGTCCGGAGGGACGCTAAGGAAGGAGAAATTAGACCTTACCTGCTAATTTGCTTTCCTTTAGTCCCTCCGGACCGGACCAGGCCCCTCCCATGTTTTGTCATTTTTCAGCGGAATAGTAGAATAAATTGATAATTAAAAAAATTAAAAAAAACAACATAACAAGCTTGTATATGTAGCATTTTCAGTGACCCATGCCACATCTCTAGTTGGAGTTGCGGGTGGGTTCCGTTGCTGCTATATATGTGTACGTATGTATGTATGTATCTATAAACTTTAGGGGACCTTACCGCTTCTCTGGTGGGAGTTGCTGGTGACCTATACTTCAAGTGAGCCATACCACTTCTCTGCTGAGTTGCTGGTGAGCTATTATACAAGTGGGCCATACCACTTCTCTGCTGAGAGTTGCTGGTGACCTGTACTTCAAGTGAGCCAAGTGAGTCATACCTCTTCTCTGGTGGGAGCTGTGGGTGAAGTATGATACAAGTGGCCTATACCACTTCGCTGGGGACAGTTGCTGGTGACCTATACTACAAGTGGGCTATACCTCTTCTCTAGTGCTGGTGAGCTAGAATATGAGTGAGCCATACCACTTCTCTGGTGAGAGTGCTGGTGAGCTATAATACAAGTGAGCCATACCACTTCTCTGGTGAGAGTTGATGGTGAGCTATATTACAAGTGAGCCATACCACTTCTCTGGTGAGAGTTGTTGGTGAGCTCTAATACAAAAGGGGCCATACCGCTTTGCTGGTGAGCTCTAGTACTCGGCTTTGTCGAGGAATTTGTGGCTGCTAGGATTCCATACGGCACAGAAGGTTTCTCTTTCTTTTCTGCCTTGGTTAGTCAAATACTGAGGCTAGGGTCACATGACCAGGGCTCTTATGGCTCTCCAGAGTCACAAGTTTTTCTACAGTCTCCACCTGCTTGTCGGCGAGCACAACCCGAGTCCAATCCTGGTCCGGTCCGGAGGGGACTAAAGGAAAGCAAATTAGAGGTAAGGACTAATTTCTCCATATGCAATTACAGTTTGCTATAACTTTTAAAAGGATTTATTTCATAGAAATACAAAAAACTACAAATATATTGGATTACTGCATTTGTTAGCAAGACTTTTTTTTTAATTAAAAAAGATTCTTAACCGACTTTAACTACACAAAAGGTATAAACATCACAAATCCCATTCTAGAAAAATCATTAGTGATGACATTCTGGTACATAGCTGTAAAGGATCCAAAAGGGAATGAATGAACATAAGTAGAGACCTACCGTTTTGGAAGTGATAAATCATTATCAAATTGGTTTGATCAGTCCCACATAGTTTGTTTTTATTAAAGTTTTTTGTTTGCAAGCCAATTGTTTTTAGAGGGTAAATTTATAACCGGATGCCTAGTTTAAGAGGGCGAGTAGGTGCCTATTTAGGTGCTGTTTTTATAAAGAGGTAGAAGTGCTTATATGCAGGTATGGTGTAAATGTTCATGCCTAGATTAGCATATTTTGTATAATCTACACGTGTGTTTGTGTATCTGCCCATGCTCCGCCCAAACTATTCCCACCCCCGTTCATGAAATGATTTATTTTATAAGAGGTCATTTAGGAGTGGAGGAGTGGCCTAGTGGTTAGGGTGGTGGACTTTGGTCCTGGGGAACTGAGGAACTGAGTTCGATTCCCGGCACAGGTAGTTCCTTGTGACTTTGGGCAAGTCACTTAACCCTCCATTGCCTGCCGCATTGAGCCTGCCATGAGTGGGAAAGCACGGGGTACAAATGTAACAAAAATAAAAAAAAAATTCTATATATGGCGTCAAAAAATTAACACTAAGCGCTGTTCTATAAATGGCGCTCCGAGTTGGGCGCCATCTATAGAATAGCACCAAGCACTGGGATTCACGCCTTTCTTTAGTTAAATTTTATTTTATTGAACACAGAATAGAAAGCATGGAATAACAGTTACCAAACCACCAAAGAGTCTCTCATCTACAGACCAGCAAGTGCCACACAAAAAGCAAAAAATGGGTCACAAAAAAATGTTTAAAATGGTTTTGTAAAAATTAGCATATTGCTAGCCATGCCTACCTAGCAAGGCGCCTTGGATCTTTATAGCCTCACATGTCTGGGACCAATGCCCTCAAACTACTAACTCTCTACAACACTTACCCCTCAAACCCTAATAATAATAATAATTATAGGTATGTGTACCAGAATCAAAGATAGTCACAGCATCAAAACATCAATAAGCATTAGAACTTTAATCTATTCAAGATAATGCTCCTAATCTTCAGATTAAGAGAGAGCCAAAAAAGCACGTACGCTTGCTAGTGAGATTTGCCTCCCACATCATAAAAGTATGTAATTGATTCCACCTTTGCCAATAAGAGGGGCTCTTGGGTGATACCCATTGTTGAGGTATGTATTTTTTACCTACCAAAGCGCCCTTACATATAAGGTTATTTATGACCCTTGCCCTATGTCCCTAAATCCCCAAACCAAAACTTTAAAAGAAACTTTAATCTGGAACTGAAGAGATGGTTTTAAATAATCAATTATCTCCCCCCCCCCCCCCCCCCCCAAGAAAAAAAAAACCCCTCAGATTTAGGACAAACCCAGAAGGCATGAAACAATGTACCCTCAGCTGTCCCACATTTTACACAAACTGGTGAATTTACTATTTTGGCTCTAAATACTCATAATTGTGAAAATAAGCCCCGTGAATTATCCGAAATTGGCATTCTCGATTGCATTATGGGCCAATAAGAGAATCCCTTTAACTAAATATAGAAAACTAGTAAAAAAGCCCCGTTTCTGACAGAAATGAAACGGGCGCTAGCAAGGTTTTCCTTGGAGTGTGTATGTTTGAGAGTGTGTGTGTGAGATTGGCTGTGTGAGAGAGAGTGAATGTGCGAGTGTGTGTGTGTGACAGAGAGAGAGTGAGACTGGGTGCGAGTATGTCCGTGTGAGGGAGAGTGTGTGTGTGAGAATCCGAGTGTGTGCCAGGGGCCCCTCCCTCCTTCCTCCCAATTCCAGGGTCCCCCCTGCATTCCTCCTTCTGTCCCTCCAAGTTGACAGGGTCATCCCCCTCCCTCCCTCTGAGTTCCAAGGTCATCCCCCCCTCCGAGTTCCAGGGTCATTCCCCCCTCCCTCAGAGTTCCAGGGTCCCCCCCACCCTCTCTCAGAGTTTGAGGGTCCCCACCCTCCCAGTTCCAGGGTCACCTTCCCTCCCTCCCTCCCAGTTCCAGGGTCCCCCTACCAATCAAGGGTCCCTCCCCCTCCCTCCCAGTTCAAACAGTCCTGTCCCCTCCCTTCCTCCCTCCCTCCGAGGTGGTTGGGTGGGGGGGGGGGGTGCTACTGGCTGTCAACCTAAGGAGAGACTGCTTCTGGCGTCCAGCAGCTAAGTCTGTTGTGACCCACAGGCAGCTGGAGCTCCCTCATACTCTGACACACATTGACAGGCAACGGCGGGGGCTGACGCAGCCACGGGCTGTTACCTGGATAAAGTTTGTATTGTTGACAAATGATCTGACAATACAGAGTTTAAAATTCTGTTTCTACCAGTAGAATATTTTTTTTAAAGCTGTTTAGTGATATTTAATTTAGATTTCATGATATTCATATGTTACAGATGGGTAGCTTTCAAATAAATTAAAAGGGTGTGCAGTAAGAAACCAAAAACAAAAACCTTTTGTGCTTTACCTTTTAAGGCGCAGTTTATCCAGTAGAACACAGCTTTAGACGTGTTTCAGATGGAAGAAGAAAAAAAACGACAATGTGGATCAGCAGCTCCTAGGTGTGCTTGGTTTTTGAGTGTATGGGAATGACAGCTGTGTTGGGAGTGGAAACAGAGATTAACCAATGGGCTTCCTTGCTTACAGTGTAGTTGATTGGGTCACTTTCACTTGTGTGTAGCAGGGCCGTATCTGCATGGGTCAGGGGCCTGGGCCCCCGCCAGAGTTGCCTGGACCCCCCTACGCCATCAACCCTCCCCCCGCTGCCGTTGCTTACTTTTGCTGGCGGGGGACCCAACCCCCGCCAGCCGAGGTCCGCTTCCACCTGCCGCTGCCCTTAAAAACTACTTCTCAGCCGGCGGGGGACCCCAAACCCCCGCCAGCCGCCCCGAGGTGTTTAAAATTCATCTTCGGCCTCCGTGGCCATGCTGCTGTTGATAGGAGCTGTTGAATCCACTTCGGAGTCTGACGTCGTTGTACGTTGTACGTGCTGCTGAGTCAGACTCCGAAGTGGATTCAACAGCTCCCTATCAACAGCAGCACGGCCACGGAGGCCGAAGATGAATTTTAAACACCTCGGGGCGGCTGGCGGGGGGTTTGGGGTCCCCTGCCGGCTGAAGAAGTTAGTTTTTTTTTAAGGCAGCGGCAGTGGAGCGGACCTCGGCTGGCGGGGGGTTGGGGCCCCCCGCCAGCAAAGGTAAGCAACAGCAGTGGGGGAGGGTTGGCGGCGGGAGGGGGGTGGAGAGAGTCATTGGTGGCAGTGGGGGGCTCTGACAATGGCGGGGGGGGGGTGTCGGTGGCGGGGCGGGCGGCGAGGGGAGCTAAAATGTGCCCCCTCCCTCTGGCTCTGGCCCCCCCCTACCGCCGGAGTCCAGATACGCCCCTGGTGTGTAGTAATCGTCCTGCTGCATGGCCAGAGTTGGAGAGGAGAGGGTGCGGCGGAACGGTGAGCGAGCGGCTGCAGGAGGGTGAGTGAGGGGGACTGTGGGCAGGGGGACGGGGTGCAGCGGCGATTTTGTTTGGTTTTGAGTGTATGGGAATGACGGCAGCGTTGTGGAGTGGAAACAGAGATTAACCAATGGGCTTCCTTGATTCGTTGAGTGTCAGTGCTCCGCCCTCGACATCACGTTTGACGCAAGGGCGGGGCAGACACTCATGGGCAAACCGGATATCTATGCCATTTTAAGTTTCCGGCTTGAGGCTTTATTAGAACGTTGGAGGTGCGTTTTATATAGAGAGATTAAGTAGTTTCAAAGGACGGTCAACTTCCTGAGCCCAAGCCCGCTGCAAAGAACCATAATTCTTCAAAATATCCAGAGTCTGAAAAGACTTATGAAATCCAAATATTGGGATCCACTGAAAAAAAATTCCTGCAATTGGACACCAATCAGAATCTGTAGATGAGTTAAACCAAGAGATTGTATATAGTGTGTAAATTGATAGTAAGCAAATTGGGACTCCTACAAACAAGACTGGTGAGTATAGAGATGAATTGTGGTGATCATACTTCAAAATGCAGGGCCTCATTCTATTTGCATATTGCAATGAAATCTGATCAAGCCAGTACTTAATTACCCTTAATTTACCTGGTATTTTCCACTCTGATTTTTATTTTAGCAAGTTGTTTGAAGCAGGAAACTATCTTGCAGCTGTGAATGCTTACAATCTGGCAATCCGATTAAATAGAACCTTCCAGCATTATACCTGAATCGTACAGCCTGCCACCCTCAAACTCAGGAACCTGCACAAGGCCATTGAGGACTCTTTAAGGTACAATTTTGGGGGTAGCTTTATATTAGGATGCCTGTATCTGAGTTCTATATAGGTACCTAGGCTTAATCTATGTGCCTTCGTAAAATAGGCACCCAAGACCAGCCCCCAAAGTGCACAAATTGACAAGTTCTCCAATGTAATAAATAGAAATAACACAAAAACATAGAAAAGAAAATAAGATTATAGCTTTTTTATTGGACTAAACTTAATCATTTTTATTAGCTTTTGAAGGTAACCCTTCTTTTCAGATCAGAAATAAGTAAATGTTGATAACATCAGTATACATAGTGAAACACAAAGCATTCCAATGACAGTCTCTCAGGAAGAGGGTGGGGCGGCTTAGGTGAGAAACAGTGAGAGCTGTGTGGATGAGAGATGGTGGGGGGAGGGGGAGATGGATTGTAGATGAGAGGGTAACAAAGCAGTAGAATTGTATGATTTTAATGAGCTAGGAAACCCAGATCTTTGATAAATCCTGTCTGGTGGGTGTCATAATAATAATCTGGATTTCAACCCCTTATAAACCACAAAATTCTATTGCTTTGTTACCCTCTTATCTGCAATCCATCTCTTCCCCCCTCCCCTCCGTCTCTTCATCCACCCTGCTCTCCCTGTTTCTCACCTAACCCCTCCACCCTCTTCCTGTGAGACTGTCATTGGAGTGCTTTTGTGTTTCACTTATATATACTGATATTTATCAACATTTTATCAACATTTGCTTATTTCTGATCTGAAGAAGAAGGGTTACCTTCAAAAGCTAATCAAAAAAATGTATTAAGTTAGTGCAATAAAAAGGTATCATCTTAGTTTCTTTGCTTGTTTTTGTTTTATTTCTATTTATTACCTTTTAAAAGTGGACTAACACGGCTACCACATCACTTAAGTTTTCTGAAAAAGGGGTATATGTTTGCACATACTCTGTGCTTGTTCTTCTTGTATTCTATTAAATACGTACATACATTGCCAACTCCACCTTAGCTCTGTCCCAACTACAACTCTGGAACACCCAACCTACAGATACATAAAAATATGTTTGTTTATAATTAGTTGTAATTGAATACATCACCTTTTGTTTCACACAACAGTAAAAAATGAAAAGCATGAAAGGAATCCTATCATCAGATAAGAAAAACACGAGATATAAACAGAATATAATAGCAGATGACGACCTTGTATGCCTTAATGAACAAGAAGGTCTTAAGGGCAGCTTTAAGTTTAACAAATGAAGGTTCAAGCTGTAATTGAATGGGCAGTGTGTTCCATAATAAAGGTCTTAGAAAGAAAACACACTGTCCCTAGTGGATTCGAGGGCATGCAGAGCTGGGGAGGACAAATAGATAAGCCAGTGATGGGCAACCTTTTGAGCTTGGTGTTGTCAAAATTCGCACAAAAAACCAACCATAACTCGGGGTGGTGTGTCACTTCGAGAAAAAAAACATAATTTCGCGATATTTATAGTTTAAATAACAAAAATGTATAATTGTAATATATAACTGTATTTAAAACTGTATTTAATAAACCCAAAAACTAATTATTTAACTTACCTGCTGCTATTTCTAATGGCGGGAAACGGCACCCATTGATTTATTCTCCCTTTTTGTTTTCCCTCTCTCATAACGAATTGCTACAAACAAGTAGTGAAAGCAATGAAAAGTGATTTCTTAGCTGGACGGTATTTTAGGAACTTCCCAAACAAGTGTGGAGCAGGAGCAGCAGTCAGTGTCCAAGCACAGCTGAGCTAAGGCTGCAACAGGATGGCAGAGAGAAAGAAAGCGGGCGCTGACCCGACTTTATTTGTCTGAAGAGAGCAGCAGCTGCCTGGGTTACTCGCAACTCAGCACTCAGGTTCGACATTTAATCACAATTGCCTCGAGCCCTCAGGCAGTTTTTTCACCTGGCTGAGCTACAACTGCAGTGAGCTGTGATTGGTTGTAGGGAGCCTGTTCTGGCGCCTAAAAGGGCACTCCTAATTGGATGATTTCTGACGAAGAGGACTGGTTACCAAAGCTGCGAGGTGGGGGCGGTAGCAGGGGGGTTTCCGACTCGGAGGGGGGTTCTGAAGCTGCGATAGACCACCAACGCCCCTGTCGCCCCTGCCTAAGACCGGGCCCTGACAGTAAGAGCAGGTAGGCTGGGTTCTATTTGCTGCGGCTTTCAACCCGCGTGTCATCCAAAATGGCTACGCGTGTCAGTGCTGACACGCGTTGTCATAGGTTCGCCATCAGGGAGATAAGCGAAAACTGCAGGAGAAACCCAGAAAATGACAAATAGTAAAAGGAGTTCACCAGTGAAGCCGGGTAAGGAGGCGAGCCAGTTTAAAGCTTTATGCACCAAGGTGAGCATTTTAATTGTATTCAATATGAGACTAAACAGTTGGTGCGAATAAATAGGAGAGAGACGTGATCAAACTTCAAAATACTACAGAGAAGTCTAATAGCAGTGCTTTGAACTGATGTAAATGTTTAAGGAGAGAGTTAGGAATACCTGCATGGACAGAATTGGTGTAATTGAGATGTATGGCACAGCTGCATATAGTAGAGTATGTTGTAAAGTGATATTGAGGAGGCCTAAGTATCGATCTGAAATGATGTAGTATCCAGAAACAATGACAGACTGTCTGATCTGTCTGTGGTTTGAAAGACAGGCATCTATCTAGTATGATCCAAGGTAGCAAAAAGTGTCAGTTGTTGGTATGGCAGAGCCCATTGAATGAGATCTTAAGAAGGGCCTTTGTCAGTATCCAGTGATCCACCATGCAGTAGATTTTGTGGGAATTGAGTACAAGTCGGAGGTAAGCCAGGAAAGTGACAGCATCAAGATAAGTCTGAAATTGGGAGATCGGATGCAGTTGAGTCAAGTGGGGCAACAAATAGAATTTCACTTCCAGAGTAGTATGTGGAGATCCTAGTGCTTTTGTATCAAGTGGTGAGGGGCTAAAAAATGTTTAAAAGAAGGGGTGCAAGCACCAAGCTCCATGGGATACTGCATACCAAAGGTAGAAGGGCAGAGGAAGAGGAGGGAAGTGACACAGGAATATCAGAAACAAGAGATAAACTACTGTAGCACGTGCCACCAAGACTGAGTTCTGCAAGGTGAGCGAGCAAGATGGAATGATCAACTAAATCAAAACCTGAAGTTATATTGCATAAATGTAGGCACTGTTTTCTATGAGCACATATTTTATAAGATACTGTAATAAAGTCCAAACTGTACCTTGGTTCCATCTCCCAAATGTGTTCGTCCAGGTCAGGGTAAATTTATACTTGGGATAGTTTTAGAAAATGCCATTTCTGTGCACAAAGTACTGTTTTATTCCCTTAGTGGGAAACTATTGACGTTAAAGTGTGTAACTTTACTCTTATCCACATTTATTAGTAACTAGGCTCATTTTCAAAAGAGAAAAACATCCAAAAAAGTGGTATAAATCTGCATTTGGATGTTTTTTTTCACAAAAACATCAAAATTGGTATTTTCAAAAACAAATTTTAGATGTTTTTCTATGAAGTTCGTCAGAAGTGCATTCAAATCACAAGGGGGCATGCCAGGGGCGTGTTAAGGGTGGGATCTAGGCGTTCCTAATACTTGTACATTTTTTCTGCCATAATGGAACAAAACAAAAATATCCAGGGCTATAAGTTAGGGAAGTTTTGGTTTAGATCTGTTTTAGGGCACTTTTTTGTGGCTTATTCTTTAATACATGACTAGTTGGACCACTGCAGGAATAAAGGAATGACACCCCCTTATTCCTTCAGTGGTCACTGACTCCTTCCCACCCCGCAAAGATGTAAATGAAACTTTACATACCAGCCTATATGACAGTTTCAGGTGTTATGACCAGTTCTATTAGATCAGCAAGCGGGTTCCTGGAATAGTCTAGTGGTCTGTGCAGTGCACTGCAGAGAAGATGACCCACGCCCATAATCCACTCTGACTATTACACTTGTGATGGAAAGTGTCAGCCTCCCAACCCCCCCCCCCCCCCTGCTCCTCCTATGTCCCAATGGCTTGATTTTGTACATTTTTCACTTGGCTTTTTTTTTTTTTAATAGTCCACAACATCATATAAGAAATGGTCATTTTCAAAGAAAAGAAGTTTTCCTGGTTTGAAAATGGTCATTTTCACTACTTGATTTTTGGACGTTTTCAACAAAATGTCCAAAGTCAGAAAATGCGCCTCCACATCTCATTGCATAAAATGAGACCTGTGCTAAAATAGCACAATTTGGTAGTAAAATAACATGTCTTAATGGTAGTTCATGTTGATAATGAGGCTTCTTTGTGAGCAATTTCAAAGCCATATGTAAGTGTAAACAATGATTCCTCAAGTAGATTGGTCTGCCTGAATATTGCCCTTCACAGAGTGGCAGTAAAATAAAGCAAACTTCCACAGAACACTTATATTAGCTGAGCTAGAAAGAGGTGTTGCCAATGGTGTGGTGCAAAATAGCAGGTGTGTATTTAATTTCCAAAAGTACACATGCTGTTTCCCTCCCCTCCCCCCTTCAGATATCCACACAAACAGCAGGTGTAAAATACATGAACTTCTAATGCACATACTTTACACTTTGCAAATTTTCAAGAAAGAACTAGTTTCCCTTTTGGAAATGAGCTACAGAGTATGCATTGTGAGAGAATGTATGCACTTTGTAACCACAGAGGCTGTTCGAAAATTGTCTTCTGTTATATATAATGCTTTGCATTATGCATTCTTCCATTATCTAGAGAAAATCACAAATCATGGCCTATGACTTTCCTTCTCATTATGCTGCCACATCAAATAGAGAAGTTGTAAAATCAAGCTATTAATTTCTGCCTGCTTGAAGACTAACTGTGGTGGTTTGATTTGGTAAACACAATTGTATTGTACCCGTCTAGCCACCGATTACTTCCACCTAGTAAAGTATCCTTGTATTATCCGCTTGTTCTTTCCAGACCTTCTCACTTTTGTGTCACTACCCTCTATGCATTGTAATCCATTGTAATTTTGTAAGCCACATTGTGCTCGCTATAGTGGGAAAATGTGGGGTATAAATGTACCAAAAATAAATAAATATTAACCAGAGTACTTGCTTTTTAAAATAGAGAGAAAATGGGGGGAACAGCAGTGGTGTGCCATTTCACTACCGAGATGTGCTGATTTTATTCTCATCAGAAACCCACCATCCTTAGCTGTCCGCATCCATCTTGCCATCTAGGATTGGCACCATTTAAGCTTTGAATCTCAGCAAGGTTTTCTGTATGAATAGGATAATATGTATGTTGAGATAAAATATGAATGTATTCCTCACCCTGCATATTTCTTTGATGAAGGCACTTGATCTGCTGACACCCCCTGTTCCAGATAATGCTGATGCTAGAGTGAAAGCTCATGTGAGGCGAGGTGCTGCCTTCTGTGAACTGGAGTTGTATATAGAAGGTAAGAACTTACTGTGGAGTAAGTAAAAAAAACACAGCCTGTCAAATCAAATGCAAAGTGCAGATAAGGAAGGCAAAGATTGCGTTGGAGGCAAAAACATATAGTAAACTTTTTTTTAGGTATATTAAAAGCAAGAAGCCGGCAAAAGAATCAGTTGGACCTTTAGATGACTGAGGGGTAAAAGTGGCAATCAGGGAAGACAAAGCCATAGTGGAGAAATTAAATTAATTCTTATTGTCGGTCTTCTCCGAGGAAGATTGGGAGAGATACTGTTGCCAGAAATGGTATTCAAAGCTGAGGGTTCGGAGAAAGTGAATGATACCTCTGTAAACCTGGAGGATGTAATGGGACAATTTGACAATTTGAAGAGTAGCAAATCTCCTGGGCTGGATGGTATTCATCCCAGAGTACTGATAGAATTGAAAAATGAACTTGCGGAACTACTGTTAGTACAATGTAATTTATCCTTAAAATCAAGTGTGGTACCGGATGATTGGAGGGTGGCCAATGTAACGCCAATTTTTTAAAAAGTTCCAGAGGAGATCCGGGAAATTATAGACTGGTGAGCCTGATGTCGTTTCTGGGTAAAATGGTAGAGACTATTATAAAGAACAAAATTACAGAGCATATTCAAAAGCATGGATTAATGAGACAAAGCCAACGTGGATTTAGTGAAGGGAAATCTTCCCTCACCAATAATACATTTCTTTGAAGGGGTGAAACAAACATGTGCATAAAGGTGAGCGGTTTGATATTGTGTTATCTGGAATTTCAAAAGGCATTTGACAAGTACCTCATGAAAGACTCCAGAGGAAATTGGAGAGTCTTGGGATAGGAGGTAGTGAGGCATATTTTTCAAAGCACTTTGGGAGGCTAAGTTCCATAGGTTTCTATGGAACTTTGGGAGGCTAAGTGCTTTGAAAATGAGCCTGAGTGTCTTATTGTGGATTAAAAACTGGTTAAAAGACAGAAAACAGAAAGTAGGGTTGAACGCTCAGTATTCTCAATGGAGAATGAATAGTGGGGTTCCACAGAGGACAGCTGCTTTTTAACATATTTATAAATGATCTAGAGATGGGAGTCACTAGTGAGGTAATTAAACTTGCTGATGACACAAAGTTATTCAAAGTTGTTAAATTGCAAAGGATTGTGAAAAATTGCAAGAGGACATTACGAGACTGGGAGTCTAAATGGCAGATGACGTTTAAATGTGAGCAATTGCAAAGTGATGCATGTGGGAAAGAGAAACCCCGAATTGTAGCTACGTAATGCAAGGTTCCACATTAGGAGTCGCCTACCAGGAAATGAATCTAGACATCGTCATTGATACATTGAACCCTCTGCTCAGTGTGCTGCGGCGGCTAAGAAAGCAAATAGGTATTATTAGGAAAGGAATGGAAAACAAAAGTGAGGATGTTATAATGCCCTTCTATCGCTCCATGGTGCGACCGCACCTCGAATATTGTGTTCAATTCTGGTCACCGCATCTGAAAAAAGATATAGTGGAATTAGAAAAGGTACAGAGAAGGGCAATGAAAATGATAAAGGGGATGGGTCAACTTCCCTATGAGGAAAGGCTGAAGTGGCTAGGGCTCTTCAGCTTGGAGAAAAGACGGCTGAGGTGAGATATGATAGAGGTCTGAGTGGAATGGGTAGACGTGAATCATTTGTTTACTCTTTCCAAAAATACTAGGACTAGGGGGCATGGAATAAAGCTGCAAAGTAGTAAATTTAAAACTAATTGGAGAAAATTTTCTTCACTCAACGTGTAATTAAACTCTGGAATTCATTACCAGAGAATGTGGTAAAGGCGGTTAGCTTAGCAGGGTTTAAAAAAAGGTTTGGACGGCTTCCTGAAGGAAAAGTCCATAGACCATCATTAAAATGGACTTGGGGAAAATCCACTGCTTATTTCTAGGATAAGCAGCATAAAATGTATTTGTATGTTTTTGGGATCTTGCCAGGTATTTGTGACCTGGATTGACCACTGTTGGAAATAGGATGCTCGGCTTGATGGACCTTTGGTCTATCCGAGTATGGCAATACTTATGTACTTAGGTAAGTTTGTGTATCCTGCCGTATGACTCAGTGTCAGCTCTCTATTTTGTCAGTGTGCTAATGGAATAAATATCAAGTGCTTTGTCTCTGTATTTGTGAACAGGCAGGTGTCCTAGCACAGTCCATAGGCTCTTTAACCCAATTGTTATTGTGTGCATCTATATACCTTGTGCTACAAGAATTTGGTGATATTTGTAGGGCTGGTGCCAAGGGTATTAGGTGCTCTAGGTGAACCTTTCGCAGCCTAACGCCTTCTCCGTGATTACCTTTCAGGTCCCTGTACTTGAGATTTTAGTAATTAAATAAAAAAAAAAGAGAGATCCAAGATGGTGCTATGCACCTCACATGTCTCTCCCTTCTCCTGCTGAGCTTTCTTCGCAATGCCAAAGCGCAGGAGCCGGTTGTCAGCTGGAGCCATGCTGCAACCACCCCTGCAGGTTACTGGCGCTATAGATTCCTTTGTGGGTGAGATCTCGGATTCTGTGTCAGTTGGAAAGCAACCTGCTTGAGACACCATACCCGTGGTGCCCTTAGGACTGGATGTCACTTTTTCCCCCCGATGTAGAGCTCCTTCCCTGCAGTCGCAGAGTGGCAGTTTGCCATTGTTGGTGTCTTTGACTCCACTCTCAGGTAGTGGAGGCACTGTGCCGGGAGGCTCTGAACCAGCCAACTCCAGACCAGTGAATGCCAGTTGTTCCGGATCCCCAAGCAGCAATAGCAGGATCATCTTTACCTACAGGAGAGCCAAGTACTGTTGGAAATGAGCAAGAAGTGGTTTTCTTCAGCTCAGGGGCAGGTATCTTCTCCAAGTGTCCTTCTTTTTTACTTGCTAAGCCATCTGAAGTGACTCTGACAGTCTGTGGCTCTGATTGCAAACCTGGGTAAGGCCTTGTGCCCCCAGGTTCAGAAATTGGAGCAAGGATTATATTCTTAGAAGGAAAACTGAACTGTTGACTCTGAGGTCATAAATTGAAAGAGTGGGTAAATAAGCAGGAGAAGACTTGGATAATGTCCAGAAGATCCAGCCTACTATAATAAAGGATGTAATTGGCCTTCATAGGAAAGCTGAACTATTGAGAACATTGTTAGAGCTAATAATTTGCACTCTTAAATTTTCCCAGGGTTTTTTCTGTTACCCCTAGGGAAATGATTAAAGATATATTAAAGAAGTTTTTTGGTGTTTCAGAGGACAGTATTCCTCCATTCTCCCTTCCACTAAAATCTGTGGAGGTTCAGCACAATTTGGATCAAGATAGCCCACCTTTGGATGCCTCGGCAGTGTCTTTGGACACTGATGCTGCGACCACTTCAGCTGTTGTTCTTGCACCAGATACATATTGGTTAATGAAAATGTTCTTTAAAAATAAAGATAAGACTTTTTTGGGCTTCAGAATTCAGATTTTTCGGCTGTATCAAGAGATACTCAGAAGCAATGTTGCCAGTTTCTATGCTTAACACCAGGAGTACTTTAGATTGGCACCATGTTTTACCTGCACTATCCTTGTAAATGTGTAATTAGGTACCATCTATAAAGTATGTATTTTTTGAACTTTCTCACCTCACTGTTTTTCTTATAGGGAAATGGGTCACGAGGGTTTAATTTTACCCTTGTGATTTCGCTCTGTTTTGAATATTGAAATTCAGTAGTGTGTCAAGTGTAATTTTTCCTAAATATATTCTTCCCTGTAAAATCCAGTATGTGGGCTTGAGTGTAATTTATTTGTTTTTCCTGAAAAGTTTGTTTTTCTTATTTTTATTATATTATCTGGATAGCTACACTTTTCTGTACAAGTTATTTACTTGGTTGTTAAATTTTAAATGTCAATAAATAAAATTAAAAAAGTGATCCTGTAAGAAAACATTAATTGTATATCCTAAGTGTAAATATTACAGACAAAAGAAAAAGATGATGCCTATTGCTCAGGCCTTGGAGCACTTTGAGGAGGTACAGTACAATTGCTTTGGGTAGTGAGCAAAGATGGGAGTGAATAGCTTATATTGGCTTATACATGAGGACACATGCATACTTTTTGAGTTCTTGGTTAAAAGTATGGTCTGAAAAGGATGGCTTATTCCCCCTTTCTTCAAGTAAAACATTATTTTAGGGGGAGGTATCTATTAGGAGTTCAGACGAAGGGGTCGTTAACTCGGTAGAAATTTTGTGGATGAAAAAGAGGGAATCAAGGTGTCTAATTACAGCCCTATAAAGGAGATAAAAGCCAACAAATCGTTAAACTTTTAAATATATGTTGGATTGGGAACTTGACCTTCTCAGTGAGTTTGATGACCAACAATGTGGAGATATCCTAACAGAAGCTAATAAGTTATCAATATCAGGCAGACTAAAGGAGAGCAATCTTAGTTTTTTTTAATGAGTTGGGATATGTAGTCAGCACATTTTCATAAGATCTCCTCAAGGTATCCTACTGATTGGAATATATGGGCATCTCTACCATTTAGCGCATGCTAAAAACACTAGCGCGCCTTTGTAAAAGGCCACTTAGTGAACATAACTATCTCTTCCCAAATTTGTTTATTAATGATGGTTCCTTGATTGGGAATTGATGAGAAAAGTACTTGCTACTTGCCTTTTGGTGACCAGATGTGAAATAGCATCCAACCAGATAAGTCAATCATTGTCAGGGTGGCAAAATGGAGACAGCGGTTGCAGTTGACAGCTATGCAGCTTGATCATTTGGCTAAGTATGATAAGAGATGAGGAGCTAGCCAGAAATTTCTCCAGACTGTTAATGTTAGTGTTTCAGGAAGGAAGAGAAGGAACAGTATCATTGAGTTGGAATTAAAAAAGAAAAGTAAACAGTTGATGGTTCTTTGAGTTTGTTGCTGTTTGGATCTATTTTATGTTGACTGCAGCTGTACTTTACTGTCTCTCCAGAAGGTGCTGCCTAGGCGATAGCCTAGTTTGCCTGTTGGTTAAGCTGACCTTGGATCATAGATTCTAAGTGTATTTACTTTGTAGTAACTGTAATGGTCCTCTGGAGAATCCAAATACAATTTTTAGATTGTGATACATGTGTGGTTGTAAGGGTTAGGTCTGTGGACTCTCAAAGCAGGGGATATGGTTTGATTCCCACTTCAGCTCCTATAGTATTGTTTTTTGTCTGTTTATAGCCTGCTATTGAGACAGGACAAGAGGAAGCCACTGTTTGCCTTGGGTTTGGTAGCATGGAATGTCGCTACTATTTGGGTTTCTGCCGGGTACTTGTGACCTGGATTGGAAATGGAATACTGGGCTAGATGGACCATTGGTCTGACCCATTTGGCTATTCTAATGTTTTATGATGATGTAGATATTTTGTAGGTGTTTTACCTGGTCATAAACTTACAAGGCTCACAAAATGCATTTTACTTTAAAAAGAACACTAGTATACCCTGGTTAAATTAAAATGATAGCTTGTCCCATCACTACTTTATATGTTTATCCAACCCAACTACAGTGTAATTTGAATTGTTCTAGTTAAAACTTAGATTTTGTGTTTTCAGGGCTCGCACTATCATTAGGCATACTAGATGGTCACCTGGAGTAGGAAAAATGCCCCCCCAAAAAGCTGTTCCAATGGCAGTTTCCAATTTTTCCTACCCTGCTGTTACTGCCACCATTCTGCTGCCATATCTCCCTGGGATCTCTTGTGGTGGCAGCACTGACAATAAAACAAAAAAAGAGCAACCTCTAACCATAGGCCCACCAGGTTGTCTGAAGCAGTGGGGCAGCAGACTGTTCTGTCACTGGACATTTCAGACAAGGGAATGGGTATAGTACTATGGAAATACCTCACCTTGTCCTGAAGTTCTTTTCACCAACTGTACCATGTGAAATTATATACATGTAAAGCTGTGCATAACTGTCTTAGAAGGCCTGGATATAGTTGTAGTTTATAGTTTATTTCATTTACTATATTTTTAGGCTTAAAGGTAAGATCACAGTGGTTTACAATCCAAAAACAATAAACTAGAAAAGAACTCCAATTAAAAAAAAAAAAAGGACAGATTCACTCATGCAAGATCACACATACTCACCCATATCCACAATATACCCCACAAATGGCAAGAAAAATACATACAAATTAAAATAAACTACAAAACAGACCTCTAGGTCCATGCAGAATTTAGAGAGATTTTTTTAAAATAATTTTTGCATATCAATAACTTGTGCATATTTATTTCATCCTGGGTAGCAGAACCATTTTGTACTGAAACTTTCTAAGCTAGGAGTGTGTCATGCAAATTGGAAATCCTAACCTATAACGTATTTCACTGTTGGTAGGTCTGCAGGACTATGAAGCAGCAATTAAGATTGCTCCCTCTAACGAGAATGTACAAAGAGATGCTGAGAAGATTCGACAGATAATTCAAGGAACTGTGCCAGAATCTGCTTGAAAAATGTATTGCAAACATTGTTGCTGAAAGAGGCACTGTATTTGGGATGATAAGCTCCTTAGGAATTAGCATCGTTGTGGAGATATGACATCAGCTGTCACTCCAAATTTGGTGCAAAGTCAGCCATTCTAAAAACACTGTGGCTTTTAGTTTCAGTTTTTATTAGCTGAGGTCCATGTGTGCGGAGGCTATTTTGCTTGGAGGTAAGATATGGTCTCTCATTATTTAAATTATTCATATATGAAAACCCACAAAGTGTCTGAATTAAGTAGTGATGCAAAGAAGAGTGGGCTAAGATTCGTCACAGTGATGGTAAAGACCGATGTCAAATTATTACAAGTGTTTGGTTATGATTATTGCTGGTAAAGGTGGTGCAACCAGTTATTAAGTTTAGGGGACAGTTAATATTCTACATAAATTAAATTGGTGTTGGATAATGTTTTCCTTAAATAAGTAATAATTCAAAAATGTATTGTGTTTACTCAGGTTTCTTTTGTTAATATTACATTTTGTTTAAAGATCAGAAACAATTTAGCCACATATGCAATAATTATGGTCATTGGGGGAGGGGGAGGTTAAAAAAATATTTTATTTATTTATTTATTTATTTATTTATTTATTTGTTTGTTTGTTTTTTTTACAGCACTGTAGATGTATGGTTAAGATGAAATTAGTTCTTACCTGCTAATTTCCTTTCCTTGAGTTTTGCTCAACTAGTCCTGACAAATGGGTTATATCCCTCAGACCAGCAGATGGACACTGACAAAACAAACTTAATGGTGCTTAAATAGCAACTCCAGTAATTGGGGAAATAAGACCAGGGATGGGTAGATGTCTATGGTCTATGCCTCAACTATGGCTAGACCGATCTGGATGGGCTGGAGTGGGGCTTTGATGGCAACTCCAGTAGTTGAGGAATAAGACCAGGGCTGGTAGACTTCTATAGTTTGTGCCCCGAAAATGGCAAGGACTGATCATGATTGCAATGTTATCATAGCATATGGCAGTGTTCCCAAACCTGATCCTGGAGGCACCCCACAGTCAGGTTTTTGGGAGATTTGCATTAACTGCCTCCATTGCATACAAATCTCTCATAAATATTCATTATAGATATCTCAAAAACCTGACTGGGTGGAGTGCCTCCAGGATCAGGTTTGGGAACTACTGCCCTATAGTATGAGTTTATCGTGTTGGGCAAACTAGATGGGCTGTGCAGGTCTTTATCTGCCTCTTTATCTGCCAACCTCTATGAGGTTATGATTCCATCACCAATATAAAGTATAGTGCAACCCTGGAAACTCATAGTATACTATTGCCAAAGCAGATCCTGCAACACTTGAAAAGCAATATAAACCAAACTTAGGCATGTCAATCTGTAATGCTGCTCCATATCCGCTCTTTAGAACCTAAATATAGAGTGACATTATAGTACTATTCTTTAGCGTCATAGCACAGAGCAACTTCATACATTAACATAGTGTAACTTGATTACAGTGCAAGATAACATGAGAATAGCCCCATAGCCAGTGGTGTGCTGGTAAATGTTTAACAGGCTCTCTCCCCGGTCCCCCTCTGCGCCCCCCCTCCAAATTGCAGAGCTGGCTATAGCCGGGGAGAGAGCCTGGGGGGGGTGGCAATGCATTACTCCAGGAAAAAAAATTAAATGATCCCAGATTCCAATCTAATTCATGTTTAATGTGCGATAAAATGCCATAAATAAGTAAATAAATATAAACTTTTAATGTTGAGCACCTGATTCTCAAAGTGAACATATTCCAAACAGTATAATGAAAATAAAATGATTTTTTTCTACCTTTGTTGTCTGGTGACTGTTTATCATGCTGGCCCAGTATCCGATTCTGCTGCTATCTGTCCTCTTAACTCTGTTTCCAGGGCTTCCTTTCTTCTTCATATCTGGTCCTCAGCTTCTGCCTATTTTCTTCATCCATGTGCAGGTTTTCTCCTCTCTTCATTTTCCCTCATCTCATCTCCTTCCTCACTCTTCCCTCCCCTCCATCCATGTCCAGCATTTCTTCTCTCTCCCCTCCTCTCCCCTGCCCTCCATCCACCCATGTCCAGTGACCGTTCTCTCCCCCTGCCCTCCATCCACCCATGTCCAGCGACCCTTCTCGCCCCCTGCCCTGCATGCACCCATACCCAGTGACCCTCCTCTCCCTGCCCTGCATGCACCCATACCCAATGACCCTCCTTTCACCTGCCCTCCATCCACCCATGTGTCCAGCAGTGACCTTCCTTTCCCCTACCCTCCATCTACCCATTTCCAGCAGTGACCCTCCTCTCCTCTGCCCTGCATGCACCCATACCCAGCAACCCTTCTCTCCCCTCCATCCACCCATGCCCAGCGACTCCCTTCTCTCCCCTGCCTCCCCTCCCGAGTTGTTCAGCGGCGACTTCTCCTCCCTCCCTCTGGATCCGTCCCTCACCGACCTGTCCTTCAGATTCTTCGGGGCAGGCAGTCTTGCCTGCCCGCTGCCAGCGCTGACTCTCCCCTGCCGGTTCGCGTCGAGACTTACAAGGGTGGCCTCCAAGACTTCAGCGGAAGTCTCGCGAGGCCACCTCTGGAAGTCTCGGTGGCCATTTTTAAAGCACGAACCGGCAGCGGGGGAGAGTTAGTGCTGGCAGCGGGCAGGCAAGACTGCCTGCCCCGAAGAATTCGAAGGACAGGTCGGTGAGGGACGGATCCAGAGGGAGGGAGGAGAAGTCGCCGCTGAACAACTCGGGAGGGGAGGCAGGGGAGAGAAGGGGTCGCTGGGCATGGTGGATGGAGGGGAGAGAAGGGTTGCTGGGTATGGGTGCATGCAGGGCAGAGGAGAGGAGGGTCACTGCTGGACATGGGTAGATGGAGGGTAGGGGAAAGGAAGGTCACTGCTGGACATGGGTGGATGGAGGGCAGGTGAAAGGAGGGTCATTGGGTATGGGTGCATGCAGGGCAGGGGAGAGGAGGGTCACTGGGTATGGGTGCATGCAGGGCAGGGGGCGAGAAGGGTCGCTGGACATGGGTGGATGGAGGGCAGGGGGAGAGAACGGTCACTGGACGTGGGTGGATGGAGGGCAGGGGAGAGGAGGGGAGAGAGAAGAAATGCTCTCGCATTTTAACAACCGGTCGCAAGTCGGAAGAAAAGTTAACAACCAGCTCTTGCGAGCCGGTGCGAACTGGCTCCAGCACACTACTGCTCATAGCACAGCATTAGAGGATAGCGTTCCAAATTTCTAATAGGACTCTGAACCCTTCAGCCCTGAGAAGTTTCTGTAGTCACCAGAAGACAGAGTGGAACAGAGCAGCTGCAGTCTTTCTGGGTGGGTCCTGAACTGGTTCAGCAGGCTACAAGAAAAAGAAATTAGCAGGTAAGAACCAATTTCACCTTCCTCGTCCAGATTAGATGAGTGAGACTAAAGCTGTAAGAATCTCACGAGGACACAAAATATACCATTCTCACAAGTCAAGAAATCTCTTAACTTTGAGTATTACAACAGGCACACAAGGTAATAATGAATATATTGCTTCAGCCTCTTGCTCTGCCACTCAGGGATTTCCAGAAGTTGTGTTCACATTACCATCAAGTCCCTTGCGCAAGTACTACTGCCCACCCAACCTGGTACACACCCGCTGACCACCTGCCAGAGCAACTTTTGGAGCTGCCTGCATGTTGAAGAACAGAAACATAACCTAAGGCCAGGTGCAAAGACTGAGCACTCCAATGCAAGGACAGTTAGGTTAAGCAACCCGAAAACTACCTTAAGGAGCCAGAAGAGTACAGTCTTGCCAAACTCAATATCACTTGACCCTGAATCTGCCATACAGAAACATAGTATGGCAGAAGCCATACAAGCTATCCAACACACTGCTCAAAAAGAAGTACCAGCAATTTTCTTAAACCTTAGCTGCACAAGAACAATAAACTACATACAAGAAGGAAGTTGCTCAACGTGGCCAAGTGTCCAGCCAATCGTGAGTGGACGTCACTTTCCTACCTGATGCTACCGCTGGAGGCTAGCACTCTCACAGAACTGCAAGGCCTGAACAGGTAACAAAAGTGAACTTAGGAATCAGCATAGCACCAGGCTATATACTATGAAAGGTCAGAGCCAAAGGGCCAAACTTCTAAGAACTCAAGCCCCTCAGTGTCTCAGATCTTGTGACAAAAGTCCAGCCCTGGACCATTTGTAGACCTTGAACCATAACTAACCAACTCGGAGAAACTCACACAGTTCACAAGGGCCAAATGGGCTCAAGCTGTAGTGCCAGAACTCTATCCTCATGAGAAAAATCCAGACTACCACCCTGTAGAGTTGGGAGGGGGACACACATACCCAAGAATGTAGGGATCACCTACAGAATACTGCCCACCTCCTAAGGTCCTATATTCTGTTGGGGAGGTGGGCAACCAAAAAAAAAAAAACATTAAACTGACCACCCACTCCTGCTAGGCACTAAAGGGATAGGTGAATTGCTAAAGGTAAACAGTGGGCTCTAACCTCTAGTCTTGATTCTTGACCTGCTGCGCTAATCAGGTTTATTCAATCATTAACAACAATGACTCAGAAATTACCTCCTACCAACCTTCTTATCTTCCATACTCTTCCCCTACCACTTCCCTACCTATCCCTATCCTTTCTCTCATACCTCTTTTATCCCATTTACTCCTTGTTCATTTGTCCTACCATATACCTCCTTTGTTGATTCTGATACTACAAATTGTATTCTCTTGTTACTGTGTAAGCCGCATTGAGCCTGCGATGAGCGGGAAAGCGTGGGGTACAAATGTAATAAATAATCACTATGTGGCTACTCCCTCCCCAGTCAGAGAAATTGCTGAAGCCCTCTAGCCCTATGAAAATCTGAGTTTCCCTTAAAGATGGTAACCTAGGAGGGGAACAACTCCCTTGTTCTGGACACTTCAAGATTAGAGAAAAGGGAGTCTTAAGGAGGTTTCAGCTCTTGCTACACCAGAGTAAACTAGGAGCTGGGTAGAAGGGAATATATAATCCCCCTACAAATTCATGATTCCTCAAACCATCCAAGAGCTATGCAGAGACCATGGCTCATACCTTAACCCTAACTGCCTTACATCGGCTCTTCCTGGACAGATTTTGGGGTACAACGCCACTGTACCTCCCTTCTGCAGATGGAATATGGATGCTCTATACCAACTCCAATGCAGGACACCAAGGGCAGGATGCAGATCAGTAGCAAATCTCACTCCAAAAGATCCATGAGATTCTGAGGAAAGTAACCAAGAAGACCTGTTCTACCTCCCCAGGGTAGGGTGACTGGCTGATTTTAGCCCTTTTCAACCATTATCACCAGGAGGGAAGGGGGAGCATGAAACCTGAGCCAGCCAAGACCTGAAATCCACTTTGCCCTCCCTAGAGGGCACAAACTCACAGGAAGGGAGGATTCTATAATTAGCCCATGCCTTCCTCAGAAGCAGCTCAAAGCAAAGGCATCTAGGCACATCAGGTCCTCTCCTATCCTGGAGGGCTTAGAAGTCAACACCCAATCAAAATGGTAGGCCCTTGATCACCAGACACCACAGCGGGACCTAACCCAGGACTCCCTAGTGTACAGCATGCCGCTCTGAACTTCCCTCACTTAACTATGGAAGGTGTGTGGCTGCAAACTGAAAGGGGAAATGTAGGACTTCAGAGGATGTATCTGCGCTCCCCCAACACTGGGGTGTATGGAAAGGACCTGCCGTACCAGGCCAAGACTTCAAAGCCATTCTTCCTCCCCCCCCCCCCCAATGATGCTTCTAACAGTGTACCTCCTTTCCTCCAGTCTTGACTTGGCCAATGGCTTTATACTGCACCACCCCCTTCCCAAGCATCAAAGTACTTCCCTCACCTCAACAGCTTCAAGCATGGGCTTCCCTGCAAGCAGCACTCTGCCTTCCTTTGGTTTTTTTAAAGGTGACCAATACAGTGAAATCAAGAATCTGGCATAGCTCCGCAGCAAGCTTATAGATAGCCATGCCTGGATAACACTGAAAAAAGGTAAGTTAAGGACAGCACCCACATAAGGAATGTGAGACCTGCACTGAAACTCAATGCAGAAAAAACCCAATGCCTAATACTCACCTCTCAACATAACAGAACAAATTCACCACCATTAACACACCAAAACTGAATCTTCCAATTTCGGACACCCTAAAAATTCTTGGAGTTACCATTGACTGACACCTAACACTTGAGAATCACACGAAAAACACAACCAAGAAGATGTTCCACTCAATGTGGAAATTAAAAAGAGTAAGACCTTTCTTCCCAAGGACCGTCTTCCGTAACCTGGTACAATCAATGGTACTTAGTCATTTAGACTACTGCAACGCACTGTAGGCTGGCTGCAAAGAGCAAATAATCAAGAAACTTCAGACAGCCCAGAACACTGCAGCAAGACTCATATTCGGCAAAACAAAATATGAAAGTGCTAAACCCCTAGGGGAAAAGCTACACTGGCTCCCTCTTAAAGAACGCATCACATTCAACCTATGTACTCTAGTTCACAAAATCATTCACGGAGAAGCCCCAGCCTACGTGTCAGACCTGGTAGACTTGCCATCCAGGAATGCTAAAAAATCATCCCACACATTCCTTAATCTTCACTTCCCCAACTGCAAAGGTCTAAAGTACAAACTAACACACGCATCAACCTTCTACTTGAGCACACAATTCTGGAACGCACTGCAGCGTAACTTAAAAACGATCTATGAACTAACTAACTTCCACAAACTACTGAAGACCCATCTGTTTAAGAAGGCATACCACAAAGATCAACAAATGTGATCTCCTCCACTTACATCCAGAATTGTCTTTAATATTTGATTGTTATACTACTATCATGCTTTATCATTATCACTAGCCGTTAAGCCCGTAACAACGGGCTAGTTTTTTTGTTTTCCTATGGCCTCCCCAACCCTGCTCTCTCCCCTGCCCTCCCCCAGGGTCTGTTTCCCTCAGTTCCGCCCCCTCCTTCCCTCCCTGCTCCCTCCTCCTCTGATTTCCACACCCATGTCCAAGCCCTCCGCCCTATTGAGCTGTACTGCTGGTGGAGGCGGGGCTTGGACTTCTACATTCTCAGCGTTCCGACTCTACTGCGCATTTGCAGGTGAGCCGGTCACTTGCCGTTTATATGTTTGATGTTACCCAAGATACTTCTGTAATACTAAATGTCTATTCTCTAATATGTTTCCACTATCCATGATGTATTGTAAGCCACATTGAGCCTGCAAAGAGGTGGGAAAATGTGGGATACAAATGCAATAAATAAATAAATATTTGTTTTTTTTGTTTGTGATAGGCGTAGGCTTTTTTTTCTCATGTTTTTCTGAGCTGCAGTGGACCCCTAGGATTTGGGGGAGGGTAACAAAAATAAAAAGAGGAGGACTCCTGGCTGCTAGCCTCACCAAGAGAGACCCTGTGGGCTAAGATTTAGGACCATGGAGATCCCGCCAGGCTCTTACCAGTATGGTCAGTAGACCAATACCTGGGAACTAACACCAGCCTAAGGACTTAACCTCAAGGGACGCAGCCTGTGTTCTGGGGAGTCAAGCCTATGCCTACAAAATTCTGTCTGCTGTGCCAGTCCAACCATCACCTTCTGCTGCAGGCAGAAAAATAGCATATACTTCTGGTGATATCACATATTTATCAATGTTCTTTGCATCCATTGCTGAGTAGGGGCCTTAATAGGCCTAGTCTATCACGATAAGGGATTTCTCACTTTGAATAACTACCAAATTGTCATACTGCCTGTGAATTACTTATATTAAGGCAAACCTGATTTCACTTTTGGTTGTCTTCTGAATGCATAGCTGCATTTCCTCTATAATCTAAGCAATGTCAGGGACAAAACAAGTGTTATCTGGCTCCTTGCTTTGTATCCCAGCAATAGAAAGAAGGTCAAATCTATTTTGTTACACCACTCATTTACACGTTCTTTATTTTAATCAATCCCCATTTTCTACTATTGGTAAAAAGACTGCAATTCCCAATTTATTTAAAAGATAACTACTTTCCTGCTTCAAACACCATCCAAATCAATATACAAAGTAAAATGTGATACATGGTTAATAAATTAGATTAAGACAAAAAAAAAAAAAAACCCACAAAATCCCACATATTCAATACAGCCAAGTATTGTGGCAGATTCTTGGTTGAGCACCTCGCTCTGGTGCCCTTCAGTAGCATCTCAGGCAGCTGGGCTTCCTTAAGTCCCCAAGCAGGTCTCCATATGATAGTCCTTGAGTGCACTGGGGGATAGGGGCTCTAACCCTGAAAGCAACATTAGTAAGGCAATAATATAAATATGCATGCGCTTGAGTTATTTCAATCCCTGTAACTGGTGCAGCTCCACAGCGGTGTAAACAATTCCACTCATTCCAGTCAGGTATCAGCTAGAGACTTCCTGCAGGACAGTTCAGACTCAACTCAAAATAAACATGATGCAGATATTTCTAGTCCAAATAACCAGTTCACATTTTTTCTTTTAATTAGCTTGTGCAGTATTTCAATCTCTATCAAAACCATTCTCCTGCTGACTATAGGGGGAAGGACTAATTATGCCAGCACCCTCATCACTACAACAGACCAAAATGCTTCTAACCTCTCACCAACATAAAAAAAATGGAAAAATAAAAAAATCCATTATTTTTCTCCTAGTGCAAAGACAAAAAAAATTTTTTACAGACTCGTGCATTTATGCTCCCACAAACTGTGACTTATTTTGGATGTTCAATATTTGTGCTTTCTTCCTCTGGGTGTGGATGAACTTCCTTTTTGGGCTACAGGTACTAAAATGCCTCCCAGGAATCTCCTCTGCTACAACTGCAGGCTTCTTTCTTAGGGAAAAACACCCCACTTTCTTTAAACCATTGTTCTTAATTAGCTTACCTGGTTCTAATGTTCAGCTCCACACATTACTAAGCTCATGTTATGGCCTCATGGGCGTTCTAGTTCCTCCTCCTGCTGGTCTTATTTGTTCAGAGTCCCCCTGCTGTAGTTCCCTTTTCTTAAGGGGAACTGGCTATCGGGTTAGTGGCTTCTAACATTCCTTCCTTATTTTGGGTGTTAAGCCCTAGTTGCTCACTACAGTATACAACAAAATTTTGGGGCTCTAGTAGCATCAAATGGCTTATAACCTCCATGTGACAAAACAGTGGGTTTTAAGCCTATAAACTGTATTTCTCTAGTTTGGCCAGCAGGTGATACATGTTTAAAGCTGTTACAGAGAAACTACTGTTCCCTCTTTATCAATATATATAAAAGGCGAGTGTCGTACTCACTCGCAAATGCGCAGTAGAGACCTTCTCTGCCCCGCCCCCGCGTCAATACGTGATGACGGGGGCGGAACAGAGAGGGTCTGTACTGCTTATTTCTGAGGGAGGGACACCGCCATCTAATGCTCCCCCCACCCGAGTCACCGCCACCACCCACCTTCTACCCGGTCGGGCCCTCGCTCCACTATTGAAACAGCGAGGGTCCGGGAAGGCAGCACTGAGCTCTGCTGAGCTGCTGACATCGCCCTTCCTTCTTCTCTGCCTCTGTCCCGCCCTCGACGACGTTACGTCACATGAGGGCGGGACAGGCAGAGAAGAAGAAGGAAGGCCGACGTCGGCAGCTCAGCAGAGCTCAGTGCTGCCTTCCCGGACCCTCGCTGTTTCAATAGTCGAGCGAGGGCCCGGCCGGGTGGAAGGTGGGTGGTGACGGCTCGGGGGGGGGGGGGGGGCCCGAATTCGGAGGGGGAGGGGCAGCGGTGAACTCGGCTGCGGGGGCGGGCCTTTCAACCCCCCCCCCTTCCTATAATAGCCCGTTTTTATGGGCTCAAAGGTTAGTTTATTTAGATTTTGCTCGCACCTTTTTCAGTAGTAGCTCAAGGTGAGTTACATTCAGGTACACTAGATATTTCTCTGTCCCAGGAGGGCTCACAATCTAAGTTTGTACCTGAGGCCATGGAGAGTTAAGTGACTTGCCCACGATCACAAGGAGCAGCAGTGGGATTTGAACCGGCCACCTCTGGATTGGAAGTAGAGAAAGACCTCTTTACTGAGACCATGTGAGCAGCTATATTTCCTGTACTTTCCAGGCACTATTCAGGTAGTGAACAAATGTTTAGATAACTGAAAATGGATCAATTATAAAATTACCTGTTATGTGGTGTTTTTATGGTTCACTGTTCAATATTTTTATAACAAACATTTTTAGTTGATTGCCTCTGCATGTCTGGATTGACTAAGAATCCTGGTGGTTTGTGTGCTGGGTCTGTGAGTGCCTTCTAGGAACTGTGGGACCACCAAGAGTGTGGCCCCAGTAACCTAGGAATCACTGGGGATAATTTGAGAGCGGGAGACTCGCCCAGAGGCAGTTGGGACCCAGTCAGTGGGAGCAGGGGGCTAGTGTAGAGCACAAGCGGCAGGTGCAGGCGGACCTGAGATGTGCTAGGGGTAGCCCCAGGCGGGTGGCTAGGCGTTTCATGACACTCCACTTTTGCAAATATGCACAGCTATAGCGAAATGTTCAAAAATGGAAGGAAACCCACTCAGACTCTCCATCAATTTTTTTAAAATATTGACTTATGGGATATATTCAAGTCACTGGCTGAAAAACCTTCCATGTGGATTATCACATAGTTTATACACTTTAAAATCTAATGTGAAAATATTAAACTTAAAGTCAATGCACAATGCAAAATAGTTTAACCATGTTAAATCATTAAAAGTTGGTGGTCTATAATCCCTGAAATAGTGATTTGTGAAACAATGACCACCATGGGTGGGATCCCATTTTTTGTGGAAGACGACTAAGGCATATTTTCAAAGCACTTAAGACTTTAAAAGTTACAGAGAGGTATATTTTCAGACTTACAAAGTTTTATAAGTTACTATGCAACTTTGTAAGTCTAAGTGCTTTGAAAATGAGCACCAGTATTGAAAAGCTAAGTGCCTTAACACTATTTTGCATTGATTTTACGTTATATTTTTGCATTCTATTTAAAAGTTTATAAATTATGCAATGATTCACATGGAAGGGTTTTTTTCAGCCAATTACTTGAATATCCTGTAAGTAATTATTTTAAAACATGGTCAGGGAGTCTGAGGGTTTTTCCTTCCATTTTTTAAAATTTCGCTTTAGCTGTGTATAGATGGGAAAGTGGAGGTTTCTATCTTACTGGTTTTGGTGAACTACACTCCATTTCCCTACATGATCTTTGATACTGCATCAAATGGCTTCCCATATACTCTAAAGGTTATATGACAGTTTGAACCATAAAAGATTTCCATTCATTTATTTTTAGGTGTAGAACTCTACATTCTTGATATACTTTATGTCAAAATGTAGAAACATGTTTTATACAACTTTCAAGAACAATAATGGTACAGCTAATTTTATAAACCATTCTGTTGCTTGAGAGACCTTATCTTAAAAGCTATCACAAGGTGTGTTGCAAAGTTGGATCATCATATACTTTGCTTCTGTCAAGTGCAGTATTAAGGGAATGGTTGCGATACATGCCACAGATTCCTAAATGCTGTGAAAAACGTTCAGACATGGGGTGGTGGGAACAGGGTGCCATCTCACAGTAAGCAGGGTGAGCTCCATAGCTGCCTGATGTAGTTTTATACAAAATGCTCTGAGCTTTTGTCAAAGACATCTTTGTTGGGGGAGACTTGGAATCTATCATACAAGAGAACACCAGGTTGCCAGGGTCTGTGCAGGACTGGGCTTCTTCAGACAGGTTTTTCTCTCTACTGGTACTTGCTGGAGGTACATCAGTGGAAGCCATTTTGACCTAATTAAAATACAGAAACAAATTACAACAGAAAAGATTAAGACTGCTACTTCTGCATGAAATATGTTAGAGAAGTTGAAAGCAAAAGAACCTCCTCATATAAACACAAACTGATAGCAGCTCAAAATAAATTCCAGATTCAGTATCTGAATGCTGCCAAGTTATTTTCCATTACTTTATAAAATTATGAAACCAGTAGGTTGCAGCTGAGAAAATCCACTCTTTGACATCCCATTTACATTTACTTTATTCTCAATCATTTTGTAATAGTTTCTCAGTACGTACACAGTCAATTGGAGAAGGTGTTCATGGGAAGACAATAGAAGGGTGAGATGAAAATGATGATGTGGTGAATAGTGTAGCATAATTTGCCCATGATATAAACAAACCTTGAGCTTCACAATCTATTACCAGAGCATAATCATTTTAATACCTGAAGATGTAATTTTACTTCTATTCACGCTTCAACCTACTAACCTTTTTTTTTCTACATTACACCCCGTCTGCATCTGCTATTTATTGCTGCTCAGTGTGCTTCTCCAATTTTGGGCCTCTTTTATCAAGCCATGCTAGCAGCTCCTGGTGCAGTAACGACTTGCCACACGACTTGATAAAAGAGGCCCTTTGCTTGTTCTCTCTTCACTTCCATGTACTTAATGACATTTGCATGCATTGATATAGACCCTGCAGCTAACCTTCTCTTTCTTCCCCTCATACCAACTCTACTCATAATTATAACCTTGTTTCCTATGGCAGTTGAAGGATAAAATCTGCTGTAATTATGTGGCACATATGCATAGATTCATTTTATTTCAAAATATTTATATTCCTTTATAATATTTAATAATTCCCAAATCAGAACAGAGGAAGAGGAGCTATAACATGCTCCTGAGCCCAAGACCCTGCAGGGAAACAGCCATGACAACAGGCTAAAACCATTGCACCTGCCTGCTTTTTTTTTTTAATGGCATAGTGGCTGTTCCCCACAGCTCCCTTCCCTTGAAGGGGTTGAGGTCAGCAACGGACCACAGTCCACCCTGCGTCCTCAGGCATGCAGGGAAAGCTCGGGGATAGGAGGGACCTGGCCACCTGAGTATAGCACCCCCGAGGCATTAGAGAATCCCCGTGGGCCTCTGCCATCAGATAACCAAAACAGCGCACAGATGTATAAGAGAAAAGAAAACTTCAAACTTATTAAACAGAGAAAGAAATAGGTATATTTACCTGAGCTTACAGAAATTAGAAACAGAATAGACATTTTGAGACCAAGGGGCTCACCACCTCTACCACCTGCTAGAGACTGAGACTACTGAGGTTTCCAAGGGGCTGAGCATGGCTGTTATTGGATGCCTCAAAATCAGTCTTCTCAGTCTCCAGCTGCTGGTAGGAGTGCACAACCCATCAGTCATTCTGGGCCAGTCTGGAGGGACACTAAGGAATGAAGATTTATAGTAAACTATGCATTGGTCTATTGCTGCACTTGGCCATGTTTATGGTTAATTATGCTATCTACTATACCACTTTTTGTAATCAAACACCAAAGCCATTAAAAACAACAAACAACAGAGCAAAGAAAACAAGAAAATGCTATCAATGAGATAACGGAAAATGCTCTAGTTAATGCAGGGAAGTTAACGTAACTGCCTATCTCAGCCACTACTACTACTACTTATCATTTCTAAAGTGCTACTAGACGTACGCAGCGCTGAACATGAAGAGACAGTCCCTGCTGGATAGAGCTTACAATCTAATTAGGACAGACAAACAGGACAAATAAGAGATAAGGGAATATTAAAGTGAGGATGAAAAAATAAGGGTTCTGAACAAGTGAACAAGGGTTAGGAGTTAAAAGCAGCAACAAAAAGGTGGGCTTTTAGCTTAGATTTGAAGACGGTCAGAGATGGAGCTTGACGTACCGGCTCAGGAAGTCTATTCCAGGCATATGGTGCAGCAAGATAAAAGGAATGGAGTCTGGAGTTAGCAGTGGAGGAGAAGGGTGCAGATAAGAGAGATTTACCCAGTGAACGGAGTTCCCGGAGAGGAATGTAGGGAGAGATGAGAGTGGAGAGGTACTGAGGAGCTGCAGAGTGAATGCACTTATAGGTCAATAACAGGAGTTTGAACTGTATGTGGGAACGGATAGGAAGCCAGTGAAGTGACTTCAGGAGAGGGCTATTATGAGCCTAACGACCCTGGCGGAATATTAGTCGTGCAGCAGAATTTTGAACAGATTGAAGAGGAGAGAGATGGCTAAGTGGGAGACGTGTGAGAAGCAAGTTGCAATAGTCTAAGCGAGAGGTGATAACAGTATGGATGAGGGTTCTGGTAGTGTGCTCAGAAGGAAAGGGCAATTTTGCTGATATTATAGAGAAAGAAACGACAGGTTTTAGCAGTCTGTTGAATATGTGCAGAGGAGAGGGAGGAGTCGAAGATGACCCCAAGGTTACGAGCTGATGAGACAGGAAGGATGAGAGTGTTATCCACAGAAATAGAGAATGGGGGAGGAGGAGAGGCTGGTTTAGGCGGAAAGATAAGAAGCTCAGTCTTGGTCATGTTTAGTTTCAGATGGCACTGAGACATCCAGGCAGCAATGTCAGACAGGCAAGCTGATACTTTGACCTGGATTTCAGCTGAGATTTCTGGTGTGGAGAGGTAGATCTGGGAGTCATCAGCATAAAGATGATACTGAAAACCATGAGATGAGATCAGAGTACCAAGGGAAGAAGTATAGATGGAGAAGAGAAGAGGTCCCAGGACAGATCCCTGAGGAACACCAACTGACAGTGAGATAGAAGTAGAAGAGGATCCACTAGAGTATACACTAAAGGTACGCTGGGAGAGATAAGAAGAAAACCAGGAAAGAACAGAGCCCTGAAATCCAAGTGAGGACAGAGTATCAAGGAGTAGGCTCTGATCAACAGTGTCAAAAGCAGCAGATAGATCGAGAAGGATGAGGATAGAAAAGAGACCTTTGGATCTGGCTAGGAACAGAGCTGCGCCGTTCAGTTGAATGAAGGGGGCGAAAGCCAGATTGAAGTGGATCAAGAATAGCTTGAGATGAAAGAAAGTCAAGGCAACGGCGGTGAACAGCACGTTTAAGTAACTTGGATAGGAAAGGAAGGAGGGAGAAGGGGTGATAGTTGGAAGGACAGGTAGGGTCCAATGAAGGTTTTTTAAGGAGTGGTGTGACTATGGCATGTTTGAAGGCATCAGGAACAGTCGCAGTGGACAGTGAAAGATTGAGGATATGACAATCTTTCACTGCCACTAGCAGTAACCATGAGACTCCACCTGTACTGTCAAAGGCAAGGTAAAAAAAAAAAAAGACTTATTGTAGGATGACCTCATTACAAAGGAAGGAAGACAATTCCAGAAAGGCGCCAGAAAAAAAAAAAAGCTGATTATCCGGTGGGTGTAGGGAATAAGCAAGAAAGACAAAAAGAATGGAATTCCAGAGTAGAAGGCTCTATGGGCTAAGAGAAGAATCTTGCGCACAAAGTATTTGCACAGAATCCCCCCCCCCTCCCAAGAGTAACCGTTACTCTTTCTTTTCTCTTCCTGCTTTCACCTCTCCCACAGCAACGTCTACTGTTACAGCTCTCCATTTCCACAATCCCTACAACCACTGCTTATACTTCTGGTGGCTCTTTCTTCCCAGTCTGGTAAGCCTGTTTGGTTTACTCAAAACTTTGTACTGCAGACAATTATATTTGCTTTAAGAGAAACTATACGTGAGCATCATGTGGCTCAGAGTTTGCCTGTGCCGAGCTAAACAGGGGACTGGAAATCCTCAAAACCTGTATGGGTGGAGGAGCCCAAAGTACTAGTTTAGCAGCCAGCAACCTACAACCTATTCGATAAGATTTATTTTTTTACCTACCCAAGCAAACTAACTGGGCAACCACTACTACTACTTATCATTTCTATTGTGTTACTACACGTACGAAGTGCTCTACACTGGAATTAAAGAGACAGTCCCTACTCAACAAAGCTTACAATCTAATTAGCACAGACAAACAGAACAAATAAGGGATATGGGAATTACTAAGGTGGGAATCAGTGGTGTGCTGGAGCTGGCTCATAACGGCTCACAAGAGCCGATTGTTAGGTTTTTTACAGATTTTGAAGCCGGTTGTTAAATGCAGGGCTTCCTCCTGTTTCCTGTTTGCTTCTCCTCCCCCGAGCTGCAGGGCCCCGGCACATACCTGGCTGAAGCCACCCCTGGTGGTCTAGGGAGTCTTCAGGGCAGGAAAGATCCCCATTTTTTCCTGCCTGCTGCCGGGAGGGCACCCTGCCGCTCGGGGGGACCAGGAGGTCTGCAATAGGTAGGTCTTTCTTTATTGTTGAATTTTTATTTAATCTCACTTGTATTTTCAAACATACCGGCTTGTGCATAGGGATGTACACAGATAGAAGAAGTGTAATAACGGATTAACTTTTCATGGTACCTGGTCAAAATAGCCCTGACAAAATGGCCCCACAATAACAGCCACAGTCAAAATGGCCTGCCCACAATATAGCCCTTGACAAATTAGCCCCCCAACAAAAAAGCCCGATCAGGATGCACAGAATATAGCACTGCATTTTTTTTCCTAATAATTTTACCTTGCCAAACAGGATAACATTGGTAAGACTATGAAAATGGTGACAATATTGGGGTTTTTTTTAATTAGCATGTTGATAGAAGAATAGTTTCCTTAAACAGCAGAACAGATCATGAATATCAGTTGGTAGCTATAGAATTTAGTTTATTTATACATGCTTTATACAATGCAATGCTGGTAGGAGCCTTTATCATTGAAGATTTCATTTGTAGTTTATCATCTTTTTTTGTGATGTTATTTTTTTTCTAGGGGCTATTTTATCGAGGGTTATTTTATGGGAGGGGCCATTTTGTCAAGGGCTATTCTGTTAGGGGCTGATTTACATAGTAACATAGTAAATGATGGAAGATAAAGCGAATGCTACATACCTGTAGAAAGTATTCTCCGAGGACAGCAGGCTGATTGTTCTCACTGATGGGTGACGTCCACGGCAGCCCCTCCAATCGGAAACTTCACTAGCAAAGGCCTTTGCTAGTCCTCGCGCGCCCATGCGCACCGCGCGCATGCGCGGACCGTCTTCCCGCCCGAACCGGCTCATGTTCTTCAGCCCCGTATGTAGCAAGACAAAAACAAGGGAAGACACAACTCCAAAGGGGAGGCGGGCGGGTTTGTGAGAACAATCAGCCGGCTGTCCTCGGAGAATACCTTCTACAGGTATGTAGCATTCGCTTTCTCCGAGGACAAGCAGGCTGCTTGTTCTCACTGATGGGGTATCCCTAGCCCCAGGCTCACTCAAAAACAACAAACATGGTCAATTGGGCCTCGCAACGGCGAGGACATAACTGAGATTGACCTAAAAATTTACCAACTAACTGAGAGTGCAGCCTGGAACAGAACAAACAGGGCCCTCGGGGGGTGGAGTTGGATCCTAAAGCCCAAACAGGTTCTGAAGAACTGACTGCCCGAACCGACTGTCGCGTCGGGTATCCTGCTGCAGGCAGTAATGAGATGTGAATGTGTGGACAGATGACACGTCGCAGCTTTGCAAATTTCTTCAATAGAGGCTGACTTCAAGTGGGGCTACCGACGCTGCCATGGCTCTAACATTATGAGCCGTGACATGACCCTCAAGAGCCAGCCCAGCCTGGGCGTAAGTGAAGGAAATGCAATCTGCTAGCCAATTGGATATGGTGCGTTTCCCCACAGCCACTCCCTCCTATTGGGATCAAAAGAAACAAACAATTGGGCGGACTGTCTGTTGGGCTGTGTCCGCTCCAGGTAGAAGGCCAATGCTCTCTTGCAGTCCAATGTGTGCAGCTGACGTTCAGCAGGGCAGGAATGAGGACGGGGAAAGAATGTTGGCAAGACAATTGACTGGTTCAGATGGAACTCCGACACAACCTTTGGCAAGAACTTAGGGTTGAGTGCGGAGGACTACTCTGTTATGATGAAATTTGGTGTAAGGGGCCTGGGCTACCAGGGCCTGAAGCTCACTGACTCTACGAGCTGAAGTAAACTGCCACCAAGAAAATGACCTTCCAGGTCAAGTACTTCAGATGGCAGGAATTCAGTGGCTCAAAAGGAGGTTTCATCAGCTGGGTGAGAACGACATTGAGATCCCATGACACTGTAGGAGGCTTGACAGGGGCTTTTGACAAAAGCAAACCTCTCATGAAGCGAACAACTAAAGGCTGTCCTGAGATCGGCTTACCTTCCACATGGTAATGGTATGCACTGATTGCACTAAGGTGAACCCTTACAGAGTTGGTCTTGAGACCAGACTCAGACAAGTGCAGAAGGTATTCAAGCAGGGTCTGTGTAGGACAAGAGCGAGGATCTAGGGCCTTGCTGTCACACCAGACGGCAAACCTCCTCCATAGAAAGAAGTAACTCCTCTTAGTGGAATCTTTCCTGGAAGCAAGCAAGATACGGAGACACCCTCTGACAGACCCAAAGAGGCAAAGTCTACGCTCTCAACATCCAGGCCGTGAGAGCCAGGGACCGTAGGTTGGGATGCAGAAGCGCCCCTTCGTCCTGTGTGATGAGGGTCGGAAAACACTCCAATCTCCACGGTTCTTCGGAGGACAACTCCAGAAGAAGAGGGAACCAGATCTGACGCGGCCAAAAAGGAGCAATCAGAATCATGTGCCTCCGGTCTTGCTTGAGGTTCAACAAAGTCTTCCCCACCAGAGGTATGGGAGGATAAGCATACAGCAGACCCTCCCCCCAATCCAGGAGGAAGGCATCCGATGCCAGTCTGCCGTGGGCCTGAAGCCTGGAACAGAACTGAGGGACTTGTGGTTGGCTCGAGATGCGAAGAGGTCTACCAAGGGGTGCCCCAACTGGAGATCTGTCGCACTACACGGGAATTGAGCGACCACTCGTGATGGTTGCATAATCCTGCTCAACCTGTCGGCCAAGGACTGTTGTTTACGCCGCCAGATATGTGGCTTGGAGCACCATGCCGTGACGGCGAGCCCAGAGCCACATGCTGACAGCTTCCTGACACAGGGGGCGAGATCTGGTGCCCCCTGCTTGTTGACGTAGTACATGGCAACCTGGTTGTCTGTCTGAATTTGGATAATTTGGTGGGACAGCCGATCTCTGAAAGCCTTCAGAGCGTTCCAGATCGCTCGCAACCCAGAAGATTGATCTGCAGATCGCGTTCCTGGAGGGACAACTTCCTTGGGTGTGAAGCCCATCGACATGAGCTCCCCATCCCAGGAGAGACGCATCCGTGGTCAGCACTTTTTGTGGCTGAGGAATTTGGAAAGGACGTCCAGAGTCAAATTGGACCAAATCGTCCACCAATACAGGGATTTGAGAAAACTCGTGGACAGGTGGATCACGTCTTCTAGATCCCCAGCAGCCTGAAACCACTGGGAAGCTAGGGTCCATTGGGCAGATCTCATGTGAAGGCGGGCCATGGGAGTCACATGAACTGTGGAGGCCATGTGGCCCAACAATCTCAACATCTGCCGAGCTGTGATCTGCTGTGACGCTCGCACCCGCGAGACGAGGGACAACAAGTTGTTGGCTCTCGCCTTCTGGGAGATAGGCGCGAGCCGTCCGGGAATCCAGCAGAGCTCCTATGAATTCGAGTTTCTGCACTGGGAGAAGATGGGACTTTGGATAATTTATCACAAACCCCAGTAGCTCCAGGAGACGAATAGTCATCTGCATGGACTGCAGGGCTCCTGCCTCGGAAGTGTTCTTCACCAGCCAATCGTCGAGATATGGGAACACATGCACCCCCAGCCTGCGAAGTGCTGCTGCTACTACAGCCAAGCACTTTGTGAACACCCTGGGCGCAGAGGCGAGCCCAAAGGGTAGCACACAGTACTGGAAGTGACGTGTGCCCAGCTGAAATCGCAGATACTGCCTGTGAGCTGGCAGTATCGGGATGTGTGTGTAGGCATCCTTCAAGTCCAGAGAGCATAGCCAATCGTTTTCCTGAATCATGGGAAGGAGGGGTGCCCAGGGAAAGCATCCTGAACTTTTCTTTGACCAGATATTTGTTCAGGCCCTTAGGTCTAGGATGGGACGCAACCCCCCTGTTTTCTTTTCCACAAGGAAGTACCTGGAATAGAATCCCAGCCCTTCCTGCCCGGATGGCACGGGCTCGACCGCATTGGCGCTGAGAAGGGCGGGAGAGTTCCTCTGCAAGTACCTGCTTGTGCTGGAAGCTGTAAGACTGAGCTCCCGGTGGACAATTTGGAGGTTTTGAGGCCAATTGAGGGTGTATCCTTGCCGGACTATTTGAAGAACCCACTGATCGGAGGTTATGAGAGGCCACCTTTGGTGAAAAGCTTTCAACCTCCCTCCGACTGGCAGGTCGCCCGGCACTGACACTTGGATGTCGGCTATGCTCTGCTGGAGCCCAGTCAAAAGCTCGTCCCTTGCTTTTGCTGGGGAGCCGAGGGGCCTGGCTGAGGCGCACGCTGCTGACGAGAGCGAGCGCGCTGGGGCTTAGCCTGGGCCGCAGGCTGTCGAGAAGGAGGATTGTACCTACACTTACCAGAAGAGTAGGGAACAGTCTTCCTTCCCCAAAAAAATCTTCTACCTGTAGAGGTACAGGCTGAAGGCTGCCGGCGGGGAGAACTTGTCGAATGCGGGTGTCCCGCTGGTGGAGCTGCTCTACCACTTGTTCGACTTTTTCTCCAAAAATATTATCCGCACGGCGAGTCCGCAATCCGCTGCTGGATTCTATTCTCCAGGTCGGAGGCATGCAGCCATGAGAGTCTGCGCATCACCACACCTTGAGCAGCGGCCCTGGACGCAACATCAAAGGTGTCATACACCCCTCATGGCCAGGAATTTTCTGCACGCCTTCAGCTGCCTGACCACCTCCTGAAAAGGCTTGGCTTGCTCAGGGGGGAGCGCATCAACCAAGCCCGCCAACTGCCGCACATTGTTCCGCATGTGTATGCTCGTGTAGAGCTGGTAGGGACTGAATTTTGGCCACGAGCATAGAAGAATGGTAGGCCTTCCTCCCAAAGGAGTCTAAGGTTCTAGAGTCCTTGCCCAGGGGCGCCGAAGCATGCTCCCCTAGAACTCTTAGCCTTCTTTAGGGTCAGATCCACAACTCCAGAGTCATGAGGCAACTGAGTGCGCATCAGTTCTGGGTCCCATGGATCCGGTACTGGGACTCGATCTTCTTGGGAATGTGGGGATTAGTTAAAGGCTTGGTCCAGTTCGCCAGCAATGTCTTTTTTAGGACATGGTGCATGGGTACAGTGGACGCTTCCTTAGGTGGAGAAGGATAGTCCAGGAGCTCAAACATTTCAGCCCTGGGCTCGTCCTCCACAACCACCGGGAAGGGGATGGCCGTAGAACATCTCCCGGACAAAGGAAGCAAAAGACAGACTCTCGGGGGGAGAAAGCTGTCTCTCAGGAAAGGGAGTGGGATCGGAAGGAAGACCTTCAGACTCCTCTTCAGAGAAATATCTGGGGTCTTCCTCCTCTTCCCACGAGGCCTCACCCTCGGTGTCAGACACAAGTTCACGGACCTGTGTCTGCAACCGTGCCCGACTCGACTCTGTGGAGCCACGTCCACGATGGGGGCGTCGAGAGGTAGACTCCCTCGCCCGCATCGGCGAAGCTCCCTCCGCCGACGTAGTCGGGGAGCCCTCCTGGGAGGCGGCGGCGGCAGCCGGTACCGCACGCGGCACCGACGCCAGAGACCTCACCTCGGGCGATGGGCCAGCCGGCGCCACGCTCGACGGTACCGGTGGCGCAAGCACCCCGGTACCGGAGGGTAGGGCGCAACAGCTCTCCCAGAATCTCTTGGAGAACAGCCCTGAGGCTCTCGTTCAGAGCGGCTGCAGAGAAGGCATGGAGGTCGATGCAGGCGTCGACATCAGAAACCTGTTCCGGGCGTGGAGGCTGTTCCGGGCTGTCCAGAGTGGACGCATCGACACCTCCTGAACAGAGGGTGAGCGGTCCTCTCGGTGCCGATGCCTGCTGGGTGCCGACTCCCTCGGCGACCCAGAGCTCTCGGTGCCGACACGGGAAGGAGACCGATGATGATGCTTCTTCGACTTCTTGGACGAAGCATGTCACCGGAGCTTCCCGGCACCGACGAGGAGGACGTAGAATCCAGCCGTCGCTTCCTCGAGGCCGAAGGAGGTCGGTCTCGGGGGGGCTGTACCGCAGGAGCCCTCAGGGTAGGGGAGACCCACCCGAAGGCTCACCGCCACCAGCAGGGGAATGGACAGCCCTCACCTGCACTCCAGATGAAGCACCACCGTCCGACGACATCAGCCGACGAGGTCCCGGTACCACCGACATCGATGCAGCTGTCCGATGTCTCAGCGCCGATGCAGAGGGCCGATGCCTCGATGCACTGGCGGCCGAGGATGAAG
The DNA here is from genome assembly GCF_901765095.1 of Microcaecilia unicolor. NCBI lineage: Eukaryota > Metazoa > Chordata > Amphibia > Gymnophiona > Siphonopidae > Microcaecilia > Microcaecilia unicolor. The sequence continues at coordinate 708,320,747 of NC_044031.1, forward strand.
TTCTGGACGCTGAAGACGTCGATGCACTCGATACCCCGGTGCCGATGCCGACGAAGAGGCCCGAGAACAAAACGTTCCACTGGGCCAATCTCGCTACCTGAGTCCGCTTTTGCCAAAAGGGAACACAGACTACAGGCCTACGGGCGGTGCCCAGCCCCCAAGCACTGAAGACACGACGCGTGCCTGTCAGTGAGCGAGATGACCCGGGCGCACTGGGTGCACTTCTTGAAGCCGCTGGGAGACTTCGATGTCATGGGCGGAAAAATCACGCCGGCGAGATCAAAAGTCGAAATGGCGGAAAAGGCACCCGAAAAAACAAGGGAAGAAAACTTCGACCCGAGGCCTAAAAGCGGCCTACCCCGACGACGAAAGAAAACTTACCGGGGCGAAAAAGCTGAAATAGCGGGGGGAAAAAAGACCAAAGAGTCTTTTCCCACACAGAATGGTTTTTTTTTTTTTTTTTTGAAACAACACGAAGAACGCGCGAGGTCGACTTTGCGGGGCACGACACGGCGAAAACACGACCGTACCGAGCGCGGACAAAAGAAGACTGACGAACATGAGCCGGTTCGGGCGGGAAGACGGCCGCGCATGCGCGGTGCGCATGGTGCGCCGCGAGGACTAGCAAAGGCCTTTGCTAGTGAAGTTTCCGATTGGAGGGGCTGCCGTGGACGTCACCCATCAGTGAGAACAAGCAGCCTGCTTGTCCTCGGAGAAAGACCTCAACGGTCCATCCAGTCTGCCCAACAAGATAAACTCATTTACATGGTATGTGATACTTTATATGTATACCCGAGTTTGATTTGTACCTGCCTTTCTGAGGGCCAGACCATAAAAGTCTGCCCAGCACTGTTCCTGTACTAAAAGTTCTGAAGCTAATGTTGCAGCCCCCTTAAAATTTACACTCAGCCCATCCATATCTATTCTGCCATGATCAGGGCGCAGACCATAGAAGTCCGCCCAGCATCACCACCCAATCTCCGCTAAGATTCTGTAGATCCATTTGTCAAGGGCTATTTTGTTACAAGGCTGTTTTGTCGGGGCTATTATGTCAGGGTGCCACTTTTCATAGATAGAGTAGTAACTTGTCATAAATCGTAATCAGTGTGTCATTTGGAGGGACACCCTAGCACCATGATGGCGAACCTATGACACGCGTGTCAGTACTGACATGCTTAGCCATTTTCGGTGACATGCGGCCGCATGTGGCCGCATACAGAGAAGCAGCGGCGTTCCCCGGGGCGGATCGCCGATGCGTCCCCCCCCAGGTGCAGCGCGCCCCCCCCCCCCCGGCGAAATCACCCCCCCCCCGGTGCATGTTTACCCGCTGGGGGGGTGCCGTGTGCGCTCCTATTGGCTCCCTCCGAGTCCTCCGCTTGTTCCCTCCCTGCTGCTCCTTCTGCCCCGGCTCCTGCACGGCCGTTAGGGGATCTTTGACCTCACTTCCGGCCGGCGGAGCAGAGAGCAGCGGAATGCCATGGGGGCCCTGTGATCGCCATTACCACATAACCACAGCAACCATCATCCAATCTACTGTTCTGGGGTGTCGTGGATTTCTAATTGACCATCATTGCTGAGATAGGTGAGGGGGAGGCTGGGAGAGGCGAGGGCATGTGTTATGGGTGCCGTTTCCCGCCATTAGAAATAGCGGCAGCCATCTTAATTTACATAAGGTGGTCAGTTAGGCTAGTTAACCCCTAATTGCCTGCAGGGCTAACAGGCTATCTATAATTCTATCTTCTGTCACTGCCCCCTGATGGAGAACCCAAAAAATAAAAAACCAAGGTTAAGTAAAGGAAGTGGTAGTAGCAGTAGCCGACCCTTTCAAGAGACATGGACCGAGATGTATGGCATTATAGAAAAAAATGGCAGATCATTTTGCGTTCTATGTGCTGAAACGGTAGTAAGCAGAACGTGGAATATAAATAGACATTTTGAAACTAATCATTCCCAGCTCTTGAAAAAAAGTGAGGATGAAAGGAAGGAATACATTTCCAGGCAGCTACACTTTTATAAGAGCCAATCTAAGTCCATCCTTAAATTTGTAAAAGGTTCTACAAATTTAACATCTGCAAGTTTGAGCATTGCTCACTCCATAGCTCAGCATGGAAAAGCACTCAGTGAGGGAGAATTTATTAAAGAAACTCTCCTAAGATGTGCACCAGTTCTATTTCACGATATGCAGAATAAAGATGCAATTATTAAGAGAATATCTGAGTTACCAGGAAATTTGGAGTGCCTGGATCCGATTACCAGACACTTTTAGATGGCTTTACTCACAATTTTTCCCTCTACGTAGTTTTGTGAAACCTTATTCTCAGCGTTAAATAATATCAAAACCAACAAAAGAAACAGATTGAAAGATGAAGTTAGTAGTGCTTGCTTGGGCTTGAAGTGTACAAAATACCAACCTTCAATTGAAGATTTAGCCAATGAAATTCAGCAACAAAAAAGTCACTAATAGGCAGATTAGTTAAAGAATTCCCCCCTCCCCCTCACTTATCTTAGTTCACGGCACCCCACACAAGTTAAATAATATCAAGACCAACAAAAGAAACCGACTGACAGATGAACAAAGAAGTCACTAAGCAGGTAAGTTAAATAAATAGGTTTTGGTTTATTAAATACAGTTATATATTACAATTATACATTTTTGTTATTTAAACTATAAATATCACGAAATTATGGTTTTTTTCTCGAAGTGACACACCACCCGAGTTATGCTCGGTTTTTTGGCGAATTTTGACACACCAAGCTCAAAAGGTTGCCCATCACTGCCCTAGCACATGTTATTGTCAGGATTGCAGGAGGTCAAAATTATTGCTGGACATACTTATATTAATATAAAATCAGTTTGACAATATTAAACCACCTTCTGACCTCTGATAAACTCTCCCCCCTCTCCTGCAGGAACCATTGAGGATGAAATGGGCCAAATGGTGCTCAGAGAGGCCTGATAGCCCTTTGGTTTCTCAATTACTCTTGATTAACATACCTTTTGTTCCATCTGGGAGCAGGGCTTCAGAGCAACCAAAGCTAGACAGTGTGGCTCCAGGACAACCTGTGAAAATTGTCATTTTTCCTGACTTCAGAAAGTATCTGGAGTTCTGTAAAGGAAATAACTGGGAAAGAGAAGTTTTTGATCTCTCTCTGCTCCTGTTCCCTCTCAGTTCTTATTAGGTATAAAGCAGAGCTCACTAGGGCTCTCCCGCTCTCTCTGTCTTTCTCTGTGCAGCAGAGCACAGAGCTCAGCTTGGGGTCTACTGACCCCCCTCTCTCTGTTCCCGGGCACTTCTCTGTGTCCAGGGCACTAGGTCTCCCTCTTTCTTTCTCCCTGCAGCAGAGGGCACGGGACTCTGCTGGGCTGTCTTTGTTTCTTCTTCTTCCTTCTCTGCACACCTCCATCTTTAGCCACCAGAGCACCTGGCTCTGCTCCCCCCCTTCTCAGACAGCCCTAGTCCAAGGTTTCTTTTTCCTCTGAACAAACACCCTATCCTTTCTTTCTCCCTCCCTCTAAATACACACCCCAAGACAGCTTGTACCCTTTTTCCTGTACTAAGTGCTGTGAGCCAATACATATATGCAAATAGAATATACTTTATATATCCAAATCCGTGTAGATTGCGTATTCTTTGGGAACCCACTGCCTCTGTGAAGTGGACCCCGGGACCAACCCTAGACAACGATAGCTGACATATTGGGGAGCTCATCTCGGTTTCAAAAAGAGGATCTCCAGCTGGGTAAGTAAGACATTGTTTTGCTTTCTGCATGTTTTCATATGTACTGCTAGGCTTGTTAAGGGGGATTGAAAGTTGAAGTAATTTAATGCTGTGTTTGGGGCTGCTCAGAAAAGACTGACAGATCTTCCAACTTTATTGGAAGGGGTACCAAGTGAAACAGTCCCACAGTTTTAAACACTACATATCTGTCTTTGGTAATCACTTAATTTCCTGTCACTTTTAACTATTTCTCTATTCAGCCAGTCTCAGTCTTGGTGAAAAGTCAGCTCTGCCTGACAAGGACAGTTGGCATATCTAATTTAACACCTGCCTTGCTTAATCTATATTCATTCTAAACTATCCCTCCAGCCCCTCTACTCCATAAAGAGGGCCTTTCCAATCCAAGAGCTACACAGAGCTAGTTCCATATATGTATATCTATAAAAGAAACTAGCCAGGCCCCGGTACCAATTTAAGTATTTTTCAGCAGCCTCAACCATGGACGCTTTTGATCTTAAAGAACTAAAAGTAATGGTACAGACTTATTGTAACAAAAAGGGAGGCCCATTTGAGGAGAATTCCCAGAGGATTCCTGGTATGATATTCAAAAACAAATGGTACACCATTCCCAAGAGTTCAAAAAGAAAACTAATAAACGGAAATGCCTTTTTATACAAGGCCTGTGTAGGGGACTAATTACTTTGAAACAGCAAAATGCAGACCTGACCACTCAGTGCACTCAGTTAACCAGGGACCTTGAGGACGCACAAGTGTGCATCTCGATGCAACGGGCACAGGTTGTGCAAGCAACAAATTCCTTCTTACATGTAAATGAACAATTGGACGAGGCTAAAACAGAATTAAAACATTTAAAAAGTAAATGTGCCTCAAAGGACCAGATTAACTCTGTGCACTGGCAGACCCCAAGTATTTCTCCCTCAGCACCGCCAGCCTATGAAACACCCTACAAGTCAGGTTTTCAATTCATAGAACCACAAAAGCACACAGAAGTGTGTGTAGTGGATTTGAGAAGTGGGGGCAAATCTAAGACTGAAAACACTGACTTAAGCACTCAAACATGCTTAGATGAGGAAACCCCAGGCGCAAGCACTAACCTGAAGGACAGGGAGGATTCTGCAGACACAGAAACTGAGTCCAGTACAGACCCCAGAACACCAGTAAACTTGGTACTGTATGACTCATTAAAAGATAGTGACATTGAAAGGATAACACAAAAGGTCGGCCCTATGCCTTTTAATATGAATGAATGGTGCAAATGGGCCACTGATATTCTGATTCACTGGGGCCTAGGAAAGTATAAGAGGAAAACGTCTGACTTTGACAGACTTTTATGCACGTAGCTTTAGGACCCCACTATTTTAAAGTAGGATCTCTCACCCACCCAAACCAGTTGTTGAAAAAGGGTCTTGAGCAATTATTTCGCTGTACTCAAATGCAAGCATTTAGAACACTTGCACCCCTGCCAAATGACACACTAGAAGAATTTGCGCACAGATTGTGGGTGCTAGAAGCAGCCTTTCGAGACCAGGAGGGTTGGCCCAAAACAGAAGATTATGGTCAGACACATCATAAAGAATTTTTGTTGGAAATCCTATCCCCCGAGATTACTAAACATCTCAGATTGTTTGCTGAGGACCCCAAAGAAACTCCTTTTGACACGCTAATGCTTAGGATTGCATCTGTATGGAAAACTCAGGTAATTACTGTGTCAGAAGCAAAGAAATGGCAAGCAGAAGGGCCCTCCCACAGCAATAGGTCAGGAAACACAGGACAGGCCCCATGGAGAGGGCAGAGCAGAGGTAATTTTAGAAATTCCTCAGGCTACATCCCATTTCATGAACTTAAAGCACAGACAGACCAGTTGAAACAGCAACAAATTAAATGGGAACAAGATAAATATACCATGCAGCTAGAATTAGACAGAATAAAAAGCGAATTGATAGCTGCCCAGGATAAGCAAGAAAAAAAGGAATAGGGATGTCCTGATCTCCAGTGTCCAAATATCAAACAATCCGAAGTATTTTGTGCCCAGCCTGACTCCTTTCACTTACCTGAGCATGCACTTCCAGCACCTCAGGAGAGGGGAAAGGAGACAGATTCAGAATATAAATTAAAGTTTGTGGCACCCTTGATTTTGGACACGTGTGGACGCCCCAATGTGAACAGCAGGATAGGGGGTCAGGATAAATTAGCGTTGATTGACACAGGGGCTGGAATCAGTTTTACAAGCAGGGTTTCTCCCACTTCAGACCAGGAAAATGTGCAAACATATAAAATCCAAGGGGTCAATGACACAGTTACCAACTGTGTGGCTATCCCAGTTAAATGGGGTATCCCGGTGCAGATGCAGAGGGAACATGATGATGAAATTTTGGAAACCAATGCAGCCACTATAGTAAGCCCAGAAAAGGAAATAATTGGAATTGATGTCCTCAACCAGTTAAATTTGGTAGTGGATATGGCTAATCTTACCTTGTGGCAATGTATTGGATCTCCAAAAATGTCTACAATTTTGGTGCACGAAGAAATTCCCATGCATTTGGCCACACAATGCACAAAAGCTGACCAACATTATGACCTGAGTGTAATTCCCACAGAGGTTATAGACATCCCTGTCTGGGCCCAAGACAAACTAGAATGTGGCAGAATGTCCACAGAAATCCTGTTAGAAGGGGAGGATCCTCCGCCACAAAAGCAATATCCAGTACCTCATCAGGCGATAGAACCCGTAGCTAAGATTATACAGGTACTGGAAGAGAGGGGCATAATTAGACCGATCTCTTCTACATGCAACTCTCCAGCATGGCCAATAGTTAAACCAGGAGGCTCCTTTAGACTGACCATAGATTTCCGCGCCCTAAATCAAGTATCCAAATCTGTGGTACCGGTTGTAGCCTCATACCCGGAAATGATCTCTAAATTAAACCCCAACTGTAAATTTTTTTCTGTCCTAGACATTTCAAATGGGTTTTGGAGCCTGCCCCTGGCCCCAGAATGCCAGTACAAAACAGCATTCCAGTGGCTAAATAAACAGTACGCATGGACTGTGTTACCCCAGGGTTATAAGGATTCTCCATCCATTTTCCACAAATACATGCAGGAAGCCCTAGCTCAGGTGTCTTGTAGAGACAATATAATCCAATATGTTGATGACATTCTAATTCAATCTGAAACTGAATCTGACCACTTGGCCCATGTAAGAGAGATTTTAAAAGCTCTTTTGAAAGCTGGACTTAAAGTAAATCCGGCCAAAGCTCAGCTGTGTAAACCACAGGTTTCCTTTCTAGGAGTCACTATTGGCCAGGAAGGGAAATCCATAGATTCTCAGAGAATAGATCTCATACAGAAATTACCTTTGTCTACAGATCAGAAATCCCTCCAATCATTTCTAGGGCTTACAGGGTTCTGCCGGGATTTTATGCACAACTATGCTGAAGTGGCTGCTCCACTATACTCCCTGCTTAAACGTAAAGAATATGTTTGGGAGACAGAACACACAGAGGCAGTGACTAAACTCAAGCAGACTTTGACTTCTGCTCCTGTCCTTGCTCCCCCAGATCACAAGCAGAATTTTTTCCTATACCCAGTGGTTGGTGAGAACAGTATAGGAGCTGCCCTAACACAGCGCTTAGGAGGGACAGACAGGCCAATTGCTTTCTTTTCCAGAGTTCTCACTTCTCCAGAACTTAAAATGGGAACCTGTGAAAAACATGTTCTGGCTGCATATGCTGCTATGCAAAAGTTTACATACATTATTGGGGCTCAAACTACTCACATATGTAGCCACCACACCCCCCTTAAATTCATTGTGGAGGGCAAGTTGGCTTGTAGTAGAATTAGGACAGAGAGAATAGTCCATTGGACCCTGATGTTGCAGGCACAGAATGTGAAATTTGAATTACTGAAAGAGCCTAAGGTGCAGGTTGCAGCCTCATGACTGTCAGTCTTCACCCAGTACCCCCAATCATTTGATATTTAAAGAACTAGTACTGGATAGAATATCCCCTTTTCTTCCTACAGTATATATTGATGGCAGTAGCCAATGTGAGGGAGGAAGGAGATTAGCAGGGTTTGCAATTGTACAACTGGGCCCAGATAAAGTAATCCTGCAAAGGCAGTACTCCTGTGGGTCAGCTCAGCACAATACTGTGAACTGGCTGCCTTTGTGGCCTGTTTGCAGCATTATCAAGACTCTCACCCTGAAATACAGATAAACTTAGATTCAGATTATGTATTCAGAAGTGCCATTGCATTGCTGCCATGGTGGTTAAGCCACAACTTTAAATCCACAGATGGGTCCATGGTAAAACATTCAGCACTATGGGCTATGGCACAAGAACTCAGTGAAAAATTTCAGAAAGTTCATTTAGTGAAGGTGAAAGCACACAGAAAGAAAGGCCCTTTAGTGAAAGGAAACACTCTAGCGGATTCACTAGCGAAGGAAGCATGTCATGTAGGTCCTATATGGCCCTGGTATGAACAGTCACGGATGGTAGCCACGGCCACACGGTCCACTAATTATGATCAGGTGGTACCACCATATTATTTCAGTACACTGCAGGAGAATGACGCAGAGCTTTCCAATCTGAAGCAGCTAGTGCAACAAACCCCAGATAACACTTACCAGCATACACCCTTTCTCACACTCACTATACAGAAAGACATACTGTGTGTGAAGGAGGAAGGATTGGTTATAGCTATCCCCAGAGCACAAGGGAAAGATTGGATGCATTGGGTTCATGGAGCAGGTCCCATGGGGCACCCTAAAACTGAAGAGATGTTGGCAACTCTAAATATGTTGGTCTGGTGGCCAGAAATTAAACATGATATACAGGATCATGTGGCCTCCTGTGTGATTTGTGCTTCATTTGGGAGACAACCTAAAAAAAAAAAAGGGGACAGCTGATGAGAGCACCACCACGGGGACCATTTGAAAGACTACAGATAGATCATGTGGGCCCTCTCCCTTTAACAGCTAGGAAAAACAGATTTTTACTCATTTTTTTTTATCCTGGTAAAGGGCCACTAAAAAAAAGACACGATGGTACGAGAATCAGGTGCTCAACATTCAGTTACTATCTATTATTTACTTATTTATGGCATTTTATCACACATTAAACATGAATTAGATTGGAACCTGGGAGCATTTAAAATCTTTTTTTCTTTTCCTGTGCTTATAGAAAGACAAAAAGATGTCATGTGGGAACTTGCTCCTTTTGCTTTGTGGAATGCAGTAGTATATTATAAAAATGCACTTGCCTTTTTTTAATTACTATTATTTCACAGAGAAGGTATTGATTAATGAGGGAAGAGCTAAATGTGCCAACACTGTCCAGTTCAGCACACTATTAGCAGCCAAGTTCATACAAAGTGTTGCGAGGGAAAAGGAGCGAAGTCTGGAGTTAGCAGTGGAGGAGAAGGGGGACAACAAGAGAGATTTGTCCAGTGAGCGGAGTTCACGGGGAGGAATGTAGGGAGAGATGAGAGTGGAGAGGTAATGGGGGGGGCTGCAGAATGGATGCATTTAAAGGTCAGTAAGAGAAGTTTGAACTGTATGTGGAAGCAGACAGGGAGCCAGTGAAGTGACTTAAGAAGTGGGCTAGTGTGGGTATAACAATTTTGGTGGAAAATAAGTTGTGCTGCAGAATTTTGAACAGACTGGAGAGGAGAGAGATGGCTGAGAGGAAGACCAGTGAGAAGTAAATTGCAATAGTCCAAGCCAGAGGCGACAAGGGTGTGGAAAGGGTTCTAGCAGTGTATTCAGAAAGGAAGGGGCGGATTTTGCTAATGTTGTAGATAAAGAAGCGACAGGTTTTGTCCATCTGTTGAATATGCACAGAGAAGAAGCAAGAGGAATCAAAGATGACTCCAAGGTTACGAGCCGAGGAGACAGGGAGGATGTGCGAACCATTAACGGAGATAGAGAATGGGGGAAGAGCAGAGGGGAAGTGGGTTTAAGGGGGGAAATGAGAACATAACGGAGTTTGGAGTTAGCAGTGGAGACGGGTGCAGATAAGAGATATTTATTCAGTGAACGGAGTTCCCAGAGAGGAGTGTAGGGAGAGATAAGGATGGAGAGGTACTGAGGAGCTGAAGTGAACGCACAAACTGTATTCGGAAACGAATGGGGACCCAATTATTCGAGAGAACCGGTGTCTATTTCTGAGCAGAGTAGCAGACCCTATAATCTCTGGCAAAATACAATTTATTTATATTTACTTCCCTGAAACACAAAACAGCTACACCTACCGGAAATCCTGTGGGGGCGGTGCTCGCGCTTCACTACTCGGTGGTAGAACCCGTTACTTCCGCTCTCAATCCGTTGTGGCAGTTTCCATAACAACCAACTCTGTCAGGCAGGAAGAAATCACGTGGAGGGTCTGACTCACAATCCCCTCCCCTCAAACTATTGTGTCATACTGTTTGTTGACAGTCGCTGCTTCGTGTAGCTTTCTGGCAAGGTCCGTTGCTCTCTGGGAAATGTATTTCTGTTGCTTCGCCAGGTCGGTGACTGGCGACGCGCACCCTTCCTCCTCAGACTACCCTTCCCGGCGCTCCGCGCGAGCTCGGCTTCTCCCAGGCCGTCTTGGTTGATCGCCGATGCCGAGCCGTTTGTTGTTTTAGTAAGGCGTCACTGCAGAAGCAGAGCGGAGGTGCGGACGGTGAGAGGCTGTAGCTGGGGAGTGGGAAGGTGCCGGTGTTAACGGCAACATTCATGATCCACATGGGTAAGACTGAGTTCTTTCGTCTGATGCTGAAGTGATAGTGCACAGCTTTTTCTTGTTGGCGAGATCGCGGAGGATCGCATTTTCTTTGAGCTGAAGAAGTCGCTGGTAGGGGAAGAACGGGAGGTCTCTTTGTGTATTATTTATTTATATGGACAGGCAGGCACATTATGTGAAGACTTTTCTACCTGCCATGGCTGAATTCACCTGCTTCTTAAAATGCCTGGGGAAAAGCGGGATTAGTGAGTCAGGAGATCTGATCATGGGTCTTTTTTTTTGTCCAGCCGCCGTTACGAACGCTACCGGCAGCTGGACCAAGGACCACGGACCAGGCATTACTAGCCCTTCTTTTTTTATATTATAAACGGATGTGGAACGTGAGCCAATCAGATGATTTTATTATTGATTTTTTTTTTCCTGCGGAGCTGATTGCATCTGCCAATTAAATGCCTTCTTTGAGTTGGGCGTGTGAACCCCCCTCCCCCCCATGCTTTTCAGTTGGGTTTGCCGAGACTGGCTTGTTCAAGTTTTGAGTGTAGTTCGCACTAGGCAGGCGCACAGTTGGTGATAGTTCGAGAAATTGTGCAGTTATCGTATTCCTTTGGTGGCCCTTGTCCTTACCATAGACTGTCTCTCTTTGTTAAATTGTACAGCGCTGCGTAACCCTAGTAGCGCTCTAGAAATGTTAAGTAGTAGTAGTAGTAGTACCATATGGGACTGTCTGCTTTTCTTTCTCCCCACCACTTCACATAAAAGCATGTGATTGCTGCAGATCTTGCTACCTGCACTGTAGCAATTCTGTTTTTCACAGTTGGAGCTGGTCTAGATTGGTAATAGTTAATGTACTGTTTCTCATTAACTAGTATTTTAAAAGGATACAGACAGGTTTATTTCAAGTCGTTAAATACTAGTATGAGGTATTCAGAGAAATAATTAATTGAAAATATATAGCACTTAGAAGCCACTTTTGTATGATCATAGCCGCAGGGGTTTGGGGGGGCTGTCCTTTCCATGTGTGACCTAAGTGAGCTGAAAAGAGATATAAAATTCCCTTGTAGTTGCAAATGAAGGCGCCTGATCCTAGTCATTGTTCAACTGAACTGGAAAGCCTAACAGAGTAGGAGAATAAAACTTAAGGGTATGCTGTAGTGCCTGTACTAAATTAGTTGAAAGTAGATACACTAATCAGAAAAAATTTCTCCATCCCCTCTCCAAGTAAATACATAGCAGTTTTAAAGTTATTTAAGGAACAGTTATCCATTACTCATGTGAAAAAAAAAACCAACTGCTCTCTAAAATTAATACCAGGTTTTACCACCTTTAGCACAATAATTACAATCAAACTAGGGATGGGGACAGAGCTTGTGGACAGACCCCAATGGGAATGAGGTGGGGATGGGGACAGATCCCACAGGGACGGGGGGTGGGGATGGGGACATAGCCCACGGGGACAAAGTTATTTTCTACTTTGAAGCCTGTTAATGATCTTGACTGTTATTTATGTTTGAGTGATGCAGAGAATGATATTTTGATATTTGGAAAAACAAGCAAGCAAGTAAAATTTGCATGGGGGATCCTGCCCGTCTTGCTACCAGCACATCTTCTAAGAAGACATCTTCTAGTACAGGAAGGACTGTGGAAGACAGGAGAGCTAGACTGAATCCTGAGATTGTTGATAACTTCTTATTCATCCACAGATTAAAAAATCATAACAGTGTTTCATAGGGCATATTTCTCCCCTCTAGGGCATACAGAACGGGTTGTATTTTGTACCCCTGGACATTTTAACAGGGTGGGTTAGGATTTCTTGGTTTAGTAGAAATCAGCTATTGTTGGGGTTGGAAGGGTAGAGGGTGCTGGTGTGGAGGGTTATAGCTGCTTGCTGTTAATATCTCTATATAATAAAACTCACCCTCAAAGTTCTGAAGACACTGACGTCACTGAAGCCAAGCCACTGACGTCACTTCCTTCATGAAGGGTTCGTAGTGGTGAAGCCACCGAAATCACCAAGTCTCTGGGCCCTGCCCTCGTGTCAAACGTGATGACGTCGAGGGCGGAGCAATGGCGTCACACATCGAGGGCAGAGCAATGGCGTCAGTGGCTTCAGAACGAAGAAGGTGATGAAGGTGCGTTGACGAGGTGCGGAGCAATGGCGTCAGTGGCTTCACAACGACGAAGGGGTGGGGGTGTTGAGGAGGAAAACCTTGCTAGCGCCCGTTTCATTTGCTCCAGAAACGGGCCTTTTTTACTAGTTTTTTTTCTATTTGTAATTTATACACAACAGTTGCACAGCATATTATTCCTTTGTATACTTTAATAAAAAGATTTAAATATAAAATAATAATTGTTCGAGGCTTCTGCAGATCCCACGGGGATGGAGTGGGGATGGAGACAGAACCCATGGGGGGTTGTCCCCGTGTCATTCTCTAAATCAAAAACTTCTTATAATTTGAAATCAGTCTATCACATCGCTCTTGAGGAATTTTAACCTATTCTTTGTTGAATTGCTTTAATTCAGACACAGTAGTAGGTCTTTGTGCATGAACTGCTGATTTCAGTTCATGCACAATCCAATCCAAAAGTTTAACTTGGTTTCTCCTCAGCCAGTCAGATGTAGACTTGCTTTTATGTTTTGGATCATTGTCTTGCTGCATATCCCAGGTACACTTCAGCTTTAGTTCATGGCCAGATAACAGGACATGTTCTGGTACAGTGCAGAATTCATGGTTCCCTTAATAATGTAAAGTTTTCCAGGTCCCAAGACAGCAAACCATCCTGATGCCAACATGTTACCACTACCATGTTTGATTGTTGGTATGATTTTCTTACTGTGGATCACTGTATTTGTTTTACGCCGGATACAATGGGACCTGTGTTGACTCATCTGTCCATAGAACATTATCCCAAAAGGCTTGAGGATCATCCAGGTGTGCTTTTGCAAATGAGAGATGAGCATTGGATGGCAGCAGTTTTCTGCTGTACTACTCGCCTATGAATCCAATTTTTGTCTAGTCTCTTTCTTATAGTGAAGTTGTGAACACTGATCTTTGTCATCAGCAGCAGATGAATCCAAGATGAATCCATTAACTGATGGGTTGTGTCCGCCTACCAGCAGGTGGAGATAGAGAACACTGAAAAACCATAGTGCTCTATGGACAGTTAGCTCCATCTGCCTTCAGTATTTCTCTATCTCCCAGCAGGTGTGGACATAGCTTGATCAGCTCCTGGAAACATTCTGCCTGGGGTGGCTCCTCTGCTTTGCCAGTTGAAGCTGGGATGTTGTGGCTGGTGGTGCCCACTTTGAAGGCATATAGGTTCGCCCTTTCCCTGCCTTACCCATCCCCCTGCCTACCGGAGTACCTCTGTTGCTGCCTGCCTCCAACTTTCCCTCACAGCGTTAAAAAAAAAAGAGTACGCATTGGTTCTGCGTAGGTATTCTGAGGCTATTTTCCACGTGCAGCTTGACCGGAGCTCGTTTGACTTGGTCTTTTGAGGTGAGAGTGGTGCCCAGCTCCTCCGGGGAGATCCCGCGGACGCCGTTCCGATCGGGGTAAGTTTTGGTGCGAAGCCACCATTTTACTTATATAATTCCGTCCGGTCGGACGATGGCTGCTGAAGCAGTTAAACACTACTCCCGTTGTGGAAAATGTAGATCAGCAGCGGGGCTCTGTAAGACATGCTCTTTAGACGCTAGAGCTGGTACGAGCATGGCGAACGATGATTCTTCCCGCTCAATGGAGCTGGCAGTGGGCGCCATTTTGGAAGTGCCGCATGTCTCGACCCTTGCTGTTGTAGAGGAGTCTGAGTGCAGGGGGACGCCTTGGTTAGAAGCTACCAGAGGAGCTCCTGTTCCCATTTCTCCTGATTTGGAGACGGAGGGTCAGGGTGAGTTTTTCTCCCCGGAATTTGTGCTTTTAATGCATAAAGCTTTCATGCTGAAAAGAGCTCTGCCGCAGGTGTCTGACACTGCGCTGCTGCCTGGTTTCCCCCGGAGTGTTGATGGCCCGGGGCTGGCTGATTCCCCCGAGCGTTGGAAGGACGCAAAACATAGGTAAATTCCCCGTCAGAGAGTGGCGCACTCCCCCCCCCCCCCCCCCCCCCCCCCCCCGTGGTTGGGTGGTGTGGATTCTGAGGGTTCTGGCAGGGCCTCATGGTCTGAAGAGGCCAGAAGAAGGTGCCGGTTTGCCACTGGATCTGGATGATCCCAATGCGGTGAGGATTTTCCACCGCGATGAGCTGCCAGCGCTCATTTCTGACGCCTTGCAGGCCCTCTCGATTGATGATCCTGCCAAGGGCGAGGCCTCCTCTGGTAATCCAAGGATGATGAGTACTAAGAAGTCTGCTCGAGCCTTTCCTGTGCATGACTCCATCCAAGAGCTTATTTCAGCTCAATGGTCTGAACCTGATGGGCCTTTGAAAGTGGCCAGGGCTATGGGTCAGCTTTACTTTCTAAGTGAGGAGCACTTGGCCCCTTTGGGGATACCTAAAGTGGACGCTTTGGTCACGGCGGTGACTAAGAGGACCACCCTCCACATAGAGGGAGGGGTTGCCCTGAAAGACAGTCAGGACCGGCGGCTTGAATCCGCATTGAAACGGTCTTTTGAAATCTCGGGCCTCGCCTTAAGGGCATCTATTTGCAGTTCCTATGCTGCCCGGGCCTACCTTTATTGGTTTCAACAGGCAGTGGAGCAGCCCGCGGATGGTGCGGAGTCCCTCGCTGAGGTTGCACCGCGGATGGAGTCGGCCCTGTCATTTTTGGCTGACGCCCTCTATGATCTGGTCAGAGCTTCGGCTAAACAGATGTCTGTGGCGGTTGCAGCATGCCGCCTTCTATGCTTTGGGCAGCTGACATGGCCTACATAATCGACAGGGCGGCACTCAGTGCAGAGCACTGGCCGCGGAGGCCGCTCAGATTTGCCACTGGGCCGAGCTACACCTGCAGCTTCTTTCTGCAGCGCATATAGCAGGTCAGAGCAACGTGCAAGCTGATTTTCTAAGCAGGCATCAAATCGACCCAGTGGAGTGGGAACTGTCAGACAAAGTGTTTCTTCTGATCTGTGCCAAATGGGGAACCCCCTTAGCGGATCTAAATGGCGTCAGGCGCAAATGCCAAAGTCCCGTGCTTTTTCAGCAGAAGGAGAGATCCTCGCTCGGCGGGGTTTGATATGCTGGCTCAATCTTGGCCCTCGGGCCTCCTGTATGTGTTCCCTCCTTGGCCCTTGATAGGGCGAGTCCTCCTGCGAATTCAGCTACATCGAGGAGTGGTGATTCTCATTACCCCCGGATTGTCCCAGGCGGCCATGGTATGCGGACCTCCGGTGGATGCTGGTGGAGGCCCCTCTTCCTTTGTCTCTGGTGCCGAACCTGTTGATGCAGGGACCGGTGACCATGGAGGATCCCCGCCGCTTTGGTCTTACGGCATGGCTCTTGAGAGGGTGCAATTGAGAGACAAAGGCTATTCTAAGAAAGTCATCTCCACTCTCTTGCAGGCCCGCAAGCAGTCCACTTCCGTTGCTTATGCTCGGATCTGGCGCCAGTTTGAGGCATGGTGTGTTTCAAAGGCGATCGCACCCACATGGGCTTCAGTCGTTGCTGATTCTGGACTTTTTGCAGGATGGTTTACAAAAAGGCTTGGTCTACATTCCCTGCGAGTCCATGTGACAGCATTGGCATGCTTTTGAGGGAAGGTCGCTAGCTTGTCCCTGGCCACTCATCTGGACATTGCCCGATTTCTAAGAGGGGCACTCTGGCTCTGCCCGCCGTTGCGGCTACCTTCTCCGGCTTGGAACCTGGGGCTGGTGTTGAAGGCTCTCCAGTGTTCACCCTTCGAGCCGCTGAGGCGAGCTTCGGTGAAGGATGTGACTCTAAAGACAGTCTTTTTGGTGGCCATGACATCGGCGAGACGGGTGTCTGAGCTCCAAGCGCTATCCTGTCGAGACCCTTTCTTACAATTCTCAGAGTCCGGAGTAACGGTACCTACGGTACTTTCTTTCCTGCCTAAGGTGGTTTCAGCGTTTCACCTAAAACCAGCCATTTATCTGCCCTCCTTTTCTAGGGAGGAGTTTCCGGAATCTTTGGGCAGTTACATCTTCTGGATGTTCGCAGGGCTCTCTTGCAGTATCTTGCAAATGTCAAATGACTTCAGGCCCTCTGATCACCTTTTTGTCTTGTTGTCAGGTCCTCGAAGAGGGTCTCCAGCGTCTAAGGCCACTATAGCCCATTGGCTCAAGGAAGTCATTTTTCTGTGTATTTGCTGTCAGGGTGGTCTCTGCCTGACGCGTTTAAAGCGCATTCCACGAGAGCGATTTCCTCTTCGTGGGCCGAAACAGGAGCACTCTCTCTTCATGAGATCTTGTAGCGCGGCTACTTGGGCTTCTCAGCTCTCCTTTGTCCGGCATTACAGGCTGGATGTGCAGTGCTTGCTCGGGGAGTGACATATTCCCGCCCTAACTAGGGAGTGCTTTTGTACATCCCATCAGTTAATGGATTCATCTGCTGCTGATGACAAGGAAGGGAAAATTAGGTTCTTACCTTGGTAATTTTCTTTCCTTTAGTCACAGCAGATGAATCCATGATCCCTCCCTGTCTGACTCTGTTTTTTGTTCAGTTTTTTCCTGCAGATATGTTCCCTCATTGGGAGAAGTTGGAAAACAGTCTTCAGGATTTCTGTTCTGTTACAGGAGGTTGAGATCGTCCTCCTTTGTGTGGTTATTGCTCCTGTTCTGGGGCATGCGTTCGCTGTGAGGAAAGTTCATGTTATTCTACTTTGAGGATACACTCTGCTTTGGAAGTTCAGATACTGAAGGCAGATGGAGCTAGCCGTCCATAGAGCACTATGGTTTTTCAGTGTTCTCTATCTCCACCTGCTGGTAGGCAGACATAACCCATCAGTTAATGGATTCATCTGCTGTGACTAAAGGAAAGAAAATTACCAAGGTAAGAACCTAATTTCCCTTGGCTGATGCTAGAGAAGTCTGCAGTTCTTGGATGTTGTTCTAGGATGCATTGTGGTTTCTTGGATTAGTTGGTTTTGTGCCCTTGGAGTAATTGTGGCAGTCTGGTCACTCTTGGAAGGATTTACTGCTGTTCCAAGTTTTTCATTTGGAGATAATAGTGCACATTTTCAAAGCACATATGTAAATTTGTAAGTCTATGTGCTTTCAAAATGAGCCTCAATGGCTTTCACTGTGGTTCGGTGGGGACCTAGAGCTTTAGAAATGGCTTTGTGACACTTTCCAGACTGATATTTCAACAACTTTGCTTTCTCATCCCTTCTGAAATTTCCTTTGATTGTGGCTAGCATTCTTATAGAAACTTTCTAGTGATTTATTTCATACTGTGGTAAGGTTCAATATATAGTGAGGTTTAGATTCAACAGGGCTGGCTGCGATCAAGGATGGCTGTGTTCAGTCAGCTGAATCTTAAATAAAATAAAATGGTTAATTGGTTGATTGAGTTACTAAGGTGGCAATTACTTTTTCACATGGGTAGTACATGTGTTGGATAACTTTGTTCCTTAAATAAAGTTAAACTTTTAAAAACTGTGTTTTCAATGGACAAACGGGCCAAGTTGTATTTTCACATGTGGGGTGACTTCATCTGATGGAGCCCCATGCAGACGCTGGCTAGCGTGTAGATGTTTTGAGAAAATTCTAGCTTCATTTCACCTTGCATATGCGGGTGCCTTCCGGCCTGATGTGCAAGCGCTGATCCCTCAGTCTTCATTTTTCTGCGGAGCAGGGAGAACCCGATCCCCTCAGTGCTTTTTTTTCTCTGCTTTTGTAGTGCCTTTCAGTGCGGGTATTTTACTCCCATCTTTGTCTTTGATTTCACTTTTTGTTATTTTCCCCTCTATGTTTTTGGCTGTTAAATTTTCTTTCCTTGTCATCAACAGCAAGATGAATCCATTATGAATGGGTTGTGTCCACCTACCAGCAGGAGGAGATAGAGAACACTGAAAACCATAGGCCTCCTGGACGGCTAGCTCCATCTGCCTCTCAGTATTCTCTATCTCCCGGCAGGGTTGGACGCAGCTTATCAGCTCCTTCAAGAATCTGCCTGAGGTGGCTCCTGTGCTTTTGCCAGTTGTAGCAGGGGTGTTGTGGCTATTGCAGCCCCACTTTAAAGGCACATAGGTTAGCCCTTTCCCTGCCTTACCCTTCCCCCTATGTGGATGAAGGCATATAGGTTTGCCCTGTCTCTGCCTTCCCACTCTCTTCTATGTGGATGCAGGCACATTGGTTCATCCTTTCCCACTCTTCTGGACCTCTGGAGTGCCTTTGTAGCTGTTGCCTCTAACTTTCCTCACAGCGTTAAAAAAAAAAAAAGCGACGTGCTTGTTAGCGCTGTGATTCTGAGGCTATCTTCTGTCTGTGCAGCGTGACCGGAGCTCTGGGACTCGGTCTGTTGAGGTAAGAGTGTCTTGTAGCTCCTCTGGGGAGGGCCCGCGATCAGGGCGTTTTTGGCACGAATCCGCCATTTTGAAATTTTCCGCCTTTTTCAGCGATGGCTGCGGAGGTTATTAAGCGCTGTTCACGTTGTGGCAAGCACAGATCAGCAGCGGGGCTGTGTAAATTGTGCTCTTCAGATGTCAGGGCCGGCACGAGCATGGCGAGCGATGTCTCTTCTCCCGCTCAGTGGAGCTGGCAGCGGACACCATCTTGGATGCGTCGCATGGTCCGACCCCCGCAGGAGCGGAGGGGTCTGAGGCCGGAGGGGAGCCTCGGATGGAGGCTACCAGAGGAGATGCTTGCCCCGGATTGCAACCAGGAGACCAGAGTGAGCCTTTCTCCCCTGACTTTGTGTTGCTTTTACTTAAAGCGTTCAGTTAAAGAGGGCTCTGTCGCAGGTGTCTGACTCTGCGTTGCTACCCTGGTTCCCCTCCGGTGGAGGCTGGCCCAGGATTGTCATCAGGCGTTTTTTCCCCAGACAGTTGGCCGCTGGACAAGCGTAGAAGGGTAAATTCCCCTTCAGAGAGTGGCGCATCTCCCTCCCCCCCCCCCCCCCCCCCCCCCCCGTGGTCGGGCTGTGGGGATTCTGAGGGGTCTGGCAGGCCTTCGTGGTCTGAGGAGCCAGAGGAAGGTGCCGGATTGCCACTGGATCCAGATGATCCCACCGCGGTTAGGATTTCCACCGCGAGGAGCTGCCAGTGCGTATTTCTGACGCCTTGCAGGCCCTCTCTATTGAAGATCCTGCGCTTGGCGAGGCCTCCTCTGGTAATCCGAGGATGGCAAGTACTAAGAAGCCGGCTCAAACCTTTCCTTTGCATGACTCCATTCAAGAGCTTATTTTGGCTCAATGGCTGACCCCCGAGGGGCCTTTGAAAGTTGCCAGGACAATGGGGCACTTATACCCTCTTAGTGAGGAGCACTTGGCACGCTTGGCCATGCCTAAAGTAGATGCCCTAGTCATGGCTGTGACGAAGAAGACTACCCTCCCAGTAAAGGGAGGGGTCGCCCTGAAGGACATGCAGGACCGATGGCTGGAATCAGCAATGAAACGGTCCTTTGAAATGTCAGGCCTAGCCTCATGGGCGTCTGTGTGCAGTTGTTATGCTGCTCGAGCCTGCCTCGCTTGGTTGCAACAGGCAGTGGAACAGCCCGGGGATGGAGCGGAGCCCCCTTGTGGAGGTGGCACCGGGGATGGAGTCAGCCTTGTCATTTTTGGCTGACGCCCTTTATGATCTGGTCAGAGCCTCAGCTAAACAGATGTCTGTGGCGGTGTCCGCTCGCCGCCTTCTATGGCTACGGCATTGGGCGGCTGACATGACCTCTAAACAAAGGTTGGGTGAAGTTGCCCTTCCAGGGCCTTCTCCTATTTGGTGAGGAGTGGAGAAAATTGTCAAGAGCCTGGGGGATGCTAAACCCCAGCAGTTACCCGAGGATAGGCCGTGGCCTTCTTCCAAGGGTCAGGCGGTTCCCTCCTCTTCCAGACCTCGCTTCCGTGAAGCTAGAAGGTACCGCCCGGGGCGTTCTGCTGGGTTTACTTCGCGTGCCCGTTTTCAACAGAGGAATTCCTTTCGCTCTGACAAACACTCTGTATTGGCCCATTCAAGGCCTGGAGTTCATGGGCGACCCTCTCAATGATGGTGCGCCGGCCCACTCCTCGATTCCTGCAGTTGGAGGACGTCTTTCCCTCTTTCTCGAGGAGTGGGTCAAGATTACCTCAGATCAGTGGGTTTGGACCTGATCAGAGAAGGCTACAGATTGGAATTTACTGCCCCAGTGAGAGACTTGTTTTTGGAGTCTTGATGCGGCACTGTTGTCAAACGGGCGGCAGTAGAGGAGACCTTGCAAGGCTTGTTGCACCTGGGAGCGGTGATCCCCGTGCCTCCCGCCGATTGTGGCTGCGGTCGTTACTCCATTTATTTTTGTGGTGCCGCGAAAAGGCGGGTCTTTTCGGCCATCCTCGACTTGAAGAAAGTCAACGAGTCACTCAAAGTACTGCTTTCCACATGGAAACCCTGCGCTCCGTCATTGCAGCGGTTTCAGCCAGGAGAGTTTCTCACGTCTCTGGACCTGAAAGAAGCTTACTTGCACATCCCTATTTTGGCTCCCGCACCAACGGTTTCTCCAGTTTGCGGTGTTGGGAAAACACTTCAGTTTCGGGCCTTGCCTTTTGGCCTCGCCACAGCTCCCCGAACCTTTTCCAAGGTAAGGTGGTAGTAGCTCTCAGGCGAGAGGGTATCCTGTTCACCCGTACCTCGACGACTGGCTCATCAGAGCGGACTCCGCATAAGAGAGTCGTCATATAACAGCCAGAGTGGTCTCAGTACTGCAATCTCTGGGCTGGGTCGTCAATATACCCAAAAGTCACCTGACCCCCTCTCAATCTCTAGAGTATTTGGGGGTTCGGTTCGACACGGCCTCAGGGGTTGGTTTTTTTTTTTTACCCTAGCAAAGGAGGTGCAAGCTTCAGACCCAGGTCCGTCTGCTCTCGAGGATGCCTCACCCCGCGAGCTTGGGACATTGTCCAGCTCTTGGGTTCGATGACTGCCACCCTAGAAGTGGTTGCCTTGGGCGACAGCGCACATGAGACCGCTGCAGTGTTCCCTGCTACAATGTTGGTCTCCCATTTCCCAGGATTATCAGTGCAGACTCAGTTGGCTCCCTGCGGCCTGATTCAGCATGGAGTGGTGGCTCTCAGACAGCAAGCTGCGGTGAGAAATGCCGTTAGCACTTCCCGACTGGTGCCTGGTGGTAACCGATGCCAGCCTGAAGGGCTGGGGAGCTCATTGCCAGGAGAGGCATGCCCAGGGTCTGTGGACACTCGAAGAATCAAAGTGGTCCATCAATCCTCTTGGAGTTAAAAGCAATTTTCCAGGCGTTGCTGGCCTTTCAATCGACCTTGGAGGGATTGGCTGTCAGAGTGCTGTCGGACAATATGACGGCAGTGGCCTACATAAATCGTCAAGGCGGAACGCAGCGCAGGCCGCTCAGATTTGCCAGTGGGCCGAGCGCATCTACAGTTCCTGTCAGCAGCTCATATTGCAAGGTCAGAGCAACGTGCAAGCCGATTATCTAAGCAGACACCACATCGACCCAGCGGAGGTGTTCCTTCAGCTCTGTGCCAAATGGGGAATGCCCGTAGCGGATCTGATGGCATCAAGCACAAATGCCAAAGTCCCGTGTTTTTACAGCAGACGGAGAGATCCTTGCTCGGTGGGTTGGATGCCTTGGCTCAACTCTGGCCTCTGGGCCTCCTATATGTGTTCCCCCGCCTTGGCCCTTGATAGGCCCTTGATAGTACTCCTGCGATATTTGGCTGCACCAGGGAGTGGTGATTCTCATTGCCCCAGATTGGCCCAGGCGGCCCTGGTATGCGGACCTCTGGCAGATGCTGGTGGAGGCCTCCCTTCCTTTGCCTCTGGTATCCGAACCTGTTGATGCAGGGCCTTGGTAACCATGGAGGATCCCTGCCGCTTTGGTCTTACGGCATGGCTATTGAGAGGGCGCAATTGAGAGACAAGGGCTATTCTAACAAGGTCCATCTCCACTTCGCAGGCCCGCAAGCGGTCCACTTCCGTTGCATGTGCCCGGATTTGGCGCCAGTTTGAGGCTTGGTGTGTTCCAAAGGCGATTCACATCCATGCGGGCTTCTGTCTCACCAATTCTTGACTTTTGCAGGATGGTGTACAAAAAAGGCTTGGCCTATAATTCCCTGCGGGTGCAAGTGGCAGCATTGGCATGCTTTCGAGGGAAGCGCTGGCCTCTCCTTAGCTGCGCATCCAGACATTGCACGGGTTCTTAGAGAGGTGCTTCAGCTCCGTCCTCCCGTGGCGGGCACCTTGTCAGGCTTGGAACCTGGGGCTGGTATTGGTGGCCATTACATCGGCGAGGGGCGGGTGTCTGAGCTCCAGGCGCTGGCCTGTCGAGACCCATTTCTGCAATTCTCAGAGTCCGGAGTAACGGTACGTACTGTGCCTTCCTTCCTGCGTAAGGTGGTTTCAGCGTTTCACCTAAACCAGCCTATTTATCTGCTCTTCTTTACTAGGGAGGCGTTTCCGGAATCTTTTGGCAGTTGCACCTTCTGGATGTGCGCAGGGCTCTGTTGCAGTATCTGCAGATGTCTAATGCTTTCAGGACCTCTGATCACCTTTTGTATTGTTGTCAGGTCCTCGCGAGGGTCTCCAGCGTCTAAAGCCACTATAGCCCATTGGCTTAAGGAAGCCAGTTTTTCTGCATATCCTCTATCTGGCCGGCCTCCGCCTGACGCCTTTAAGGCACATTCCACAAGAGCGATATTTTCCTCTTGGGCTGAGACGGGAGCACTCTCTCTTCAAGAGATATGTAGTGCAGCTACTTGGGCTTCTAAGCTTTCTTTTGCCCGTCATTACAGGCTGGATGTGGCTGCCAGGAGGGACGCGCTTTTTGGAGCACAAGTGCTTGCGCGTGGTGTGGCTTCTTCACGCCCTATCTAGGATGCTTTGATACATCCCATTCGTAATGGATTCATCTGCTGCTGATGACAAGGAAGGGAAATTTAGGTTCTTACCTTGGTAATTTTCTTTCCTTAGTCACAGCAGATGAATCCATGATCCCTCCCTGATTGACTCTGTTTTTTGTTCAGTTTTTCCTGCAGACATGTTCCCCCCTTGGGAGAAGTTGGAAAACAGTCTTCAGGATTTCTGTTCTACTACAGGAGGTTGAGTTTGTCCCTCCTTTGTGTTATTGCTCCTGTTCTGGGGCGTTCGTATCGCTGTGAAGGAAAGTTCATGTTATGCAACTTTGGCGGTTTAAACACTGCTTTGGAAGCTTCAAAATACTGAGAGGCAGATGGAGCTAGCCGTCCAGGAGGCACTATGGTTTTTCAGTGTTCTCTATCTCCCCTGCTGGTAGGTGGACACAACCCATTTGTAATGGATTCATCTGCGGTGACTAAAGGAAAGAAATTACCAAGGTAAGAACCAATTTTCCTATACCTAGTCATTTAATTTGTGCTGAACCCTATGTTACAGGGGAAGGGAGGATGGGGGTGTATGTGTGGCTGCCCTATAGCATTGTACCTAAGAACCAAGGTATGATATGTATTGATATTTGTATTTTTTATTTATTTTTATTTTGTTGACATTTGTACCCGCGCTTTCCTACTCATGGCAGGCGCAATGCGGCGGGCAATGGAGGGTTAAGTGACTTGCCCAGATCACAAGGAGCTGCCTGTGCCGGGAATTGAATGTCAGTTTGTATTGTTAATGCAAACATCTAATAAAAAAATATATATGCCTGATTCAGGGGTCTTTAAAATGTCTTCACAACTGATGTCATAAAATTCTGGTTCACAATTCTTAGTGCTCCAATAGAATATCCTGTATGTAAATATTCCATGCTCCTCCAAGCAATCCTTAAGTGCATGAAATAACAAGCAGGGCCTGGACGCTAATAGTTTTAGTAACATAAGATGCGCCCAAAATTACCCATGCATTAAGGATTGCTTGAAATATCATTGAATATTTATGTACTGTGATACTGTATTTGAGCACTAAGAAATTTGAGCCAGAATTTTATGACAGTTGTGAAGACATTCTAAAGACCCCCGATGCAGGCATATTTGAATGCCGAAACACAGCTGTGTCGGTCTTAGAATTGGATTCTGGTAATAAAAGACTTCTGGCTAGTGCAGCGGACTTGATCCTGGTTCGAGTTCCCACTGTAGTGGACTTTGACCCTGGTTCAATTCCCACTGCAAACTCTTTGTGAGTCCAGCTGGGCAAGTCACTTAACCCTCCATTGCCCCAGGTACAAATAAGTACCAGTATATAATAGTAAACCGCTTTGAATGTAGTTAGAAAACCCAAGAAAGGCAGTATATCAAGTCCCATTTCCCTTTCCCCTTTCCTTTTTTGTGGACTCCACTTTTTTTTTTTTAGCTGGATTGATTCTATTAGGGAGTTTTTTTTCATTCGTTTGTTCTTTATTTATCATTGTATTGAATCAAAGGCAGTGACTTATATATATGCACATATTTTGTGTACAGGTGGGTTTATTTCAAATGGAGGAGTGGCCTAGTGGTTAGAGCACTGGTCTTGCAATCCGTGGTGGCCGGTTCAAACCCCACTGCTGCTCCTTGTGATCTTGGGCAAGTCTCTTAACCCGCCATGCCTCAGGTACAAACTTAGATTGTGAGCCCTCCTGGGACAGAGAAATATCTAATGTACCTGAATGTATCTCACCTGAGCTAACTGAAAAAGGTGTGAGCAAAATCTAAATAATAAATAAATTAATAAATAAAATATTACATGGGACTGATCAAATGCATCAGACCTTGTTCATAACCAGTTAAAAGTAATCAAATGTATCATTGCTTTGCATTATGTATAGGTTTTAGGACCATATTATACAAAATAAGTAATGGCTGCATGTTATCATGAAGAATGCTTAATTATTAATTGCAATTTGAAAAATTAATTGCAGTAACAATTATGATGCCATGCTACATTTCCCTTCTTTCCTCCTCCCACCTTCCAGGCATAGCTGCCAGCAGCCTGCACACTGCACTGGGGCTTTCTTCCTCTGAACTGACCCACCCTTCAGAAAACATGTGTCAGAAGGGCAGAATGGTTCAGAGAGAAGGTCCAGGTGCAGGCCTCAGGCAGCCTATGACTGCCGCTGGCACTGCCTGGGTAAAGACTGGAGGTTCTTTATGGTATAGGGGAGGGAGAGAATTGCGAGGAGCTTTGCAAGGCTGGGAAGGGAAGAGTGAGATACTGGACTATAAATTAGGGAGATGGGGAATGGGAGGGAGGGAAGGAAGGAATTGTGAGAGCTTTGTGGGTTGGGAAAGGAAAGATACCAGACCCAAATCTGAGGGGACTGGGGGAAGAGAGAGAAAGAGAGATGAAGGAAGGAGGGATTTAATCAGTGGTGTAGCCATGGGAGAGGGGCCTTGGGGATCTAGGCCCCTCCTATGGGCTCAGGCCCCCTCCAGAGCTGCAGTACCTGTTCAATGACTTATAGGGTAGCCGAAGCCCTGCTAGCTGAAGAAATCCGCTACCTCAGTCACCTCCTTCCTCTGCGTACTGCCTCAGGAGCAAGGAAGTCAGCAGCATGCTTCCAGCTGCCGACGCTGGTGCTCCTTAAACCTGCTCAGCTTCTTGTATGAACTGAGCATGCTCGGGAGCGCCGGCATCAGTGACTGGAGGCACACCATTGACTTCTTCACTCCTGTGGCAGTATAAGAAGGAAGGGGGTGGGTTTGGCAGTGGATTTCTTCAGCTGGCGGGGCTCCAGCATCCCCACCAGCATAGGTATGACATCTAATTTGGAGGGAGAGGGAATGCGTGCCCCCCCAGTCCATCCCTGGGTCACTCCAGTGGGCTTCTGGCTGCACCCCTGCCTTTAATCATGCAATTAATCATAATTAAACATTTTAATCAAAATCCAGCCCTAAAAATAAGTCATTCAGGTAATGAAACATTTGTATGTAAAAATACTCCTCCTTGCTGATTATTGTGACATGGGACGTTAAGTCTAATCAACAGCTAAGACATGAAGAGGAGTAGTAGTTTTTGTTTTTTTTAATTTAGAGTCTCAGATTAAAAGCTGGTTGGGCAGCTACTATAGAGAACTGTATTGGTTGTTTTGATGTTGCATCTTCACTTTATTCCACAAATGCTGTGTGTGAGCCACAGAAACATCATTATGTTACTCCCCCATGTGAAACCATCCAGTAATCTGTTTAGGATTATGTCACCTGCCCCTTGTGTAATGGGGAGAAATCACTTTTCTCCCTCATTGTGTCCTCTGATGCAGAACTTCTGACGGACTGAAACTGTCCTGAATGCACAAGATGAGAAACGGAAATGTGGCACTTATACACTTTAAACTGGAATTGTCATTTTTTGAAAATTTTATAATTATTTTAAATCTTACAATCAAGTGAATACTTGTACAGAAAAGGAACACTATCAACCAAACTTAAAAAAAAGGAAAAACCTTACATATCCAAGACTGCATAAAGTGGAACTATTGTACAAGAGAAATGTATACCAAGGTAATTAAACCTAACATGATACAGAATACCTAAATATGCAAATACAGATGTTAATTAACCCCTACAACACTTTTAACAGATTGGTATCGAAACACATTCGCAGTAGAAACTGGCAACACCTATTCTGAGTGTCTCTTCATACATCTGGAAAAACTTGAATTTTAAACCCAAGAAAGTGTTCTCCTTATTTAAAGAAAAAACATCTTGAATAACCAATTTCTTATCTGGTACTAAAGCAAT
This sequence comes from Microcaecilia unicolor, assembly GCF_901765095.1. Taxonomy (NCBI): domain Eukaryota; kingdom Metazoa; phylum Chordata; class Amphibia; order Gymnophiona; family Siphonopidae; genus Microcaecilia; species Microcaecilia unicolor. Next base: position 708,347,940 of record NC_044031.1, read on the forward strand.
GGTGGTCGGCAAAGTTGAGGGCATTGCCACTTCAGTATTCGAAGACTCTAAAACAGCCAATATGTCTAAAGGTAAATTGTTCTGTTCCAAATTCTGTTGACTCTCCAAGGGTTTAACTGGAAGGTAGTAGATCTGAGCAAAGGATTCCTCAGGTACACCCAATATTTCCTTAATATATCTAAGCATTTCCCTAGGGGAAATTTAGAAATTATTGCCTTTCAAAGAATTCTCAAAAACCTCAACTTTCCTTCTCAGATTTGCTATATCCTTTATCATTATGGTTTCAATCCTCTGAACAATATCCAATTTTTTCTCTTGCTTTTCTATACGTGCAACTAATTTTTTAACATCAAGAGTCAGCATGGAGCGGTACAAAGGCGTTATAACATCCTCGTTTTTATTTTCCATTCCTTTCCTAATAATATCTAACATTCTATTTGCTTTCTTAGAAGCTGCCGCACAGAGGGTTTCAACGTATCATCAGTGATGACACCTAGATCCCTTTCCTGGTCGGTGACTCCTAATGTGCCATCACGTAGCTATAGTTCGGGTTCCTCTTTCCCACATGCATCACTTTGCACTTGCTCACATTAAACGTCATCTGCCATTTAGATGCCCAGCCTCCCAGTCTCGTAAGGTCCTCTTGTTAAATTGTGAAAGGATTGTGAAAATTACAACTTTGAATAACTTTGTGTCATCAGCAAATTTAATTACCTCACTAGTTACTCCCATCTCTAGATAATTTATAAATATGTTAAAAAGCAGCGGTCCCAGCACAGACCCGTGGGTAACCCTACTCTCTGTTTTATATCTTTTAACCAGTTTTTAAACCACAATAGAACACTACCTCCTATCCCATGACTCTCCAATTTCCTTTGGAGTCTTTCATGAGATACTTTGTCAAATGCCTTTTGAAAATCTAGATACACAATATCGACACGCTCACCTTTCTTTGTTCATCCCTTCAAAGAAATGTAATAGACTGGTGAACCAAGATATCCCTTCTCTAAATCCATGTTGACTTTGTCTCATTAATCCATGCTTTTTTTTGAATATGCTCTGTAATTTTATTCTTTATAATAGTCTCTGCCATTTTGCCCTGCACTGACATCAGGCTCACTGGTCTATAACTTCCCGGATCACCTCTGGAACCTTTTTTAAAAATTGGTTTTACATTGGCCACCCTCCAGTCTTCGGTACCATGCTTGATTTTAAAAATAAATTACGTATTACTAACAATAGTTCTGCAAGTTCATTTTTCAATTCTGTCAGTACTCTTGCTCCAATTTCTAAACCTGGGAGCACACGGCCTTGCCTAGGGTAGCTGTTAGAGCACATAAATTATCAAGCCTAGCCTCGTATGGTTTCTCAAATAAAAAGGACACTGTGTCGGTACCTGCTGAATATCCAAAAAGGTAACTTCCCGCTCACCATCTGCAGCTAAGAATTCACCCGTAGGTAAAGAATGAACCTGCAACAGCAAGTCGGGAGCCCAAAGAAACAGGTGTCTATCGCTGGATGTACCGATGCCTCCAGAAATTTAGAAACAGGTATTGCGGATGGAAACCCCAGGGATCTCTGGATAAGATTGTATCTCATTAAAGAATTCAATGTAAGAACAAATAGAAGAGATGAGAGAGGACAGCCCTGTCTAGTTCCTTGACGACTAGAAAAGGAGGAGACGCTAATTCAATTAATAGAACAGCTTGTGGATTATGATATAAACTTCGTATAGCTTGAAGAAAATACCCCTGAAAGCTATATCAAATGAGGACTGCAAATAAAAATTCCCAGGAAACCCTATCAAATGCCTTCTCCACATATGTGCATAAGTATTGCCATACTGGGAAAGACCAAAGGTCCATCAAGCCCAGCATCCTGTTTCCAACAGTGACCAATCCAGGTCACAAATACCTGGCAAGATCCCAAAAAAGTACAAAACATTTTATACTGCTTATCCCAGAAATAGTGGATCCACTTCAAAGCTAATGAGAAGAGAAGGCATATCCCCCCTCCGAACCTGTTCCAAAGATGTCAAAATAGCTTGAATATTTTTAGTAGCAGTGCAGCCATGCACGAAACCAACTTGGGACTCGCCAACCATAGGATGCAAAATTTTCCTAAGTCGATTGGCATGCACTTTGGCCAATAATTTGGTTTCAAAATTTAAAAGAGTAAAGGGACAATAGGAGGAGAGATGAAGTGGACCCTGCCTAGTTTAGGCAAAGTAATCATTTGCAACACTTGTAATGAATCAGGCAAGCTTTGGTCCTCAATAATGGCAGAGTACATGGCGACCAAATGTGGGCTTATATGTGCTAGGAGTCAAAATTCAACACTAAAGCCATCCGGTCCTGGTGCCTTACCTAATGCACTAGATTGAATGGGCAAGTAATCTCATCAGGTGTTATGGGCGTGCTGAGCATGGTGGTTTGAGAAAGACTCACCCTTGGTAGGTCTAGATTTTGCAAGTACATAGAACCCGGCATGTGGTCTACTTGGCCGTAAAGGGTTTCAAAATATTGCCAGAAAATGGAATTTCCACATCTAAATGTGTAAGCGATCCATCAGTCTGTTGTAAGACCTTTTTAGGGCCTGAGTGAGCATGGATTAAATGGGACGTCAACTTGCCAGCTTTATTACCGTAAAGATAGAGCTGATATTTATAGTAAGTTATAGACTTGACAAGCCCGCTGATGGAGAAGTGTATTAAGCTCAGTCTGATAGGTTAACAAGAGAGCTTTATTATGAACTGTTGGTGACAGGCCAAAATTTTGTCTACATCTACTCGATTCTCCAAGCGCAAAATACGCTGGTAACGCATTTTCAGTTTCCGTTTGGAATAAGCAGTTATTTTCCCTCACAATACAGCTTTTTGCTGTTTCCCAAAAAAGGATAGGTTGCCCTATGTGTTGCTGATTGTTTAAGTGGTATTCCTGCCTTTTTTGCTGTAGAAAGTCATTAAATTGAGGATCAGTGTACAAATCTAGCGGGAATCTCCATTGATAGTTATCCAGACCCTTCCTACCTACGCATAGCTGGAACCATATTAAAGTATGATTAGAAACCCCATAGGCCCCAGTTTCTGCCTGGAGTACTTTGGAGAATAAAGCTGAGATACTAGAAAGTAATCAATTCTAGCCTGGGTGGAATGTTCCTGGGAAAGACGTGTATAGTACTGTTCCGCCGGGTGTAAAGTTCTCCATACATCAATGAGATCCAATGCACTGCATAACAGGGAAAGACCCTTTTCCGGCTCAGATCGAGCCAGATGAGGTGGATTAGACTTTTCCATGAATGGATCGTCGTATACTATAATCCAGGTTATGATCCACTAATGGTGACAAGACCTATATTAATTTACGAAAAACTTGGTTGTTGAAAACATTAGGTTCATAGAAATTTGCAACTGTTTACAGGCAATGATCAACTGAGCAAGTATATATCGACCATCCCCACTTTGGATAGTTTTGTGTATTTGAACATCTAAGCCCTTACGAAATAGAATTAACACCACAGCCTTACGGTGTGATGCAGGAGATTCCACCAATTGTTCCACCCACCATCTCTTAAATTTCTGATATTCATTAGAAGTTAAATGTGTTTCCTGTAACAAAGCTACATCAGCCCGGTGTCTCTGCAAGGCTTGCATAATTTTCTGATACTTAATAGGTGATGATACTCCCTTCAACATTCCAGGAGACAATTGTAAGAGTGGTCATCTATGATTTAGGTCGAGCAGGGCAACTAAATATACACAAAAAAAGAGAAGGCTGTCCCAGCCAGCAGCCCCTCCCACAGTTGAACACTCAATACAAGGAGAAATGCATAGTAACCAGGGTTCCAAGTGTAGGAAAGCTGAACACACATTCAACAATATACCGGAAAACTGTGCAAAAGAGGAGCAAAGATATAGTGGAATTAGAAAAGATACAGAGAAGGGCGATGAAAATGATAAAGGGGATGGGACGACTTATCTGTGAGGAAAGGCTGAGATGGCTTGGGCTCTTCAGCTTGGAGAAAAGACGGCTGAGGGGAGATATGAGAGGTATATAAAATATTGAGTGGAGTGGAAGGGGTAGACATGAATTGCTTGTTTACTCTTTCCAAAAATACTAGGACTAGGGGGCACCAAGTAGTAAATTTATTAGCGAATTGGAGAAAATATTTCTTCACTTAACGTGTAATTAAACTCTGGAATTTGTTGCCAGAGGATGTAGTAAAAGCAGTTAACTTAGCAGGGTTTTAAAAAGGTTTGGATAGCTTCCTAAAAGAAAAATCCTTAAGCCATTATTAAAATGGACGTGAGAAACTCCACTGCTTATTTCTAGGATAAGCAGCATAAAATGTATTGTACTGTTTTGGGATTTTGCCAGGTGTTTGTGACCTGGATTGGCCACTGTTGGAAACCGGATACTGGGCTTGATGGACCTTCTGTCTGCCGCAGTATGGCAACACTTATGTACTTATGTAAAGAGAAACCAAACACCGTAGAGAAGAAATTGAGAAAAGAAAACCTCTTATAAGCACTTCAGAAGCAGAACCATCCCTCATATCATCCCAACCCCACAAAAACAACAACAAAAAACACTCCCCACCCCATGCCTATTCAAAATTCACCCAATCCCTGAACCCCTTCTCAATACGTCCCACAACAGGATAGGTCACCCCCTGACACCCACCCCCCTCCACCCCCCCCCCCCCCAAATGCAAGAAAATGATTCACAGATGATGAAAAGCATCAAGTACAGAATTCACAGTCGACCCTCATATCACAAAGCAAAACAGCGGACCCAACATATCCACCATGGAAGAAAGGTGAAAAAACCCCAAAACCCTTTTATCATCTGTAGACCCTTGGCAATAGAAGTCCCAAAGCAACATCTCAAAAAGAAGCCCAAAACATACAGTACAAATCCATCCTTGCAATAAAGAATAATTATTGATGACCAGTCATAGAAGGCCTCTCTGCTTCAGCTGGAAACCATAGGATAGTCCACCAGCAGATTATAAGAACATATAGAGTCGAAAATTCACCAAGGGTTCCTCAAAGACAGTCCTGGGAAACAGCAAGAATTATGTGTGAAGAACCATCTCCAATTCCAGTGACCCTAAGACAAATGAAGGAAAGGCCCGAAACTATTTAAAAAAAAAAAACACGGGGAGGGGGGAGAATAAAGTGGGGAAAATACTGGACATGAGATGAGACCTTTACCAGACCCATATCTGGAAACAGTTGTGAGCCTCTAGAGAGCATTAAAAAGCCTGGCCCCCATAGGCATAACAGTGTTATAGTGCACCCGATCTTTCTCCAAAAAAACAGCCCAAGAAGCGCTATGGAGCAGTTGAGCAACACTGGTCTCTGTCCTGAATACACAACTGACTCACACTGTAATCCAGAACAGGTCCAAGTCTAATCTCCTGCCTGTACCAGTGAAGAGTTGGCTGTTGTAGAAGTGTCAGCCTGCCGGAGGTTGTCCACAAAGATCTGTGCTGATTCCAATGTATCAAAAAGATGCATTTGTCCGTGGGAGATGATTTTCAGTTGTCTGGTAAAGTAAGTCAAAATGCACCCAGCACTTCACCAGATGTTTGCACAAAGATGCAAAGGTATGGCGTTTGGAGGCCACAACTGCAGAGTAGTCTAGAAAGCATAAAATAGACTTGTTTTTGTAAGATATGGATTTTCCACACCTAATTGCTTGCAGGATGGCCTGTTTATGAGCATAATTGAGCAATCTCATAATTACAGTTCTGAGTCGGGCAGCCGTTTTCTGATGTGCTCTAAGGCGGTGTGCACACTGTATCCTGAAATGCCCAAGTGTTCTGGTAGGTGTAATTCCCAGGGGAACAGGCTTCCAAGAAGCCAAGCAACTCCTGATCAGTAATAGATTCTAGGATGCCCATCAGTCTGAGGTTGTTCCTCCACAATCTTTTTCCAGATCATCTAACTTTGCTTCATAGGAAGCAAGAGTCTTCTGTAGCCGGGCCTGTGAGTTCTTCAGGACCTTCACCCGGTCCTCCAAATAGCTGGTATATTGCTGTAGTTGGGAGAACACCTTATTCAATTTTTGCAAAAGTTCCTGTACCTTTTCCAGTTGGCATCTATAGGCGCCAGTTGGCGATCCATCAATGGCTCCTTTACCGCGGTAACCCCGCTGCTACCTCAGCAATCCATGCGGCTCCCACACTGGGCTCCTCAGGACTCGGAGCTGCTGTGTGTCCCTAGCCGGTTTGGAGTGGGCACTGGCTTTTCTTAATGATTTGACGTCATCGCACTCTGCAGGGCTCCTTGCAGATCACTACCTGATGCTGCGAGTGTTCCCTCAACAAACCATGAACCTGGTAACTAAAAAGATTAACTTGGTAAGGGGGTTTAAAGGATGAGGGGCAGGAGAACAAACTCTGTGTTCTCCAGCATAGTGTCCACGTGACCTCCTTATGTTTTATTTTAAAAAGCAAAACTGGGTAGATAGAGGTTTCAGCTTGTAACTGCCTCAGTGCTAAGTGGCTGCAACCATTGTGCAGAGCCACAAATGGGGCTGTGGAGTCTCAAAATGTATGACCCATGGGATCAAGACGTATTGAAGCCAAGTTACTGGAAGGGCTCACTAATAATACCTGATGGCACCGCTGGGGTTTCTGTAATTTTGCTGCTGAAGGATCCTGTGTTCAGTAGACACATACGGGATACAGACTTAGCAAATTTGAGAATCCTTCTTGATTACTTAAAAATTAAAAATAAAAACAAAACCCTTAATTTTTCTTTTTTCGTTAACTTTAGTGCCCCTAAGTTTCAGTCAAAAGACAACCTCCAATCAGACTCTTCCACTTAACTCCTACTGATTTTCCTGTGCATTAGCCAAAGCTCTTCCCTCCTTAGAAGCCAGCACACAACAGAGTAAGCAGTAGCTGATCACTCCAGCCTCTGTATGCATGGCTGGATATGTCACCTGACTTCGATATCAGAAGCGGAGCCGTTCCTGCTGTATTTAGATAGTCCTTTCTCACTTGCTGCAGAATTGGCTGTACTCTCAGTACTGTGTGAGAATAATGCTAGGCTATGGCACTATTCTTGTGGCCCTCTACATGCCAATGAAAAGCATGTGCTAAATCTAAATATATAAACAGCAAAAATTTGTGTGGGGTCAGCAGCCGCCACATTGAGAGCAGTGCAGCGGCTGGTGGAGGGAGTTCCTAAGAATGTGGCAGCCCTTCAGAAGAGCAGATCTGAAACAAATGCCAGAATTGTGTGTTTGTAGAAAATATTGTTCTGTAATACATGATTGCTCAGCCTTGGTTATTAAGTCTGATTCTCTTGGAAGCAGGGCCATAGCAAGCTATGTGCAGGCATTTCGATTGCATAGGGCACAAGAGAGGCGGGGGCTCCAAAATTGTGTCCTATTATTGCCTTCCTTGCTTGGCTGCAGCGCAGTGGGTGGGATAGGAGCTCTAGTGGGCATATCGCATGGGGCGTACTTCCGGCTTGGGACAGTCCTGCTTGGAAGTACGTTTTGACAAATTGTGGAGCGCTGCTCATGTATAAATGGAATCTGTATTCTTCCTCTGGTTTCCATTTGATCTGCATTCTCCGATTTATTCTTACCAAGAAGAATTTATTTCCAGAATAGATCTAGAGTAGAGCTTCCCAGACTGTGCATAACTACTTACCTCTATTCAGGAAACCTGCATTGCCCCGTTTGATTGACTGCATACTTGTCCTTTAGATTGTAACCTCTTTTGAGCAGGGACTGTCCTTCCTCGTTAAACTGTACAGCGCTGTGTAACCCTAGTAGCGCTTTAGAAATGTTAAGTAGTAGTAGTAGTACTGTGGGTCAGGACCTCAAATGGGAGCTATAAAATCCGTGTTTGGAGTTGTGACTTGGGTGGAGTCCCCATAAGTGCATCATTATACTGCACCTTCAAGGGGTCATACAATTTTATTTGGCCACAATTATGGGTCACAGCTGCAAAAAAATTGACAGGCACTGATCTAGAGCTTTGTGCTAATTCCCTTTGGATGGAATATAATCTGCTGCTTCCATTTGCCTGTATAACTGTGTTCCTGGAGCAGAAGATGCAGAGTCCATCACTGTTTTAGTATGAGCAGAGAGGAGTTAATTGATTTTCTCAAGGTCATAGGTCTCCTGTGCCCTTCAATCCTAAGGTGCAGTTAACTGAAGTGTGCTAACCAACCCTTATCCAACTGATGACCAAAGTTAATGCCAAAACAAAAGAGCAGATTGATAAAAGAAAAATATCAATTTATTATATGACAATGTATATTTCTGTATATTTTTGTCATATACTAAATTGATATTTTTCTTTTATCGATCTGCTCTTTTGTTTTTCCATTTCAAAATTAATGCCATGCACATGAGGCAGTCATAAAATATATGCATATTTTATCTACAGATGTTATATCAAAAGCTTAGCTATACCTCCCTGATGTGCACTACTGCTTATTATAGCGTTATTAAAACTTTATGCATAGCTTTACAAATACGTATGAGACAGACTTTTCTATGTAGAGCTGACAATCTAGGCAACATAAACATATAAGACAGTTTGTGAATTTAGATTTTTTTTTTTTAAGAACATAATTAACCCCTGCTTTTCCTGATCACAGCCTTGCTGATTTTAGGATTTAGAAGGTGATGGGTTTGATGATGTTCAGAGAGAGAGAGTGTGATGCACCATGAGCGTGATGCGGTCATGGTTCCACAAGTGCTTTTGGGAGATGGTGGTACCAATTTTAAGGTAGAAGAAACCTCTAGAGTCTCCGGAGTGGTTTTAGACTCTTCATTGAATATGGAATCTCAGATTAATAGTTTGATTAGAAAAGCTTATTTTAGACTGAAACAGTTAAGTCTGCTGAGATCCTATTTTCTTTTACATGATTATGTTAGGATTATTGTGCAGTTGTCAATTCTATATTTGATGATGGGAATTCTTTACTTGGGTTTGTCTTCTAAGCAATTTTGTAGAATTCAGATGATTAAGAATTCAGCTTCTCAGCTGATATTTCAGAAAACTCGGTGGGATCATGTAACACCTTTGTTGGATGTTCTGCACTGGTTGCTAGTGCAGGCACAGGTTATCTTTAAAGTACTTTGCTTAGGGATCCTTTTACTAAGCTGTGGGAAAAAGGGCCCTGTGGTAGCCATTTTTTCCTGCTTGCCAGGTCCCTTTTTACCATAGCGTGTAAAATCCCCCCCCCCCAAAAAAAAAAAATGGCCATGTGGTAAGATAGCCCTTACTGTGTGGCCATGCGGCGGGGAGCTCTTACCGACAACCATTGAGGTGGCGGTAAGGGCTCCAGCATTAACCCAGTGGTAACTGTCCGCTGCCCGATTACCGCTGGGTTAGTGCCGCACTACAGAAAAATAAATTTCCGTATTGCCAGAAATGGCGCTCACTGCAGCCGAAACTACTGGCGGTGGCCGTGTTGGGCAGGTGTAGTTCCGGATTAGCGAGCGGTAAGCCCATTTTGGGCTTACCTCTGCTTTGTAAAAGACCCCCTTAGTGATTTCGTTTTTGGATGGTACTTGTTCTGAAGGTAGTTCCTAGCTGGTGAATACATTAAAGTTCAGGGCAAATTCTAGGAGTTGCAATAACTTGATGTTAGCTCTTCCATTTGTTAAAGAGGGTACGATTTAAAACTGTTTTTCTAAAACTTTTTTCTTTGCTGCTGTCCAGTATTGGAATAATCGTCCTTTTAAACTTCATTCTGTGAAAAATTGTTCCCTATTTTGTAAAGCTCTGAAAACCTACTTGTTCACTAGGCCATGGTCCATCAAGCCCAGCATCCTGTTTCCAACAGTGGCCAATCCAGGTCACAAGTACCTGGCGAGATCCCAAAACAGTACAATAAATTTTATGCTGCTTATTCTAGAAATAAGCAGTGGATTTTCCCCAAGTCCATTTTAATAATGGTCTATGGACTTGTCCTTTTAGGAAGCCTTCCAAACCGTTTTTAAACCCCGCTAAGCTAACTGCTTTTACTAAATTTTCTTGCAACAAATTCCAGAGTTTAATTACACGTTGAGTGAAGAAATATTTTCTCTGATTCATTTTAAATGTACTACTTTGTAGCTTCATTGCATGCTCCCTAGTCCTAGTAATTTTGGAAAGAGTAAACAAGTGATTCATGTCAACCTGTTCCACTCCACTCATTATTTTATAGACCTCTATTATATCTCCCCTCAGCCGTGGTGTAGCCTCGGAGGGGGGAGGACACAGACCTCCTGGGCAGAGGTCCAATCAGTGTAGCCTGAGGATATCTGCAGGGTGGTATCCTGGTCATCAATACTTTCCTTTAGTAATTAGCTGGGGGAGGGGGAATATCTGGAACTTCTTGAGGCCCATTGCAGTTGTTGCCCTTGGGAAGTAGTCCAGTAATCTAGGAGCATTGGACACTTAAACATACACGGACAGGGAGTTCCTGTTCAGGGCCTGCCTCCCTTCCCTATAGAGCTTACTTAGGACCTTTTGGGGGAAGGGGTCAAGGTCTGGGGAGCCGGCCAGGTTAGAGATGTCCAGTGGTAATGAAAGAGCAGACTGTTGGTCCGATCATGGGCTGGTCCTAAGAGAACCCAAGTTGGACTCTGGTTCAACTCTGTTCATGTTGGTTAAGTCATTGATCTTCTAGAGGATCTCTTGTTCACAGGTGGATTAGCTACCGGTACTACGAATGGAGGTGCCTGGGCATACTGAGGCAATGAATGAGCACGGCAAGTTCTTTATCTCCCTGGATTTGATGGAGGCTTAAGTCCACATTCTCATCAGAGATGCCACAAAAGCTTTCTGGGCAGGCTGTTCCAGTGTTGGTTGTGGCACTTTGACGTTGCAGTGGTCCTGCAAACATTCTCCAAGTTAAGGGCAGTCATTGCAGACCAGCTTCACAGTCAAGAGATTCAGGCTCACCCATATCTCATGACAGGCTGATAAGATCCTATTGGAGGCTGAATCCAGAATGGTCATGGCCCAAGTGGTTCGACTCCTGCAACATCTGGGCAGGGTTGTCATGTTTGCCAAGAATCTTTTCTGTCCCAGAGCTTGGAGTACTTGTGATTCCTGTTTGACGCCTCCCGAGGAGTGGTATTCCTCTCGGAGGAGCAAATTCACAAGTTGCAGGACCAGAAATGCAGATCTTGTGCTCTAGAGGCCCCACAATCATGGGACTGCTTGCAGCTCCTAGGTTCCATGGAAGCACATCTGGAAGTGGTTCTGTGGACTCTGATCCTACATGTGGCCCCATCAGATGGCTTTGATGATGTACTGGGCTCAGAGATCGCAGGACTACAACTGTGCTAGGAAGGAGTCTGTTCCCAATATCTCTTGAAGGGAGTCACTCTGGATCCCCCCGAATGGATTGCGGTGACCACTGACACTAGCCCTTGGGGGGGGGGGGGGGCATTGCTTAAATCAAGTGGCACAGGCAGTGGACATAGTGAGGTTTTTCCAGAAGGGTGTTGAGCAGAGGTTGGCATTTAGGTTCCTGAAGGTTCAGGTTGCAGCATTCACTTGTTGCAGGAGAGAGATATTTGGGATCTCCTTAGCAGCACATGTGGACAGTTGCACATTTGTGCTCCCCGGTCCATCTTGGGATCTCAGTTTGTTCCAGAATTATGCTGTGAGTGCTGTCCTATTGGAGGGTGTCAGGGCTGCAAACCTGGTCTTACTGCAATCCAAATCTCTTTTTCTTGGAAGGCTGTGTCGTCTAGACAATTCCTTCCTTTCTACAACACGTAATTACCTCCTAATTCATATGGAACGGGGAATCTTTGTAGAAGGAGGTTCCAGTGCTCAGTCCAAAAGACTCCATGGATTGGATGTCCAGAGCATTTCACTCCTCTGTTTCTCAAAACATTTGTTCATGCCTTCCAGCCTTCAAATCTTCTGTTGCTCATTGAGTTAAGGTGGCCATTGAGGCAGGTTATATTTGTCAGAACAAGCAGGTGCCAAGAGGATTGAAGGCTCAGGTTACAAACTAAGCCTTCAGTCCTGGGCAGAAGTTCTTGGACTACCTCCTGGGCAGAAGTCTAAGCAGTGTAGCGTGAGGATATCTGCAGGGTGGTGACCTGGTCATTGGTACATTCCTTTGTGAAACATTACAGACTAGATGTACTTGCCAGTGAACAGTTGGCCTTTGGTAGAGCAGTTGTTCAGGAGGCTTTGTCGCCCCCCCCCTCCCCCCACGGTGCGGTTTTGTTTTTGTAAATCCACTTCTTCAGACTGGTATGGCAGAGACAATAAGGTGAAATTTAGGTATACCTGTTAATTTCTTTCTTTGAGTCCTGCCATACCAGTCTGGGACCTGCTCTGGAAGATTTCTGTTTTGAGGACTCCTTAAGTTCTCTGCTTTCCCTTTCTAGTGGTATATGTAGATATGCATTAAAATTATATGCTGCAGTGGTCAGTGGAGTTCTGCTCTTATGAACAAAATCTGTTTGGTGGCTCCCACCTGCCATCCGTAGGGGTTGTATCTTCAACTTGAATCCCCAAGAACTGTTTTTAGTGAGCATGATTTGCATTCATTGTGCAGCTTTCCTTGGTAGATGGCTGTTTTAGTGTGATGGCTTGCCATAGGTTTGAGCAAATGTTAGCATACTTGTGTCTGTTTTTCAGAGATGCAGTGTGTGTGCGCTTGCTTCCTGGTCTGTAACAGACTGGTCTCAGGATTCAGCAAGAAGCAATGAAACTTAAATTCAAGCAAGCAGCAGCTGGGCTGTTGTGTTCTTTGCTTCCCTTTGTCCTATTGCTATGCCTCTGTTTCTTGTTTGCCCTATTACATTTAACAGTACAGTATTTCAGAAAAAAAGCGGAGACTTTTTTTTTTTTTTAATGCCCACACCCTCTGCTTGTATAAATCTCCTTTCTTGAGGCTAGTTATGCTCTGTCCATGAACTGGCTACATGGAGCTCTGAGACAGACCAGTGCCACAGCCTAGGGTTTATCGACATCCCTAAAGGAAGTATGCTCAGAAACGAGCATAGAACCTCAGAACTGAAATCTAAATCCAAACAAAAGCTGTGCAATTGGTAGCTGAAGGATAGCATTTCTGTACTAGTACCGCTGCTTCTCTGAGTCTGTCCTGTTTTAAGGATTTGCTCCTGCTTGAGCTCACAGTCTGCAATTTGCCATGGAGAGGAGAACTGGGGGCTGTTAATGTGTAAATTGCTGCTGGGTGCTTGGGGGAATATGATGTTATTACAGCACTGAAACAAAACATGGAGGTACCCAGCAAAAAACTGAAGGTATCAAAGAGCACACTAGTCTCCTGTGTAAAAGCAGATTGTAACAATGCGCAAGCAGTGAGCTGCTTTTGGAAAGGGAGGGCTTGTATTTTTATTCTTCATGAAATGTTCTTAAAGATATATCACACTTCATATGTTGTTCTCTGGTTTTAGGGTCCAGCTGAAAACAGTTCCTGTTGGTAAAGGTAGAAAATTCTCTGTCAGTAAACTATCTATTCTTATTGCAGGTGTTTAAAAAAATGTCTGGCAATTCAAGTGACAGCGAATCATCATCCTGTGGATGGACAATCATTAATCACGAGGTATGAATTCTGAGGAATTGCCATCTGGTTTATACAGCGCTGAACCAGGCGGTGACTCTAATGCCGAGGCTTCAGAAAACATTCTGAGAGTTTGGAAGGCTTTTATAAATAAAAAAAATTCCCCTCTTCTAAGATTCGTTACTTGAGTAAATAGTGTAGTACCATGTTAGTCCACATTTTAAAGGTAATATATAGAAATAAAAACAAAAGCAAAATGAAGATGAGATGATACCTTTTTATTGGATTAACTTAATACATTTTTTGACTAGCTTTTGAAGGCAATATCCTCCTCTTCAGGTCAGACATGAACAAAAGAGGACAAATATCAGAATGTATGAGTGAAACATATGTGTCAGCTCTGTGGGAAAGCACTTTGCAAGACCTGAGCGCTGCACGATAACATTACAGTTAAATACTAAGGACATTTTGAAATAATCCAGGAACGCTTTTGATGAAATATGTTAACACAAATAAAAGATGTCTTAACAAAGATCTGGGTGTCCTTATCACGTTATAAATCAAAAACTATTCTGCTTTGTCACCCTCAGATCACTCATTCATCTGTCACTGTTTTTTCACCCCCACTCCTACCTTTCCCTGTGACACTGTAATTGGAATGCTTTTATGTTTCACTTGTGTATTCTGATATTCCATAGCGTCCCACAGAGATTTGTGGGTTATATCCCTCTGTCAGCAGGTGGAGATAGAACATTTGAGGTTTGCTTCATCAGGTCAGGTGCACCTGCTTAACCTCAGTATTCTTTTTGTCTAGCAGGTAGAGGGTCATACCTGTTCAGATCTGCATTGATCTGGCTCCTATTCCATTCCCGGGCGCTGTAGAGCCTAATCTGGGGTTGAGGTGTCCCTATGTGGATTTTCTGGGGTACACCTAGTGGTGCCCTATCCTCACCCACCGACCTCCCCCCCCCCTGGTTTTTTGGGGCTATTGTGCCTTAGCACATCTGGTAAAAACACACAGTAAAAAAAGTTTTTAGGTATATTAAAAGCAGGAAGCCGGCAAAAGAATCAGTTGGACCGCTAGATGACTGAGGAGTAAAAGGGGCGATCAGGGAAGACAAAGCCATAGCGGAGAGATTAAATGAATTCTTTGCTTCGGTCTTCACCGAGGAAGATTTAGGTGGGATACCGGTGCCTGAAATGGTATTCGAAGCTGATGAGTCGGAGAAACTTAATGAATTCTCTGTAAACCTGGAGGATGTAATGGGGCAGTTCTACAAACTGAAGAGTAGCAAATCTCCTGGACCGGATGGTATTCATCCCAGAGTACTGATAGAACTGAAAAATGAGCTTGCGGAGCTATTGCTAGAAATATGTAATTTATCCTTAAAATCGAGCGTGGTACCAGAAGATTGGAGGGTGGCCAATGTAACGCCAATTTTTAAAAAAGGTTCCAGGGGAGATCCGGAAAATTATAGACCGGTGAGTCTGACGTCGGTACCGGGCAAAATGGTAGAGATTATTAAGAACAAAATTACAGAAGCGTGGATTAATGAGACAAAGTCAACATGGATTTAGTGAAGGGAAATCTTGCCTCACCAATCTACTACATTTCTTTGAAGGGGTGAACAAACGTGGATAAAGGGGAGCCGGTTGATATTGTGTATCTGGATTTTCAGAAGGCGTTTGACAAAGTACCTCATGAAAGACTCCAGAGGAAATTGGAGAGTCATGGGATAGGAGGTAGTGTTCTATTGTGGATTAAAAACTGGTTAAAAGATAGAAACAGAGAGTAGGGTTAAATGGTCAGTATTCTCAATGGAGAGTAGTTAGTGGGGTTCCCCAGGGCTCTGTGCTGGGACCGCTTCTTTTTAACATATTTATAAATGACCTAGAGATGGCAGTAACTAGTGAGGTAATTAATTTGCTGATGACACAAAGTTATTTCAAAGTTGTTAAATCGCAGGAGGATTGTGAAAAATTACAAGCGGACCTTACGAGACTGGGAGACTGGGCGTCTAAATGGCAGATGACGTTTAATGTGAGCAAGTGCAAAGTGATGCTGGGAAAGAGGAACCCGAATTATAGCTATGTCATGCAAGGTTCCACGTTAGGAGTCACGGGCCAAGAAAGGGATCTAGGTGTCGTGGTTGATGATATGTTGAAACCTTCTGCTCAGTGTGCTGCTGCGGCTAAGAAAGCAAATAGAATGTTGGGTATTATTAGGAAAGGAATGGAAAACAAAAATGAGGATGTTATAATGCCTTTTTCCTTGTCATCAAGCAGATGAAGCCATTACGTATGGGTTATGTCCATCAACCAGCAGGGGAGATAGAGAGCACTCAAACTTTCACAGTGCCCTCTTGGCCAGCTAGCTCCACTGCCTCTTCAGTATTTGCTATCTCCCTTAGCAGGGTGGCTGCAGCTTGTTCGAGTTCCAGAAAAATCTGCCGGGAGGTGTTCCTGGCTCTGCCAGTTGTTAACCGGGGTGTTGGAGGCTATAGCAGCTCACTTTAAAGGCACATAGGTTAGCCCTTTCCCTGCCTTACCCATACCTCTGTGATGTGGGCATATTGCCCTTGCTTTCCCTGTCCTTACCCCACCAACAAGTGGATGCAGGCATATAGGTTCGCCCTTTCCCTGCCTTTCCCACTCATCTGAGTCTCCGGAGTCTTCAATACCTCTGCTTTCCTCACAGCTTAAAAAAAAAAAAAAGTGCGTCGCGTTTTTAAACGCAGAGACGCTGGAACAGAGGTTTTTGACCTGATTTTCAGCAGGATCGTAGTTGTACACTAGATCCTTTGAGGTAAGAGTGTTTTCCAACTCCTCCGGGGTGGGCGCGTGATTGGGGCGATTTTGGCGCGAAACGCCATTTTGGATTTTACCGCCGTTTTTCGGCGATGGCTGCGGACAATGTAAAGCGCTGTTACACTTGTGGCAAGCGCAAATCAGCAGCAGGGCTCTGTAAATCATGCTGTATTGGCGTAGGAGCCGGCCCGAGCATGGCGAGCGATGTTTCTTCCCGCTCTGAGCTGGCAGCGGGCGCCATTTTGCTTACACCGCATGGCGCGGCCTCCGTGGACACGGAGAGACCTGAGCCGGGTGGGGCACCTCGAGATGAGGTTATTTCGGGAGTGGCTAGCACCGGACAGGATTTGGGTGCCCAGGGGTGAATTTTCTCCCCTGGATTTTGTGCTTTGCTGCATAAAGCATACATGATGAAAAGAGCCCTTCCTCAAGGGTCGCCTGAGGCTCCTCTGATTGCCCCCCCCCGATGGATTCTGGCCTGGGACTGCCCGTGGCTTTTTTCCCGGATACTTGGCCTAAAGATAAGCGCAGAAGGGTAATTCCCCTTCAGATTGTGGTGTGCACCTTTTCCCCCCCCCCGTGGTCGGGGTCTGAGGATTCGGAGAACTCTGACAGACTGTTCTTGGTCTGAGGAACCAAGTCAGGTTGCGGATTTACCACAGGATCTGGATGATCCCTCCGCGGTGAGGATTTTCCCACCGTGATGAGCTGCTCAGCGCTTATTTCAGACTACCCTGCAGGCCCTCTCGATTGAAGATCCTGACAGTGGCATGGCCTCCTCGGGTAATCCAGGATGGCTAGTACCAAAGAAGCTGCTCGGGCCTTCCCTTTGCATGACTCCATCCTAGAGCTTGTTTCGGCTCAGTGGGCTGACCCGAGGGACCTTTGAGAGTTTCCAGGGCTATGCGGGCAGTTATACCCTCTGCGTGAGGACATATGGCTCGTTTTCAATGCCTACAGTGGATGCCTAGTCACTGCGGTGACAAAGAGAACTACCCTCCCTGTTGAAGGAGGCTGTTGCCCTGAAGGACGTTCAAGACCGTAGGCTGGAAAACAGCGTTGAAACGGTCCTTTGAATTGCAGGTCTCACGTTCGGGCGTCTGCATGCAGCTGTTATGCTGTGAGAGCCTGCCTAGCTTGCGCCAACAGGCAGTGGCTCAGCCCCGGCAGATGGAGCGGAGCCCTTCTTCGGATGTGGCTCCGCGGATGGAGGTGGCCTGTCCTTTCTGGCTTGATGCCTTTATGACCTTGTCAGAGCTTCGGCTAAACAAATGGCAGTAGCACCAGTGGCGGCTCGGCCGTCGTCTGTGGCTACGACACTGGGCAGCGGACATGGCCTCTAAGCAAAGGTTGGCTGACGTTGCCTTTTCAAGGCCTTCTCTATTTGGTGAGGAGTTATAGAGAAAATTGTGAAAGGCCTGGGTGATCCAAAACCCCAGCGCTTGCCCGAAGATAGGCAGAGGCCTTCCTCTAAGGGCCAAGGCGGTCCACTGCCTCGTACAGACCTCGCTTCCGTGAAGCTAGAAGGTACCCGCCGCTGGGCGTCTGCTTGGTCCACTTCACGTGCCCGTGGTCAGCAGAGGAACTCCTTTCGCTCGGACAAGCGTTCTCGCAGCCGGTGGCTCAAGACCAGGAGTTCAGGGCGACCCTCTCAATGATGGTGCGCCGGCCCTCTCCTCCGATGCCTGTCATCGGAGGACCGGCTTTCCCTCTTTGTCGAGGAGGGGCCAAGATTTCCTCAGATCAGTGGGTTCTGGACCTGATCAGAGATGGATACAGAATAGAATTCAACGCCCCAGTAAGAGACGTGTTTGTGAGTCCCGATGCGGTTCTGCGTCAAAACGGGCGGCAGTGGAGGAGACTTTACAAGTCTGATTCAGTTAGGGGCAGTGACCCCGTGTGCCTCCCGCCGAGCAAGGCTGCGGCCCGATACTCCATCTACTTTGTGGTGCCGCGAAAAGGTGGGTCCTTTTGCCCTATTCTGGACTTAAAAGAAGTGAAAAAGTCCCTGAGGAGTGCGGCATTTTCCCATGGAATCCCTGCGCTCCGTCATTGCGGCGGTTCAGCCAGGAGAGTTTCTCACGTCTCTAGACCGAAAGAAGCTTACTTGCACATACTGATTTGGCCCCCGCACCAGAAGTTTCTGAGGTTTGCGGTGTGGGAAAACATTTCCAGTTCAGGGCCTTGCCTTTTGGCATCGCCACAGCTCCCCGAACCTTTTCGAAGGTAATGGTGGTAGTAGCTGCTTTTCTCAGGCGAGAAGGTATCAGGGTTCACCCGTACCTAGACGACTGGCTCATCAGAGCAGACTCTGCAACAGAGAGCTTACAAGCTACAGCCAGAGTGGTCTCAGTACTGCAATCTCTAGGCTGGGTCGACAATATGGCCAAAAGTCACCTGTCCCCTTCACAATCTCTAGAGTTTTTGGGGGCCAGGTTCGACACAGTCTCGGGCTATGTGTTCCTACCCGAGCTAAGGCGGTGCAAGCTTCAGAATCAGGTCCGTCTGCTCCTGAGGATGCCCCGCCTGCGAGCTTGGGACATTGTCCTGCTGCTGGGATCGATGACAGCCACGATGAAGTGGTACCCTGGGCGAGAGCGCACCTGAGACCTCTACAGTATTCCCTACTCCGGAGATGGTCTCCTATTTCTCAGGATTACCAATGCAGACTTACTTGGCTCCCTGCGGCCCGTCTCAGCATGGAGTGGTGGCTCTCGGACAGCATGCTGCGGCGAGGAATGCCGCTGACGTTCCCCGTTTGGTGCCTAGTGGTAACAGATGCCAGCCTGAAGGGCTGGGGCGCACACTGCAAGGGGAAGCATGCCCAGGGTCTATGGACACCCGAGGAGTCGGAGTGGTCCATCAACCGCCTAGAGTTGAAGCGGTGTTTCAGGCGCTTCTGGCCTTTCAAGTGACCCTGGAAGGATTGGCTGTCAGAGTGATGTCGGACAACACGACAACGGTGGCCTATATAAATCGACAAGGCGGAACAAGGTGCAGAGCACTAGCCGCGCAGGCCGAACTGATTTGCCACTGGGCTGAGCTGCATCTTCAGTGTCTGTCGGCAGCTCATATTGCAGGTCAGAGCAATGTGCAGGCCGATTATCTGAGCAGGCATCAGATCGATCCAGCAGAATGGAATCTGGCAGACGAAGTATTCCTGCAGATCTGTGCCAAATGGGGCAAGCCCGTGATGGATCTAATGGCGACAAGTGCCAATACCAAAGTCCCGTGCTTCTTTAGCAGACGGAGAGATCCTCGCTCGGCGGGGTTGGATGCCTTGGCTCAACCCTGGCCTCCGGGTCTACTTTATGTGTTTCCCCCATGGCCCTTGATAGGGCGCCTGCTCTTGCGGATTCGGCTGCACCCAGGAGAAGTGGTCCTCATTGCCCCGGATTGGCCAAGGAGACCTTGGTATGCAGACCTCCGACAGATGCTCCTGGAGGCTCCTCTGCCATTACCTCTGGTACCGAACCTGTTGACTCAGGGACCGGTAGCCATGGAGGACGCCAGCCGCTTTGGTCTTACGGCATGGATATTGAGAGGGCGCAATTGAGGGATAAAGGTTATTCCAATAAAGTTATTTCCACTCTCCTGCAAGCCCGCAAGCGGTCCACTTCCGTGGCTTATGCCAGGATTTGGTGCCTGTTTGAGTCTTGGTGTGCTTCCAGAGCCATTGTTCCAATGCGGGCTCCTGTCTCGCCGATTCTGGACTTTTTGCAGGAAGGTGTACAAAAAGGCTTGGCCTATAATTCCCTGCGGGTGCAGGTGGCAGCGTGGCCTCCCGTCGTGGTAAGGTGGCAGGCATGTCTTTGGCTGCTCACCCAGATGTGGCACGGTTTCTTAGAGGGGTGCTTCGGCTCCGACCTCCAGTGCGAGCACCCTGTCCAGCTTGGAACCTGGGGCTAGTTTTGAAAACCCTGCAGGCATCTCCTTTTGAGCCGCTTCGGCGAGCATCGGAGAAAGACTTGACACTGAAGGCCGTTTTTCTGGTGGCCATTACCTCGGCGAGACGGGTGTCAGAGCTCCAGGCGCTGTCCTATAGAGACCCATTTCTGCAATTTTCAGAGTCCGGAGTCACGGTTCGGACCGTGCCTTCCTTTATGCCTAAGGTGGTTTTAGCTTTTCACTTGCCCTCTTTTTCAGAGGAAGAGTTTCCAGAATCTTTTGGCAGCTGCACCTTTTGGATGTGCGCAGGGACTCTGCTGCAGTATCTGCGAGTTACTAACTCTTTCAGGACTTCTGATCATCTGTTTGTTTTGCTATCTGGTTCTCGCAGAGGGTCTCCAGCGTCTAAAGCCACTATTGCCTGCTGGCTCAAAGAAACTATCTTTTCAGCTTATCTGCTGGCCGGCAGGGCCTGTAGCCTTTAAGGCACATTCTACTAGAGCGATTTCTTCCTCTTGGGCTGAAAACTGGAGCACTCTCTCTTGAAGAGATATGCAGTGCAGCAACATGGGCTTCTAAGCTCTCCTTTGCCCGACATTACAGGCTGGATGTGGCTGCCAGGAGGGATGCGCGTTTTGGTGCACAAGTGCTAGCGCGTGGTGTGGCTTGTTCCCACCCTATCTAGGGATTGCTTTGTTACATCCCATACGTAATGGCTTCATCTGCTTGATGACAAGGAAGGGAAATTAGATTCTTACCTTGGTAATTTTCTTCCTTTAGTCATAGCAGATGAAGGCCATGAGCCCTCCCTGTATGATTGTCTGTATGCTGTGAATCTGTTTTTCAGGTTCTGTTCTAATTTCCTGAAGTTCCTTCCTTGGGAGAAAGTTGGAAAACAATCTTCAGGATTCATGTCAGTTTAAATTTAGGAGGATGTGTTCATTCCCTCCAGCATGTTTTTTTTGGAGGATGTGTTGATTCTCTCCAGGAGGCGCGTGTGTTCCCCTCCAGTTCTATAAATAGGAGGATGAGTTCATTCCCTCCAGTGTGTTGGGAGGATGTGTGATTCCCTCCAGGAGGCGCGTGGTGTTCCCCTCCACTTATACAATAAGGAGGATGAGTTTATTCCCTCCAGGAGGATGTGCATTCCCTCCTTTATGAGTTCATGCCCTTGTGATGGGCCATCGTTCGCTGTGAGGAAAGCTCTTGTGATTCCCATTGCGGTTTGCCATACTGCTTTGGAAGCTTCAAATACTGAAGAGGCAGTGGAGCTAGCTGGCCAAGAGGGCACTGTGAAAGTTTGAGTGCTCTCTATCTCCCCTGCTGGTTGATGGACATAACCATACGTAATGGCTTCATCTGCTATGACTAAAGGAAAGAAAATTACCAAGGTAAGAACCTAATTTTCCCGTATCGCTCCATTGTGCGACCGCACCTCGAATATTGTGTTCAGTTCTGGTCGCCGTATCTCAAAAAAGATATAGTGGAATTAGAAAAGGTGCAGAGAAGGGCGACGAAAATGATAAAGGGGATGGGACGACTTCCCTATGAGGAAAGGCTAAAGCGGCTAGGGCGGCTGAGGGGAGATATGATAGAGGTCTATAAAATAATGAGTGGAGTTGAACGGGTAGATGTGAAGCGTCTGTTCACGCTTTCCAAAAATACTAGGACTAGGGGCATGCGATGAAGCTACAATGTAGTAAATTTAAAACGAATCGGAGAAATTTTTTCTTCACTCAACGTGTAATTAAACTCTGGAATTCATTGCCAGAGAATGTGGTAAGGCGGTTAGCTTAGTGGAGTTTAAAAAAGGTTCGGACGGCTTCCTAAAGGAAAAGTCCATAGACCTTTATTAAATGGACTTGGGAAAATCCACTATTTCCGGGATAAGCAGTATAAAATGTTTTGTATATTTTTGGGATTTCTGGGTATTTATGACTTGGATTGGCCACTATTGGAAACAGGATGCTGGGCTTGATGGACCTTTGGTCTTTCCCAGTATGGCAATACTTATGTAGATTTTCTCCTGTTTCTATATTAAAAAAAAAAAAAAGTCAACCAGATGAACTGGATGAGGTAAGATGTTGAACATTAAAAAAAAAAAAGCGATCAGACTGAGGAGAGCTGTTCCGCGATTGTGAACAGCGTTGGGGAGGGGGGTGTCAGTCTCTGTATGCACCTGTATGTCTATTTCGTTGGAATCTGTGAAACATTGCTTCTGGTGTGAGAGCGAGAGAGCAGTGTCGGGGGGGGGGGGGGGGGGGGAGGGTGCGAGGCATGTTCACGGAGGGTGGAGTCAGCTGGGAAACCGGCTTTGCAGACTTCAGAAGTGCCGGAGCGTAGTTTAGCAGGAAGCCCGGGTCTTGCTTCGGTGCACACTTCTACAGGCGCCATTTCTCCCCTGCACTGCATGGTAGCGGGACAGCCGCGTGAATATTTTCCCGCCTCAGCAACATTAGATTTAGATGCGCCAGGGGACTCAACAGAGGCTTCAGGGGTGGATAATGCACCATTCTCCCCTGAATTTGTGCTACTCATGCACAAAGCTTTTTACTGAAGCGATCGGGTAGCCTCAGGATACTTCCAGGTTGCTCTCCTCCTCGGACCATTCAGATGCCATTTTTGCCTAAGAGACCACGTGTTGAGGTCTCGCAGGACGTGAATGACGCCTCTGGGCCCTGCGATGCGGAGGATGGCCACTTTCTGGATATTCCCTACCAGCTACCTCTGAGATTCTTGGAGGAACTGCTGCCAGTTGAAGGAGATGACCCCACAGCAATTCGGCTTTTCAGGAAGGAGGAGCATCCAGCCCTCATCATCCAGGCGCTTGAGGTTTTGAATATTTCTTCCCCAGAATCCACATCTATCACGCCGTCCATTATGTTGGGGACCAAGAGGCCCCCAAAGAACTTTCATATCCATAAGTCCATGAAGGTTCTCACCTCGAAGCAATGGGATTCTCCAGACACTGGCCTTCAGGTGGCGCGGGCAGTGGCGCATCTTTTCCCGCTGTCTGCAGAGGAGTTGGAGTCCTTGCCTTGTGCCTTCCAGTGGTGGACTTCTTAATCACAGCGGTCACTAAAAAGACCATGCTGTTGGTGAAAGGGGGCACGGATCTAAAGGACACCCAGGATCGGAAGTTGGAATTTTCTTTGAAGATGTCCTTTTGAGGTAGCAGTATTGTGCCTCCAAGCGTCTGTGTGCAGGTCTTATGCGGCATGTGCATCTTTCATGGGTCCAAAAGGCAACTTCTCCTGACAAGCTCATTGGATCCTTGCCAGCCCTGGAATCTGGCCTTGCGTATTTGGTGGATCTTCCAGCAGAAGCAGTAGCCCTTTCGGGGGGAGCAATGTTCTTCTGCTTCCACCTCTCGTGTCTCCGGCCATTAGAAGTTCCCAATGATGGGGCCCTGGTCCATTCCCTGATGGTCATCAGGGGATGGCTGTCTCATTTTCTGGGGGTGTGACCAGGGTCACTTCAGATGATTTATGAAAGCGTGAAAACACCTTAGGAAGGAAGGAAGGACGGATAGAACCGTCCAAATGCACACCCTTGCCTCCATAAACTGGAGAAAGGGGTCCCTGCAGGACAGCGCCTAAAGCTCCAAAACCAGTCTCGCTGAGGCGATGGTGACCAAAAACACAGTCTTCAACGTGAGGTCTTTCAAGGACAAATTGAGCCCCTAGATTGTCTGTCCTTGAAAGACCTCACGTTGAAGACTGTGTTTTGGAGGCCGTAGGTGGTTAACGCCCCGGGAAAGTGTACCATGTCCAGATGCGAGGCCAGAGAAGAGTCCTGAAGTCGGCCCCAAAAACTGGCAAAAGCTGCCACCTGAACCTTTAAGGAGCTCAGGGACAAAGACTTATCAAGGCTAAGAAGGAAGATACCAAGGTCAAGGTAGCTGCAATGCCTGAATAGGAACACCACAATTCAAAGGTCTGCCAGACCCTCGCATATATCGTGGAAGTAGACCGCTTCCATGCCTGTAGCACTGTGGTAATCACCCTGTCCGAGTAACCTGAATCAGCTGCTTTTTCTCCCAGCCTTTCGCTGAGAGGACTACCCATATGAGTTCCGACCTTTGAGGTGTCTCGACGTGCGGTGCATTCTTTGCCGGTATCAGGAAGTTGCCAATGACTTCCATCGTTCTGATCATCTTTTCGTCCTCTTTGTGGGTCGCAAAAAGGGAGAGGTAACCTTGAAGGCCACAGTGGCTCATTGGCTACGACAGGCGATCGCTTCAGCTTATACCGCCACAGGGAAGCCCATTCCTTTGCGGGTGAGAGCGCATTCTACCCGGGCCTGGGTGGCTTCTTTCACCAAATCCTGCTCGATTTCATTGAAGGAGATATGCAGGTTGGCCACTTGGGCTTCAATGCATACCTTCTCTAAGCATTACAGATTGGATGTGGTAGTATGTCAGGATGCAGCCTTTGGGACCTCTGTCGGGGCTGCTGGGTTTGCAGTGTCTTGCCCCACTTTGAGGGCTGCTTTGGTACATCCTACAAGTCTCTGGATTGATTTCTGGGGCGCTATGGAAGGTAAAATTAGTCCTTACCTGATAATTTTCTTTCCATTAGTCCAAACAGATCAGTTCAGAGGGCCACCCTGTGTTCTTCCTTGTTCAGAATTGGTTGTTTGTTCTCATTGGTGTGCTGGTAAATGTTTAACAGGCTCTCTCCCCGGTCCACCTCTGCGTCCCCCTCAAAATTGCAGAGCTGGCTATAGCCGGAGAGAGAGCCTGGGGGGGGGGGGGGGCAATGCATTACTCTCTCCAGGAAAAAAAAATTAAATGATCCCAGGTTCCAGTCTAATTCATGTTTAATGTGGGATAAAGTGCCATAAATAAGTAAATAAATATAAACTTTTAACGTTGAGCACCTGATTCTCAAAGTGGACAAATTCCAAACGCTATAATGAAAATAAAATGATTTTTTTCTACCTTTGTTGTCTGGTGACTTTGTTTTTCTGATCATGCTGGCCCAGAATCTGATTCTGCTGCTATCTGTCCTCTTAACTCTGTTTCCAGTGCTTCCTTTCCATTTATTTCTTTACTTTCCTCCTTTTTTCTTCATTTCTTGCCCTACATCCATAAGTAAAAGCCGGGTCCTCCACAGACTTGATTGTCCAGTGGATCCAGGTTATGCCTATTTTCTCCATCCATGTGCAGTATTCTCCTTTCCTCCTTTTCCCTCATCTCATCTCCTTCCTCTCTCTTCACTTCCCTCCATCCATGTCCAGAATTTCTTTCTCTCCCCTCCATCCATGTGCATCTCCTTCCTGTCTTCCTTTCCCTCCCCTCCATCCATGTCCAACAATTCTCCTTCCATCCATCCATGTACAGCAACTCTCCTATCCCCTCCCTTCCATCCACCTATGTCCAGCAACTCGCCTATCCCCTCCCTTCCATCCACCTATGTCCAGCAACTCGCCTATCCCCTCCTTCCATCCACCCATGTCCAGCAACTCTCCTCTCCCCTGTCCTCTCCTCTCCCCTGCCCTCCCCTCCATCCACCCATGTCCAGCAGCTCTCCTCTCCCCTGCCCTCCCCTCCATCCACCCATGTCCAGCAGCTCTCCTCTCCCCTGCCCTCCCCCTCCATCCACCCATGTCCAGCAACTCTCCTCTCCTCTCCCCTGCCCTCCCCTCCATCCACACATGTCCAGCAACTCTCCTGTCCAGCAACTCTCCTGTCCCCTGCCCTCCATCCATACCCAGCAATTCTCTCCTCTCCCCTGCCCTCCATCCATTCAATAAAAAGGTATCTTATTTTCTTTTTGTTTTATTTCTATTTATAATCTTTACGAGTCCCCACAGAATTTTGAAGGTTTAACTATACAGTTGGCCCCTAATCTCTTAAGATAGAGAAAATACCTGGCATACATGCTAGGGTAACTTTTTAAAGGAGAATGCATGAAGTTTTAAAATAATCTGTAAGCATTACCTGAAGTATCTTTTTCTCAGTTACTTCCTGTCTCATGGGTCTCTTTTTCTATGTGCCCTACTCTTGCTTGGAGCTTTGAAGTTTCCACTGTTGCTCTGGACTCATTATATCTGGTATCTAAACCCTGTCTGCCAATTTAGGCCGATGAGGAGCATTTGTAGGTGAGGAATGGATGTCCTCTGTAACTGTGTGGTTGACAATTTTTGCAAGTATGAATGTATAAAAGCAAAGAAAACGCTGTCATATACTTCTTTTAAATCCATGCAAGGCAATTTCGCTTTTGCTCTGGCATCTAGTGAACAGAGCTGCCTGTGCCTTCATCTTCAGCTCTGTGGCCTTTGTGCTTTAAATATCACTTTAAAACTTTGTTTTATCTAGAAAGTAGAAGAGTGGTTCCTACCAGGAACAGGGTCCAAATCCTGATAGGCAAGGAAACAATATATGATAGTTGTAGTGAGGGGTGGGGGGATTGTACGAGAGATTTCTGTATGTATAAAAGTGTTTTGCACACAGAAATCATGTTTTTCTAAAATTTACGTGGGATGTAGGCATAGGCATATAATATAAGTTTTTCTTGCCTGATTGGACATGTTCCTGAGGTGGGATTAGGGCTTAATTTTCACTTACATTCACATATTATGAAATACATACAGAAGCACATATGTGCATGCCCAGAGCAAGCATAAGTGGTGTGTAGATACATTCCGTAGGCTGTTTTTTTTTTAAGTGAAAGTATGCATATTCTTGCTGCACAAGTTAGCAGCCAATTATGAATAGCTGTCATTGACTGAGAATGTCAAAGACCTTGTCAGGTATTAATTGCTACAGGAAGTTGCAGGAGTCAGATGTAATTAATCTGAGGGCACTGCTTTGCACCCTAGTGACATGAGGATGTGGAGGGCGAGAATAGGCCTCACAGATCTTCTTCACATTACCATCTTTGATTTTTTTTCTTCTTGAGAACATGAGAAGCAGTCTGTTTCTGAAGAATTGCTGTCTTTATCTAAATTGTGTCCAAATGAGAATTTTGGTTGTTAAAACATGTGCGGACTGTGAAATGTTGCAGGAAGACCTTAGGAAATTGGAAGACTGGGCAACCAAATGGCAGATAAAATTTAGTATGGACAAATGCAAGGTGATGCACATCGGAAAGAATAATCCAAATCATAGGTTACCTGATGCTATGGTCCACTTTGGGGGTCAGCACTCAAGAAAAAGATCTAGGGTGAAATGTTCTGCTCGGTGTGCGGCAGCGGCCATAAAAGCAAACAGGATGCTAGGATTTATTAGGAAAGGGATGGTGAATAAGACCGAAAATACTATAATGCCCTCTGTATAACTCCATGGTGCGACCGTAATTTGACTATTGCGTTCAGTTCTGGTTACCATATCTCAAAAAAGATATAGTGGAATTAGAAAAGGTTCAAAGAAGAGCGGCCAAAATGATAAAAGTGTTGCAATTCCTCTCGTATGAGGAATGGGTAAGAGGTTAGGGACTCTTCAGCTTGGTAAAGAGACGGATGAGGGGGAGATATGATTGAGGTTTACAAAATCCTGAGTGGTGTAGAATAAGTAGAAGTAAATCGATTTTTTACTTGTTCCAAAAGTACAAAAACTAGGGGAACCTCGAGGAAGTTACATGGAAATACTTTAAAAACAAATAGGAAGAAATATTTTTTCACTCAACGAATAGTTAAGCTCTGGAACTCATTGCCGGAGGATGAGGTACAGAGGTTAGTGTATCTGGGTTTAAAAAGGTTTGGACAAGATCCTGGAGGAAAAGTCCATAGTCTGCTATTGAGACAGACATGAGGAAGCAGCTGCTTGACTTGGGATTGGTAGCATGGAATGTTGCTAATAATTGGGTTTCTGCAAGGTACTTGTGACCTGGCTTGGCCACTTCTGGAAACGGGATACTGGGCTAGATGGACCATTGCCTACACAGATTCTTGTTACTCTTCTGCTTAATCCTGGTGTCTGGACCACCTCTGGGCTCTTGTTCCCTCTCTGGTCCATTTTGCAGTAGACCCCCCCCCCCCCCAACATGACCATTCCCCGAGGACCATCACAATGACAGAGCACCTGCTGCACTTGGGGCCATCTAAAGACAGTGATACTGTGTCACTTCTCAGAGGATTGCCAGCTGCCTGCCAGGGACTTACGACACCCTCCCCACCTGAGCCAAGATCATTGGATGGACCATTGGTCTGACCCAGTATGGCTGTTCTTAGATTTTTACCGTAATTAAAGAACTGTTAGTTGTTGATAGATGGACTCTCCATAGACAGGCCTGAATGCGGTTTATTTTCTTTTGAATGGTACAGGGTTTGAAAGCATATGCACATTTTCTGAATTATTTTCTTAACTCCTGTATGTTTTAGAATCCACTGAATTTTTATTTATTTATTATATTTACTTGATATCATGCCAAGGTGCTGCTGGGCGATTTACATTTATAACTGAAAGAAAGGAAAGGAGAAGAGGAACAGAGGAGAAGAGCAAGAGAATGACAGGAGGGGGAGAGAGGAGATGAGTGGAGAACAATGGGAAGGGAAAAACAAGGGAGGAAGCTCTGCAGTATGAGTAAATTATCCAAATGGGAGGTATTTTTACAAGTTGTTTTTTTTTTTAATCGAGGGAAAGAGGACTTTGGTTGATTATGTAGGCCAAGATAACAGAAGCCAGTATCTCTAGGAATATCAAGACAGAAACAGAATGATTTGGGAGGGCAAGAAGGAGCTGATTTGAGAGGAGTTAAGAGAAGTCATAAGGAGTGAGATCTGCCAAATAACTGCGGTAATATGGTGTCAGACCTCTGAATACAAGGCAAAGGATTTTAAATTTGAGCCTGACTGCAATGGGCAGCCAGTGATTGGACGGAAGTAAAGAGGTCACATTGTCAAAAATGACATGCATTATGTAATAGTTCAACAACCAGTTGATTTGAGCTAAATGAAAGTGTTTCAAAGACACCAAGGGAAGACCATTATAAGGGCATTTCAGTAGTCTACATGAGAAATAACTAGTGCCAATATGAGCATTCTTATGTTTGAGGGGAAGAATGATTTTGACTGAACAAATATGGTACCAAAGTCATTCTGGGTCTTGAAAGTGAGTTTGAGATCAAATATAACCCCCCCCCCCCCCCCCAGAATGTGTACTGCATCCTGATAAGGAAGTGACAGTTTGGGAAGTGAATATACTCACATTTGGAGGAATTCAAAAATAATGATCATCTCTTAGCCAGGTGGAGAGAGCCTGTAGGCAGGAATTAAGAGAAGAAACATTAGATAGGCGAGTGGAAGACTGAAAAGAATTTGTACATAATCAGCGTAACAATATGCCAAGAGATGGGTTCAGAAGAGGAAGTGGGGATAAGAATATTTTTAAAAGAGTGGGAGCTAGAATAGAATAGACCCCCCTGAAGAGCACTGCAGAGTGAGAGATGGGAACAATAGTAGGAACTGCCACCGAAAGGCATAGATTGAAACCAGAAGTGAACTATACCTGTGATCCCCCAAGACTACCTGCCTGACATGGATATAGGGCAAAGAGTTTTTACCCAAAAAGAGTAATAGTTGATGTAAGACAGTTCTTTCCAGTTATTTAGCGAGAAAAGGAAGATGAGAAATGGATCCTGCCAACCTGTTCAGCTTTTTAGACTCAAGGGAGGCTTTTTTTTAAAAACTGGAGATATGAGACTATGCTTTCACAAACTAGGCATCTAGCCATAGGAAAGGCTGGTTTGGAGAAGAATCAAACAGAATTTCTGAAAGAGAATTGCGTACCAAGGATCTAGCAGAGAGGAAGTGACGTGTAGGGAGGAGACAAATTTCATTACTGCCACTAGAGTGAGTAAATGAAGTGTACTTTATGTAGAGGAGAGGTACAGTTGTGGTTAAAAGGAAGCAATGGGGGAAAGATGGGGAAAGGAAAGAAGGGATTCCAGTGGTGGGAAGGTTCAGGAAGGAGGACGCAATCGCAATGAAGATGAATGCTCAAGGACAGAAGAGAGTAGAGAATTTCATCTGCCAAGCAAGTATCGGGGTGAAGAATTGAGGATAGGTGAGAAGAACCGGGGGAAGAGGGAGGGACGATGGCATTAAGGATTTTAAAAAGCTTCTGAAGTGTATTTAGGAGAGTTAGATAACACCTTCAAAGTAGGAATGTTTAGCTTATGAAGAGTAGAATTAAATTCTCAATGCTCAACATGAAAAATGTGATCGCTAGGAGGGATATGAGATTTACATCGCAGGTGTTCAGCACATTGCACCTGCTGCTTAAGCAAGAGCAATCCTGAATGAAGCCAAGGAGAGTGTTTACGGGAACTACTTGCAACGTGTCTAGGAGGTGCAATAGTCTCAAGAAGTGAGGAGAGAAAGGCATAAAGATCACATACTAGATCTAGGGGGGGGGGGGGGGGCGTCGGGCTGGAAATCCAGGAGGAAAACCTGCTGTTGACTTAGCTCATGTTCAAGGTGATATAATGGCCTCTTTAACACAAGAGAATGTGGATGCAGATAAGGAAAAGTGATGAGGAAGTGGCCAGACCTGGGAAGGGGAGAGGCAGAAAAAGAACAGAGCTGAATAGGCAAAGGAGAGAGGGAGAATACAAGATCAACAGTATGTCCCTGTGTGAGAGCAGGAAAGTACCTAAGACTATGCAGAAGAGAGAGAGAGAGAGATTCTTAGCAGAATTGGAAGGAGGAAGATTGAAGTCCCCCCCCCCCCCAAACAATGATTGGAGAGCATGAGATGCATAAATCAGCAAGTAGAACTGAGAGCTCTTTGAGGGAGGGGAGGGTGGCAAACTAAGGCTAGAAAGAAGAGGCTGCAGGGGGTGAAAAACACATGACCCAAACTGCCGAGAAAGAGAGGGGTTTAAAGTTCCAAGGGGAGGAGTTAAAAGTAGAGAAGCGGAGAAATGCTATTCTGTCCCCTTCCTTTGAAGGCCTGCAGTGAAAGGTAAAAGCAAAGCCTGGTGATGAGGCATCAAGAAGGGGGGAACAGTTTCACTTGAGCTAAGCCTTGTCTCTTTAATAGGAATCTGGAAATTGAGGAAGGAGATAAGAACTGCTAAGACAGAGCCTTTATGCTGCATGGAGCTGGCATTAAAAAGGCCCAGTCTGAGAGGGAACAAGAGCCCAGTGGCGGTCCAGACACAAAGGATTAAGGAGAAGAGTTAACAAGAATCTGTGCTAGGCAGTGCTGAATGTGTTTGAGGGAGGGAAAGGATGGCCATAAATCTTGGTTCAGTTTGGGATGATGTTGCAAGCACCCTGGAAGGCAGCTGACATCTTCTGAGAAGAAAAATGATACGGTATCACTACCTCTGTGTAGGACAGAGCACGTGCTGTACCAATGGTCCTGGGGAGAGGAGGGTTACTGTTGCTGATTCCATTTTGCAGTAGAACCCCCACCCCAACATGACCATTCCCCCAGGACCATCACAGTGACAGAGCACTTGCTGCGCTTGGGGCCATCTAAATACAGTGATACTGTGTCACTTCTCAGAGGATTGCCAGCTGCCTGCCTGGGACTTACGACACCCTCCCCACCTGAGCCAATATCAATGGCATGAAAACATGCTTCTATAATGGCCTGGTAGGGAGCGGCTCCTGAATTTACTTCATCTGGTAGTGGGTGGGGGGGGGGGGGGGGGGGTAGGAACTGTTAAAACTGCCTGGTTGGGGGAGCAGGGATTCATTTGTAGACAGAAAGGAACTGGAACAGTATAGCTTGTGGCAGGGGCAGGAGCAATAGGAGAAGAGGGCCTAGATGGAGTGGAGTGACTGTTCTGCTCTAGGCTTATCCCCTCCCCTCCTTGTGCTCCAGGTACTGCAGGGAAAACACTTCTGCTTCTTGCTGCTTTGACTCTGGAGTCTGTACAGAGTTGGTGGTGGAACTGTATTCCAGGTAGTTTGGTCTGCAGCACTTTAATCACAATTAACATGTTAATTATTAATCTCGATTAAAAAATGTAATTGCAATTCATGATTAAGTGCCCTCCCTTCCCTGTTTGCCCACCCGCATGCACGCACGGTCGGTCTGGCATCTCTCTCTCCCCTCTCCTCCTGTCCCTGTTTACTTTTTTTCCTCCCTCCCAGTAATGTTCGAACCGACAGCAGTATTGAAACGCTGCCTCAGCCTACACTGGGCCTTTCCTTCTGACTCGTCCCGCCCCCTTCTGACATAGCTTCCTGTTTTCAGAAGAAGGGCGAGATGAGTCAGAAGGAAAGGCCCGATGCAGGCTGAGGCAGAGTTTCATACCGCTGCAGGGTGAGATGTACTTGGGGGGGTGGGGGAGTAAACGGAGAGGAGGGAGAGGTCGCCAAGGTCGGGGAGGGGAGAGAAAGCCACCAGGGGTCCGGGAGAGGGGGCCAGATGACGGACTGACCGTGCAGGCAGGCAGGTGAGGGGAAAGAGGGGAGGTATGGCCCATGAGAAAGAGAGAATGAATGAATGGGTGAAGGCACAGGGGGGCAAATGAGAGAGAGAATGGGTGGAAGGTACAGGGGGCCACACGAGAGAGAGAATGGGTGAAGGCATGGGGACACATGAGAGAGAAAGAGAGAGAGAATGGGTGAAGGCAGAGGGGGAGCATGAGCTCAGACCCCTTCAAACTGCAACACGTGTTCAGTGGCTGGTGGGGTAGCTCAAGCCCCGCCAGCCAAAGATATACGCTACCTGAGTCACCCCCTTCTTCCTTGTACTGCCTCAGGAGCGAGGAAGTCAGCGGAGTTCCTCCAACCACCAGTTCTTGCACTTCCCAAGCATGCTCAGTTCGTTCATGAACTGAGCATATTCGAGGAGTGTCGGCATCAGCGGCTGGAGGAACCCCTTGCTTCTGAGGGAGCACAAGGAGGAAAGAGGCCACTTTGGCAGTGGATTTCTTCGACTGGTACATAAGTACATAAGTAGTGCCATACTGGGAAAGACCAAAGGTCCATCTAGCCCAGCATCCTGTCACCGACAGTGGCCAATCCAGGTCAAGGGCACCTGGCACGCTCCCCAAACGTAAAAACATTCCAGACAAGTTATACCTAAAAATGCGGAATTTTCCAAGTCCATTTAATAGCGGTCTATGGACTTGTCCTTTAGGAATCTATCTAACCCCTTTTTAAACTCCGTCAAGCTAACCGCCCGTACCATGTTCTCCGGCAACGAATTCCAGAGTCTAATTACACGTTGGGTGAAGAAAAATTTTCTCCGATTCGTTTTAAATTTACCACACTGTAGCTTCAACTCATGCCTTCTAGTCCTAGTATTTTTGGATAGCGTGAACAGTCGCTTCACATCCACCCGATCCATTCCACTCATTATTTTATACACTTCTATCATATCTCCCCTCAGCCGTCTCTTCTCCAAGCTGAAAAGCCTAGCCTTCTCAGCCTCTCTTCATAGGAAAGTCGTCCCATCCCCACTATCATTTTCGTCGCCCTTCGCTGTACCTTTTCCAATTCTACTATATCTTTTTTGAGATACGGAGACCAGTACTGAACACAATACTCCAGGTGCGGTCGCACCATGGAGCGATACAACGGCATTATAACATCCGCACACCTGGACTCCATACCCTTCCTAATAACACCCAACATTCTATTCGCTTTCCTAGCCGCAGCAGCACACTGAGCAGAAGGTTTCAGCGTATCATCGACGACGACACCCAGATCCCTTTCTTGATCCGTAACTCCTAACGCGGAACCTTGCAAGACGTAGCTATAATTCGGGTTCCTCTTACCCACATGCATCACTTTGCACTTGTCAACATTGAACTTCATCTGCCACTTGCACGCCCATTCCTCCCAGTCTCGCAAGGTCCTCCTGTAATCGTTCACATTCCTCCTGCGACTTGAGTATCCTCACCAGCAAATGTATCATAGCTGATGTGGGGGGGAGGAGGGAGAGGTATTGTTGCCCCCCCCCCCCACCCCAGTGGACTGCTAGCTATGTCCTGCCTTTAATCATAACATAGTAACGTAGTAGATGACGGCAGATAAAGACCTTGTATTGTCCATCCAGTCTGCCCAACAAGATAAACTCATTGTATGTGATACTTTCTATGTATACCTGTCCTTGAATCGAAATGCAGCTCTAGTGGAAATGTTTCTTTTTATGTTTTGTTTGTTTGGCTGTCCTTCCTTGTAAGAGCTTGTAGTGCCTGGACTCAGCCTGCTTAAAGATCACATCTGTGTTTCCTTCTGGTGGAACTCCTGAATCTTGGCCCCGACTGGGCTTTACACCTGTTGTTATACTTAAATAACCAAATCCGTCTGTTTGCAAAACAAGCTGGCCTGAATCCAGAGTAAGTTAATCTTTTTCCCTCCGCCTGACTCCTGCTCATGAATGATGAAGGGTGTTGAAATAGCTTTGTGTGAGCTTCTCCTGTGGCTGTGTAACTTCAAGCCTGCCTGCTATCTTTTCCTTCTCAGGGCTCTGATATTGAGACACTGACCTGTGAAAATGGAGAAAGCAATGGCAGCCTTGAGTCAGAAGAAACACCTGCGATCCTTGAGGCAGAACTGGAAGATAGGCCACAAGAGCTGAGGGGTAGGACTTTGAAAAACAGCAGAAGATTTAAGAAAGCAGTTGTCATAAGTTCTGAATGGAAGAGACTGTGCTTAAAGTAAAACTTGGTTTGTGTATTTAGGAGAGCTGAGAGGTCAAAGGAATTTTATGTTTGTTTTTCCAGTGACACTTTCATACACTAATAGCATCCTTCTAACTAGGTGCCCTAGCAGTTTTGTTTGGGCAACAAAATTTTGCATTGGTGCACTCCTCCAGTTAACCATAATCACTCTAAAAGGTGAAATGCTTAGGATGAAAGAGTTTGTCAGTATTAATGCTCCAGTTCAAGGGAGATTATGGGCAATAGGACATTATAGCTGGAGGACCTCTTACTGGTCCCTGTACCCCAGATTTACCTAGTTTCTTAAAACCTTACCTTGTGGCAGATGCCTTTTGGTGCAAATACAGTTTCAAAGGAGAATTAAGCAGCGAATTACACACAACGGTAACAAAGCCCAGTACCCACCCCCTCTTTCTTTAAAAGGTATGTTCATCCATGCAAGGTACCTATTGGCATCGCAGTGTCTGTCCGTACCCAGATATGAGGTGATCTCTCTCTGGCTGCATTTGGCTGAAATCTGGTAGCATGGTCTCTTATTGAGGTTCCAGCTCTCCAACCAAATTCTAGGACAGTCTGTCCATGAAGAGCTGCCCCCCCCCCCTACGGATTTTCACAAGTGCTTTTTTTTATGCATTAACAACTGTTTTATGGAGCCATTGAACTAATACAGTTAATTGCTATTCCCATTTATCTTGTATACACATCATCCCTTCCCCTTCACCTTATACATCTGTATCCAAACGCAGTTCACGATTGCTTTTATGTGTTTGTCCCTTTCAGGCTATATAACTGCTAAATTCAGTTTTCTGAAACTATCCAGAATTTGTATTTGAGAAATAAGCTGGGTATTTCACCTGCCTCCTTCCCCCTCCCAAAAGCTTTCCCTGCATAAAGTCAGTGCTGGATGTGATTTCAAATCGAGTAAATTGAGATGACAATTTAAAATAATTTTGTATGATTTCTGGTTTTTGTTTGAAAATCACTCTTTCTACCCTAATTTTGATTTTAGATTGGAAATCACATATTCAAGTGACGATTGTATCTTCTTTGGTTATGGAAAATCATTTGCTGATGGGTGTTGATTTAGTCTAGCATTCATGGATTTATTACTGTGATGGTCTATACTCGAGCCGAAGCTACCAAAGTCTGTGAACCGTATTTATATATTAATTCTTGCCATATATGGACTTATAATTCTCATATCCCTACTTTTGTACTGTGAAATATAAGTATGATGTGTCGCAAGGGATCGGTATTTTTATGTTGGGTCAGTGGGGTATGCTCTTCTGAACAGTTCTGTCTTTAGTGCTTTCCAAAAATTTAGGTGGCATCAGGATACATGACAGACCTCATCAACCTGCCAACCAGAAACTCCACAAAATCTGCACGATCATATCTAAACCTCCATTACCCAAGCAGCAAGGGACTCAAATACAAATCCACCTATGCAACCAGCTTTTCCTACCTAAGCGCACAACTATGGAACGCATTACCAAAAGTAGTAAAAACTATGCTCGACCACCTAAATTTTCAGAAAGCATTAAAGACAGACCTGTTCAGAAGAGCATACCCCACTGACCCAACATAAAAATACCGGTCACTTGCGACACAACATAACCAAAGAACTGCAACGGACATTACCTGACTCTTCTTTCCCCTTTCCCTCTCTAAGTTCCCCCCAACTGTTTCCTACCATACATATACCTCATTATACCACAATATCACTTTTTATTCATTCATACTATGTATTTGTTCAAACTGTAATCGGCTAACACCATTAACGTAAGCCACATTGAGCCTGCAAAAGGTGGGAAAATGTGGGATACAAATGTAATAAATAATAATATTCACGTTTATCAGTGTTGATAGATTAGTCTATAATCCTGTCCTGTGACAATTACATTTAATAGCAGTACATTGCTGAATTTTGATTTGAAATCACAACTGGCTTACTGATTTGATTTCAAATTAGTTTTGTATTTAGTGATTTTGATTTGAAAATCTTTGTCAAAATGATTTTACCCAACACTGCCTGTAGTCCTCCAGAATTGGAGCTTGATTCTCTAGGAGGCTTCACAATAAGGGGGCTACATACACAGGCAGGTATAACTCCTCCTTGAAGTTGTTATACCTCAATTTAACTTGTGGCTGTTACTGCAGAGACCAGATGCGATTGTTGTTTTGCTTCTTTGTCAGAGGATAGGGATTTGGTCCTGTTTTATTATTGTCAGCATGATAGAATAAATTTGTAATTGCAGGGGGAGACAGAAATAACCTGTAAAATCTTTTTTTTTTTTTTTTAAGAAACTCGCTTGTAGTGGTGCTCTACAAATGTGAGGTTTGAGGTCAGGAAATGTTTTAATTTACCTTGATCCAGGATGTTTGTGTTTCAGCTGATTGTGAGGATAGCACTGTGACAGCTGTGGGAGGTCCTCGTTCGCTCTTGGATCAAACAGTGCCAGCTACTGAGGTAAATTCTGCTTTGTATACAATTCTTCCTTAGGCACGCAGATCTGGGAGGTTTACACACTACTGCTAGGAAAGAGACGGATATCATACACAGTTTACTGTTCTTTGGGAATACCCAAGGTTCAACAGTGTTCAAACATGCCTTTGAAATGGGGGCAGTGAATAGTGCATATAGTAACATGAAATTATATTGCACCAAACATTGTCATAATGTTGCCTCTGGAGAGCATAGTGACATTGTACAGGTCTCTAACATCTTTAAAGTATGAAACAAAACAAGTTGAAAAGTGCCCACTACAAGCAGGAGGATCCTTAACTGTTACCCTGTCACTGACCTGTTTACCTTCCTCCCTCAAACACCTCAAGGGCAGACTTTTAAGAACTGGTGATTTATAAACCTTTGAGAACTGTATTAGCTTAAACAATTAGATTAAAACATTTGTTTTAAATTATGTTACAACTAAGCAAAGTGGGGGCAAGTCTATATCTTGGTGTCTCCAGTTAGGTACCCAGAGGGAGCACGGAAGGAACATGGGTGCCTACTTTCTTTTTACAGAATACTAGCACAACCAGGTATTAATCCTGCTAACATTTAGGTGCTTGTGCTTATGCCAGCCATAGAGCTGGTGTTAGCATGAGCACCTAAGTGCAGCAGGTCCGCACATAACTTACAGTAGTCTGAAAGTTACGTGCATAAATTGGAGCCCTGTCATTGTCCTGCTGTGTATGCCCCCACCCTGCAAATACACACTGTGTAAGTTAAGCAGGTATGTGCAGAATAGCAGTTAACGGCCCTATATTCAGCCCGTGGCAGTATGCAGTGTCAGCCACTCATAGCCACAGGCTAACCTGACCCCAGATACTCAATGCTGGGGCATGTGTGGCTCCCAGCATTGAATATCCGAGTATCAGTGGTCACCCAGAAGTTAACTGGGCACCAGCCGATATTCAGACCGGTGCCTGGTTAACTTTAGAGCATAAATTTAGGACAGCCTTTTTGCTGTCCTAAGTTTGGGCCCCTTTTACCAAGCTGTGGTAAAAGGGGCCCTGCAGTAGCATCGGCACATGGATTTGCCACACGCCAAGGCCCCCTCTTACGCAGCAGGTAAAAGGGGTTTTTTTTAATTAAAAAAAAAAAGGAAAAGGTAAGTTAAACACTTGTTGCACGTCCATTTCCTGGGGGAGCCCTTACTGCCACCTATTTAAGAGGCTGTAAGGGCTCCTGCGGTAACTGCTGCCTGATTACTGCCAGGTAAGCCCCCGGCGCTGAAAAAATTAAAATATTTTTTGAGCACTTTAAATAGCACACAGTGTGGGCAGAAAACTACTGCTGGACTCCTGCGGTAGCACAGTGGTAGTGCCAAATTGGCGCATATAAAGCCCATGGTAGGCTTGCTGCGCCTTTGTAAAAGGACCCCATTATGTGGTTACTTAACCGGTTTGCAGACTGAAAATCACTGCTAACCAGCTAAGTAGGCACTCCACCCCCGACCTGCCCCTAACCGAACCAGTTAAGTGCTAATGAATATCAGGTGCCAGGTCACTCAGCAGGGTTTAATCGGGCAGGAACCCCTCCTGCCTGGTTAAACCCTTTTGAATATTGGGTAGTATATGTCCAAACTTTGTGTCTCCCTAACCTGAGGGGGAAGTTGGTGTGCTATGTCTTCTCTAGCAGCATGTAGCGTGGTGTGTAGAAATCTCCATACCAGCTTTAATAGGATTAATTATTTGGCAGGTTTTGTTCTGCTGTAGAAAAATTATCTACTATCTTTTTATAAGATTTTTGTTGTTTGAATCCACTTGTAACAGTATCAGGCTAAGCTTAAAAATGGATCGGAAAAGTGTTTTACAATTGCTGACCTCCTTTATCTGCATCAGATATCTGAGATTTGGTAAATTCTCAGTGTGAGTGGTTTGCTGGATTTTCTTGTTTTGTCTTGGACTGGCCCTTGTGCTCCTTTATTTTGCATACATTTCTTTGCCATAAATGGCATTACCCATATTTCACGGTACAAAAAGTAGGGATAGACCAGTGGGCACAATATTAGGAAATCTAGTGTAAAAGATACCACCAAGGACAGCTGGAAAACGCACAATATTTATTGTCCTAGATATAAAGATAGTCCTTCAAGGGCCTATGTTATAGGCCCAAAATAGACAAAAGTACTCAAAAACAGGACTCAATGTCCTGCATTAGTTTTTGAAAAAAAAATAGTGTAACTTGTGTCATGTAATGCCTGAGCGCTTTCCCTATAACCCACCTGGAGTTAACCCTGTGGCCACTTGGAGAGTCCTACTCAGCACTGACCAGGCCCACTGGCATGTGCGTCTACACTGGCATACCCTCCACTCCCCTACTGGGTCCTGCTTGTCTCTGGGTGAGTCTCCCACCTGTAAGTTATTTCCCTGATGGATTCTAGGGACACAATCCTAGGGGTTCCACGGTTGCCAGAAAACCATTCAGAGACTGAGGACACAAACTACCAGGATTATTAGTCAGTCTAGGACAACAGAGCTAACAAACTAATAGGTTTATTTTCACACAAAAAAAAATAGAACAGTGAATGGTAAAAGTTTTAAACAGAAACAGGTAAAATAACAATGATTCAGTATTAAACTAACTAAACACTTTTTACTACCTAAGTAGGGGAGATCTGGAAAACTACTCACAGGATTTGTACAGGGTCTCAGTGTAGAGGTTTACCCCCTCCACACTTCCACTCAGAGACTGGAGAATTCCAGCACCAGTGTTGCCAGTTTTCCCACCCAAACGAGCCCAAATCCAGCCCAAAACCCGCCCAAACTCAAACCCCGCCCCTGACACCCCCACCCCCGCGTCATCACCCCCGCCCCCGCCGTCATCAACCCCGCCGTCACGGGCCCCGCCTCCCCCGTCACCGGCCCCGCCCAACACGTCACTAACCCCGCCCAAAACGTCACTAATCCCGCCCCCCGCGGCCGAAAAAACCGCCCGAAAAACCGCGGAAAAGAAAAAAAAGAAGCCCAAAAAACCGCGACCCGCCGCGGGCAAAAATTTCCTGCGGCGGGTCGCGGAAACCGCCCAATTGGGCGGTAAAACCGCCCACCTGGCAACACTGTCCAGCACCTATGGGATAGATCTTGGGCTTCGAGCCAATCAGGATACAGAGCATTAGCCCCAAGGGTGTTTGACCAATGGCACTTCAGGTTACTCGTCCCCGCAGGGGTTTTCCTCTTTTCTTTGGGGAAGGTAAGATAAAAGGAAAACAGACCTCTGCTACGCTATAGTGCAGACACCACCTGCTGGCCAAACAGGGAAAATGCATTGAAAGGGAAAAAGTATCATAAGGCAACATTACAAATCATAAGCATAAAAATCCCCTGTTTTGCCTCAGCTTGCAACTTACGAGTAAAACATTGTCGCCTGTTGAGGGTACAAACATAAGGACTTTCTGTGTCACATTTGAGAGAATGATGATGGGAATATCTATCTCTGTGTCTCTGGGCTGATGGCCTCTGCCTTTCCCCTGGCCTCTTGTTGGATATCTCCCTCTCTGAAAATTGTTGCTGTACTGTCATTGTGTGATGGGATCTCTGTCCCAAATTCTTTCTAAAAAGCTTTTGTCCCTCCAACTACCGCCCCACCTCCCTCCTACCCTTCCTCTCCAAAATACTTGAGCGCGCCGTTCACAGCCGCTGCCTCAATTTTCTCTCCTCTCATGCCATCCTCGATCCACTTCAATCCGGTTTTCACCCTCTACACTCGACAGAAACAGCACTCTCTAAAGTCTGTAATGACCTGTTCCTTGCCAAATCCAGAGGCCACTACTCCATCCTCATCCTCCTCGATCTATCCGCCGCTTTTGACACTGTCAATCATGACTTACTTCTTGCCACACTGTCCTCATTTGGGTTCCAGGGCTCTCTCTTCTCCTGGTTCTCCTCCTATCTCTCCCACCGCACCTTCAAAGTTCACTCTCATGGATCTTCCTCCACCCCCATCCCCTTATCTGTTGGTGTTCCCCAGGGATCTGTCCTTGGACCCCTTCTCTTCTCAATCTACACCTCTTCCCTGGGCTCCCTGATCTCATCTCATGGTTTCCAGTATCATCTCTATGCTGATGACACCCAGCTGTATCTCTCCACACCAGACATCACCGCGGAGACCCAGGCAAAGATATCAGCCTGCTTATCCGACATTGCTGCCTGGATGTCCAACCGCCACCTGAAACTGAACATGTCCAAGACCGAGCTCATCGTCTTTCCACCAAAACCCACTTCTCCTCTTCCTCCACTTTCTATCTCAGTTGATAACACCCTCATCCTCCCCGTCTCATCTGCCCGCAACCTCAGAGTCATCTTTGACTCCTCCCTCTCCTCTGCGCATATCCAGCAGATAGCCAAGACCTGTCGCTTCTTCCTCTTTAACATCAGCAAAATTCGCCCTTTCCTCTCTGAACACACCACCCGTACTCTCGTCCACGCTCTCATTACCTCTCGCCTTGACTACTGCAACTTACTCCTCACCGGCCTCCCACTTAGCCACCTATCCCCCCTTCAATCTGTTCAGAACTCTGCTGCGCGTCTTATATTCCGCCAGAACCAATATACTCATATCACCCCTCTCCTCAGGTCACTTCACTGGCTTCCAATCAGATACCGCATTCAGTTCAAGTTTCTCCTTCTTACCTACAAATGCACTCAGTCTGCTGCCCCTCACTGCCTCTCTACCCTCATCTCTCCTTACGTTCCCGCCCAAAACCTCCGTTCACAGGACAAATCCCTCCTCTCATTACCCTTCTCCACCACCAGCCAACTCCAGGCTCCGCTCATTCTGCCTCGCCTCACCCTATGCTTGGAACAGCCTTGCCGAGCCCTTACGCCAAGCCCCCTCCCTGCCCATCTTCAAGTCTTTGCTTAAAGCCCACCTCTTCAATGCTGCGTTCGGCACCTAACTCTTACCTTTCAGGAAATCCAGACTGCCCCAATTTGACTGCCCCCTATCAGACTGACTGTTCACGTGTCCTTTAGATTGTAAGCTCGTTGAGCAGAGACTGTCCTTCTATGTTAAATTGTACAGCGCTGCGTAACCCTAGTAGCGCTTTAGAAATGTTAAGTAGTAGTAGTAGTAGTAGACAAGGTGAGGAGGTAGAAATAGGGCTACTGAGGGGGGAGGTAAAGAAATGATCCGAATCGCTTCATATTCTTTCTGCTTCGGTTGCAGAATCTTTCCTCAGCTTGGATAAGGCTACACTTGGTTTTGAACTCGACTCTCTGTTGGGCCTGGAATAATTTTTTGGCTTAGACTAGGGGTAAATACTACGCCTTTTATAATCTAATTTGTCTCTCTTGAACTTATCTTTCTTAGTTTTCTTAATCTATTTTATGATCCATCCATATGGGGGGGGGGGGGGTTCCACATAATTTAGAACAGTTTCAAAATTACCTTCTTCACTTCTTAGATCTTTTAATTTCTAATTGAGGCTAATCCTCATAAAATCACTCTTTTTCTTACATGTCTGCTAACTAGGATCATTAAATCCAGGAGCATTTGTTTAATATTGATTGAGAAAATACTGATCATCTAAAAGCATCAAAATACTTTATCCTCTTGGAATTCTCTTTATACAACAGTTGTTCCTATTTTTGAGTACTTTGTTTATTTGGACCTAAAGTATAGGCCCTTGAAGGTGTATCTTTATTTGTGACAATAAATATTCTGTGTTTTTTAGGTGCCCTTGGTGGTATCTTTTTTAAAATTTGTATTTCTTTATTGAAAACGGAGAAAAGGCCTATTACAAAGATGTCTATACCCACAGCAACTAAATAGCTGGTACACAGAAAAGCAACCAGAACTATGGTATCTTTTTACACTAAGTTCTTCATATTGTGCTTGATGGTCTACCCCTACTTTTCGTGCTACTGTGTTTTTTTCGTAGGGTAACCTTTTGCCTTTTTTGTGTGCTTTCCATATTTCATGGAGCATTACAGCAACCGCGTCAGTCACATGTCTATAGTAATGGTAGAATAAAATTGTACT
This sequence comes from Microcaecilia unicolor, assembly GCF_901765095.1. Lineage (NCBI taxonomy): Eukaryota > Metazoa > Chordata > Amphibia > Gymnophiona > Siphonopidae > Microcaecilia > Microcaecilia unicolor. The sequence goes on from NC_044031.1 coordinate 708,391,216, forward strand.
AAATAGGAGTCAC